>NC_031768.1:91894867-92205947 GCF_001522545.3 Parus major
AATAATTAAAATCTTCAATCTGGACCCAATTACCCAACGACTTTCCCACTGTACAGAGGCGACAGGGGAGAGGGGACACTGCGGGCTGCGGAGGGGTGGGGTGGGCTGGGGTGTGTCTGGGAGGAACCGGGCGAGGAGGGGACCGGGCGGCTGGGGAGCCCCCAGCCCTGCTCCCACCGGAGCCACGGCCAGGAGTGGCATTTGTGCGTGAAGAAAGCATAAATCTTTGCTTGGGTGGGGTGGGGTGGGCACGGAGGGGAGAAGAGGGAATGGAGGTACGGCCACGGCAGGCACTATGTGCCATGCACAGGTGATGTACCGTAGGTGGGAGCTGCGACCGAAACGGGAACTGGTAAATATGTTAAAATGGCTGTTAAAAATCCCTCTCCCCAGCACACTCGCGAACATCTATACACGTGCTGCCTTCTCAGTGTGTGCAGGCATAAACCCTGAATAGTGATGTCCTGCACCACTGAACGGGACAACTTTCTCCCTTGTTCCCTCAGTCCATCCCACAGACCTTCTGCAGGTACAGAAAACGATACTCCCTCAATACTTCCTTCTTTTTTTTTTTTTTTTCCTCTTTTTTTTTTAACAGAATAGCTTGTGAACACACAGAAATCATCCCTTTTCCTTCCCTTTTTCCTTCCCTATAGATCTCAATTAATTTCCATGTCAGAGTCATTTCTACACCTATTGATCTCTGCCTGCAAATTGCTGTGAAGTATTGCGAGGCAGATGTGCGTGTTCACACACGGAGGCACCCCCCATGCACGGGTGGGAGCAGGAGTGCATGGGTCCGCATGCACAGGAGATCATGGCGATGCAGGAGCCCCAGAGAACATTAATGCGCACATGCACTCGCTCCCAAGCACACGTCTGGAAAGTTATAGCGCCGTGTTTCTTCAAAATACACATGAGCTGGATAGCTCTATCTGTCATTGTGAAAAAATATCCCAGACAACAGTTAAACCAGAGTGTGACAATGTTGAGCATGTTAAAAAATATATATATATATTTTTTTAATTGCTGGATTTTTAGGATTTCATCTACCAAAATTCAAATTTTGCTTATTTCACTTATTGAGTCTGGGAGTCACAGTCAGATGCTGTTCTCTATTTAGCACTAATGTCACTACATCAACTTCTCTGCCACACAATGGAGTTACTTCTAATTTATTTTTAATATAAAACTGCATGCAAAAGAGAAAAAAAAAAGTCTTAGGTTATTACTAAGGTCTTTGCTCTTTAATTACATCTAAATACATTATTAACACAAATATTCACGCATGCGTGCACGCTTATACAAATAAATGCACACGTATCTAGATATAGTTTCTGGAATACCCCTCAGTACAGACTCCTACATAATCATATCCTGTTGCTATGATATCATTGCAGTTCCCAGTACACCATTTATTTTAAGAAAAGCAAACAGCATTTCAAAGAAAATCTAGCTTGCTACCTACATCTGTATACAATTTAACAAAGTGTCCTTTGGGGTCAAGAAGGTATCAGCATTAGTCCTGGGTTACAGACTAGAAAAAGAAAGTAATGATATGGTAATGACATTCAGAGAAGATACTAAACTGGGAAGAGTTGCAATTACCAGCTGACAGAAAAGTAGACCAAAGGATTAAGTAACAAAAATTCGATTCAGCTTCATAAAATGCATTCAGAGAAAAAGAATCACAACAGAAGTGCAATCACGAAAGAAGACAGCTGAGAACTGGAGTAGTGGAAAGCAGTGGACATCACCTTTGAGGAGGAGATCTCTGTGACGTATGTCACTGCTGGTGACACCATGCCAAGCACTGAGGAGCAGTGCAATGGCATTCTGGATTACACCTATGGGACTCATGGCCTCTGCCCTGGCCTCTGGAGTTGCTGGGGGCTCATGTCCATGATAAAGAGAGGGTGTCATGAGCTTGTGGGAAGTTTGCCAACTCACACGGCTGTTTCCTGTGCCCTTGGGAGATGGGAGTCCCCTGGTTAAACACATCTGAGAGCTTCAACAGGGTCTCCCTTTGGTGACAATGAAGAGAAACGGGAACCTGGAGGGTGTGACTCAGATCATCTTAAAGCAGGAGCCTAAACTAGGTCACACAAATCATGCTTCAGAAGTGTTTTTGAAGCTTATTTTCTTCCCACTGACAAGGCCTTTTTAGGGAACCTCCCTGTGCTAGGGAGCCCTGACGAGGAAAGCCTTCCCAGCCTCCACCTTTCTCAGACACCCACATGGAGGGGGAGCAGGCTGGCAGCACAACTGTGCTGGTGCAGTCAGGGAGGGTCAGGCCATTTTCCTGTGCTCACCCACAGCAGTTGCTCACCCCCATCAGTCACAGCCAAAGGCAGAGCCAGGTCTCTTCATGCCCACCCCCACGAGCACTGTACGCTCCAGTTTATTGCAAGTAACTTTTGGCACATCGACAAAACCTCCTTAATATGTTCCCCAAACATACAGACTTAGTGGTGAGTGGCTACATCCGTGTTTCCTCTGAATTAATCTCATTACAGAGAAGAGCCATTTGTTGAAACCCAAATTTTCAGGGCATGTCAGTTCCTAACACCACTATCTTTCAAATCAGGACCTTTTAAGTATATTTAAAAGTCGGACCTGAAATTCCTCAGCGAATTATATGGTTCTGGAAATCACATCCCAGCATCCCTTGCCTTGCCAGTTTGGCTGTTTTCACTTCAAACTCTAAAATGAATTACTTCATAACACAGCAGGAAGAAAGGACAAGTCCACAGCACTGAAAAGGCCAAAGAGAATGAGAGGGAAATAAAGGCACAAACTTCAGCCAGGGAGTTAATGAAAATCAGAAGCAAAAACTAAAGGAGGAAGCACAGGTGAATCTCCCTCTCTTTAAGTGCCCAAGTCAAGATGGGATGCTTTCATCCAATGACACCTTTGTGTCTCCAGAGCACTGCCAGCTCTGGCTCATTCAGCACTCCTTTGGAGTCGCAGGGTAACACTGCATCATGCAGCGTAGACATGCCCTGGAAGGTCCCTTTGACCTTGGCTTTTGAATCTACACAACTAAAAGGAAGAGCAGTTCCAAAGAATAACAGGGTTGAAAAGGGGGACCAGGGAAGTGAGCTAGGAGAAGGGGGTGAACAATGACCATAGGTTTTAAAAGCTTCATCTGTGAGACTTGACAGAATGACAGCTAATGAGGTGGAGAAGTGTGATATTTTCAAAAGCTATATGCATCTAAAAGGGAATAATTTGGAGTGATATATGTCCACTGTTTGGTGTATGCTGCATGTTGCTTCACCATGAAGGGTGGTATGGTTCATAGAAAGTAATTATTGTGGTGACTCCTTTAATTCAAAGTAATATCTTTAATTTAAAAGGGTAAAGATCATTTCAAAGTAGCAAGACATATTAGTGGTTATTACAAAATAAGGTGGGTGGAGTAAGAGACACAAAACGGTGCTTTTAAAGCATGTTCAGTTCTGCTGCAAGGTTACCCCAGCAGCTTGAGGTCCCTATACACTGGAAGAAAAAGCATCTTCAGTCCAGCTGCTAATCTAGGTTCAATAGCAGGGTATCAGATTCAGTTTAATTTTGAAGAAGCTCATAGTTCCGACCTGCTCCTGGGGCTGTAATCAGGTTGATTCCCTGGCAAAACAAAACTAAATGAAACCAAGAAGAAAACAGTTTGCCTGTAAGAGCTGTCCCAGTGGTAACCATACTAAACTGAAGAGGCGTCTCTTTGAGAGAAGTACTGTGAAAGTCCCGTTACTAGGGATATTTAAAGCTTCAGTAAAAACAGCTCTGAAATGAGTGACTTGCTTTCATTGGGAGATAGACTGGGTTTTCTCTCTATTCATATGTTCCACATATAGTGGTAGCCTTGCCTTTTGTTAGCCAACTTTCATGCTTGAGGGAAAAAAGCCAATTTTATAAAGAATTTTTGTATCCTCATTTGAATAGGTATTCCTGAAAATCCCACTGTGGGACCACTTGCAATTTCAGTCTCCTCAGCAGCTTTGCAGCTATGGTCTCATTTGGCCTCACTTTAAGTCATCTGTGTCTTAGTGACACAAGACAGTGCAGTGCAACACTAGAACCAAACTCCTTTTCTAAATGATTTACACATAATCATGAATCTCCTTGGAGGAGCACCCATTTTTCAGTATAAGGATCACTTATGTCAATTTTTGTTGGATTTCAGTTAATCCTGAATTATTCATATTAGAAAAGGAGAGCCTAGCTTATTTTGACCTCAGACTGAAATAAGAGTGGCTATTAAAGCTGTGATTTTCAAAAGCCACAATGCCACTTATTCTTGCAGTCCAGGAATGCTCTAATTCATTCAGTGTCTTTAATGACTGCTAGGTTACTTATCCTGCACCATACTCAACTCACGTGACATTTGCACCTGTTGCCATCAAGCTAGTCACAAAGATGTGCACAGGTGCTCTGCATTTATTCCCTGTAATTTCCATTTTTTTTCCCATGCCTGCACAGCTGGGCCCACAGCACTGAAGACACCTAACTTTACAATATCACACATGATAAGAAATGGCCTCTATAATTTCCCTGTTTTCATCATTTTTGGAAAAAAAAATGTGTTTTCTCTAAATTGTGTAGTGTATACAAACTGCAATGCCTGGGTAAAAGCAAGAGTAGAATAATTTTAACATGCACAAAGAATGATCTGTACAACCTCTGGGTCAATGTTAATTATTATTGAGCTTCAGAATCACAAAAAATGCAAACATAACAGTTAAATCCCAGCACAACTTAGTGCTGAAACTGTAACTCTTCAATAAAATGAAATCTCATCTGCTTGTCTGTCAAAAAGAAAAATGTCATCACAGAAAGAAGTCAACCTATCAGCTATTATTCTCAGTGCAGTTGTAGTTTGCCATGGGGGAATGTGATACTTTACAAGCCAAACCAAATGTGAGACAGGATGACCCAGGAAGCCCCTTTCTTCTTCTCCAGGGACCCTCCAATATGTGTTGTTGTACACAGTCCCTCCTGCTGTAGCACAGGCTCAGAAAAGCAAGCTTTGAACGAGAATCAGTATCAGCCAGGAGCTCAGCATGGGCCAATTTACCCTGCTTCTCAGGCTGGCTCTACGCTTCACTCCAAGTCCTGCAGAGCCATGACAAGTTGCTGTCAGTATCCAGGCTCACAGCTCACAGTGCCACGTGGGATGTCTGCGCTGTTCCGTGCTGCGGGGTGTGATGGGGCTGAGACGGAGACGAACACTGAGGTGTGAGTCCCACACACTGACGGCACACACGGCTGGAGTAGAAAAGTCCACACTCAGTTCTGTTTTACTCCACTCCTGGCTTCCTCTGCTGATATATTGCCATTCCCCTGGTACTGCAGTGCTGAATAGGGGAGCTGCCCAGTGATATCAGTGTGATGACATGACAGTACTAAGGTGTGAGGCACAGTTTCTGTGACTTTTTTGGAGCACCTGGTCCTGCTCTGCACGTGCTCACCATGCCCCCCATTGATGCCAGGGTGGGGACGATGACCTGGATGCTTCAGCACTGGGAGGAAGAGTGGGCAGAGACAGGTTCATCCTCCTTCTGTGCAGTGCCCTCATCTGACCAGACTCCTTCTCTCCAGCACAAGAGCTGACTTCATCTGAAGCAGCCTGCATGAGGGAAGGTACATGGGGTACCCTGTACCCAAACAAGAAATTAATGAGAGGGAAAGCAACTGAAGACCTTCCTATGCCCTTAACCGGCCCTTAACTGGCACTGGCAAGAGTATCAGCTGTGGAGTGATGTTTCCAGAGATGAAGGACACCCAACAGGACAAATCTGCCTTAGTCTTCAGCCATTCAGGAAAGGGATTAAGAATTTCTAGCCATGGTCATGCTTCACTCATAGGCACATGGTGACCAGGCCACACATTGATCAGGATCAATGATAGGAGATAGAGGCAAACTCCAAAACACAGATTATTAATGGATGTAGGAAGTATTTGCATTGGTGAAGTAATGGAGTGAGCTGACAGGACCCTTTCACTTACCCACAGCTGTACATGGGGGAGTTAGAACAGCAAAGATCAACCAAGAAGTAAATAAGCAGGAAAACTGTAAAAATCCACTTGCCTTTAAGGCTCTAAAAAGACTCTTTCCTTGCCTTGACTTCATTTAGTTTAGTCACAAGATACCCACTGAGAGGGAAGTCCAGAACTCTCAGTCTGCCAGGAAGACATGGTATATGCAGGGTATTGCTCCCTTGCAGTAGGATTCTCAACACAAAACTCACTGCATCTGATTAAAGTGGAAATCCAAAAAGCAGAGCACAGGGCTTGGACAGAGAACGGGTCACAGTTCAGTCTCACTGCAGCTAAATTTTTGTTACAATTCCATTTAAATAGACTGCTGCTAGAAGTGGGAGATACACCCATAGTGATTTTGATGCAATTCTTTATTAAACTTATAAGAATTTCAGGTTGAGACTGAAACACTCTTACACGGTAAGAAGTGCTCCATTTAATCAATAAAAACACCAATAATGGAGAATGGGAATTCATAGCTAAAATTCCTGTAGATTATCATCTAGCAGCATCAGAGCTGTGCTCTGTATGCATGCATTAAAAGAGTTCTACATTTCCAGATCCACACCATAACCAACCTTCTTAAGAGTGCGCTGGTATAGCGACTATTATTTCTTTTCCAAGACCTCATGCTAGCCAAAGGAATTCACCCCAGAGGGCAGGAAACACAGATGGAATTTTATTAAGAGTCCAGGTCTGTGCAGGCAGGAATCCAAATCTGCTGCCCTGTGCATGGAAAACTGCATTACCACAAAAGGCCCTATTTTAGCTCTGCTCTACAGGATACCGAGCTATGTTTCTGGACTGTGATTTTCTGGAGGTTTAGGAGCTACTCCAAGCATAATGGTGGATTTTCTGTGTAAATCTGAGGGATTAGCTCCTTCCCCAAGCAATTCTGGTGAAAAAGGGAACGAGAAACTTTCTGGAGAGGGGCAGCCTAATTTCTCAAAGCAGTCCTACTCACTGCCTGACATAACTATTCTGTACAACAAAGTGCCATATCCCATGCATGCCTGGCACTGTGACATGCTAGAGAAGCATGTGACATGCTGCCACTCCTGTTTCCCACCTGCTGCACCCCTTTCTTTTCCCTACAACCTGCATGCACTATTCACTCAGCTTGTCCCTGGTGTAGCTGCCAACCAGAGCTGCCAGTCCCCTCTGTCCAGTATCTGAGGCACAACCTGATACAAGCAGAGGCCAGAGAGGGTTTCTGAGCCCGAAGAAGGCAGCAGGAGGCAGCAAGGGAGGTGATGAGGACCCAATGACAAGCACAGAGACCTTTATGCCTGCTCTGGTAATGACACAGAAGATGCAGGGCTCAGTGGAGGAGGAAAGGTCTCCTTCAGCTTGAGGGAGAAAGGAGGAAAAAAGCATTCGTTTACCACCTACATCAGAGAGGACAAGCATGCTGACCTTGATGGTCTTCTCATGTGTGTTCATCCCAGTGGGGTCAAGTTTAAATTTATTTTATTAACATGCGCTATAAAATTTGAAGGGTAATACTTCCGTGTTGCCCTAATTTATTCTGCTAGAGAGGAGGAAAAAGAAGTTCATTCTCTGTTTGTTATGAAAGCTAAGCTCAAATATGAACAATGTTCCACAGTAAATGATGGAGAGTTTGACAATCTTATCTGTATCATATCATCATATATTGAAAGGTTCTATTGTTAAGAATACCTACAAGAGAATACAATTTTATCTGCTTCAGGAAGTGTAATACTGAGCTTTCTCATTTCAGAGTTCTTTTCAAGTCAGGGATCTGTGTTAGGTCTTTATAAAGTTAGAAAAGCAAATTATATATGTCCAGCTTTCTCAAAGTTAGTCACAGTTCAGAAATAACGCTGGCACTGCCTGGGCTGCATCCAAAGCAGTGCGGCCAGCAGGGCAAGGGAGGGGATTCTGCCTCTCTGTGAGAGCCCAGCTGCAGTGATGCACCCAGCTCTGGGGTCATTGGCCTGTTGGAACAAGCCCAGAGAGGGTCACCAAGATTGTTGGAGCAACAGAACACCTCTCCTACAAGGCAGGCTGAGAGAGTTGGGATTGCTCAGCCAGGAAGAGAAAAAGCTTCAGGGTGAAATAATTGTGGCCTTCCAGTACCTGAAGGGAGCCTGCAAGAAAGATGGAGAGGAACTTTCAACAAGGGCATGAAATAATGACAGGACAAGGGGGAATGGCTTCAAACTGAGAGTAGGTTTATCTTGGGTACTAGAAATTCTTTACCATGTGGGTGGTGAGGCACTGGAAGATATTGGCCAAAGACATTTTGGGACATTCCAACCATGGAGGTGTTCAGTGGCAGGTTGGATGGAGCTTGGAGCAACCTGGTCTAGTAGAAGGTGTCTCTGCCCATGCCAGGGATTTGGAACTAGATGATCTTTAAGATCCCTTCCAATCCAAACCATTCTATGATTCTGTTCAAGAACAGCACTGAACTCTGCCTAAAACTTTATATGTCATTCATTTCCTTCTTAAGGCTAAAAGACTAAAAGCAGAATATATCAGAGAAAACAAAACATTCAGTCCTCAGGCAGCATGAAACACAAAAATGTAAAAACCCGACGGTGTCAGATAATCTCCATGTTGCACACGACACAGGCCAGGCCCTTCCCTGCTTAGCTGTCAGCCATTAACAAGGAATGTTAAAATGTTAAATGTTTAAATGGCAGCATGGCCATTTTCATTCTTGCATTAAGCTCAGTAGTTACCAAGCCATGGCTTCAGACATGGTGATTCCCTCAAGGTTTTCCAGCATTTCCTGTAACCCTTGGGATCTAATAGGCTAAACCAGCCCAACAGGGAGAGTAAAGCTGCTGAAACACAAAGCTCATTTAGTATTGTTGTTTGGAAGCCAGTGAAGGTTATTAATTCTTAGATCTTTGGCAAAAGCTGCATCCTTTGTATGTTTAGTCATCCAAGAAGTCAAAATGGTCTCCCAAAGGATGCTGAGCTACTAGGTCTGACTTAATTTTGATTATACTGTGCCCACTGAAAATGAGAGTTTGCTGGATCTCCCTTTTTACCATCTCATCAAACTCCTGCAGGCTCTTATTAGACCTTCTTCACACACAGTACAACCTCACTGGCCCAAAATTTGTCTCATTATTTCCTGGGACACCAACAGATCCTGTCTGTGTAAGTACACAGGTGTTACATCCCAGGAAAACTAAAGGACAATTTTGTATTTCAAAAAATTATGTCATGCTCAGCATTAAAGCCCTATTCCTCTACACACAACAAATTTAGGAAGCATTTGTTTTATCTCCATTGATTTAAAACTGATCTTAAATCCTATTTTACTTTTACTTCATCCAACATTCTATTCTATAATACTTTCTGTCTTTCTTGTAGCAGTGAGATAATCTACATATCATAGTTGTTTGTGCTGGACATGTAATTTCACCTAATACTGAGAATTTCACCACAGTTTCTACAAATGGAGATGGTAAATATTTCTACCCTCTCCTGAAATACTATTAAGTATAGACAGAAATTCCACTTGGTAGTCACACTCCACTTTTCAACCCCCAAAAGCAAATTTCAGTAACAGTACTGAAGATTTAAAATTCTCTCATTATATCCAATGCAATCGTGCATTTCTGTAAAATCTATCCAAGCATTCCAATCAAAAACCCATGGGGGTTTTGTTTGTTTTGTTTTGTTGTGGCTTTTTTTGCTTGCTTTGGTTTGGGTTTATTTGTTTGTTTTGATTCACTGGAAATTTTTTGATCTTATGTGGATTCTATCTTTCTAAGATCCTTCTTCCTTCTTTCTAGAAGGTAAATCCATAGAAGTATCAAAGTTAGAGGTACTCAGACAGTCCAAAATATGCCTTGATAAATGTTAGTTTATAAATGGATTTCAAATTTGGATGCAGAACCACTTGCTTTCAGTTTTTCAAATTTCTTTGCAATATCCAAATGAACCCAATTCAGTTACACAATCATTGACTTCAGCCACATTTTGTTCTCTCCTCAGCTACCCCAATCAAGAACCTAATAGACTCGACTGCCTTCTTCTGGTCCTGGTGTTCTGTTGCTCTTAAGTGAAGCTTAAAGTAAATCAACATTATCTCCTGAAACAAATAGACATTTTCATAGACTTCAGGTAACAATTCTTTAACAGGAACATGTATAAAGCTGAGCAACAGCAACCTTTTCTCAGTGTATGCACATTTATGCCCTGGCAACAGCACTATCTATTTTTCTAATGCTTAGCCCAGAGTTCATATTATTTAAAAGCTATATACTTTCACTGCAGTGTTTAGAAAGGACACTTTTCTTTTAAAATTTCAAATAGCTCCATATCTGTTTTTCACAGCAGCAATGTATTTACTGCTCCTAACATGCTTTGGGACTTTGATGAATTTACTTCAGTTTCTCAATTACCACATTCCTAAAAGAGAAAACAAAATCCTCACTGATCTTTAAGTCCCTTTGAAATACATCATAGTTCATCTTTGTTATTAGTCTGACAAACATATCCACGGTTAAGGTAATTAACATTACTGCATGTGATGAAGACTCTTTTTGAAATGTCTCAAATCTGATTCTTTTGAAGTCATATGTGGAAAAACTCTTATTTGTTGACCCTGTGGTACACAGTATCCTCCAATCTACCCCATGCTCTTAATATTTCCCCTCTACTCTACTTTCCATTAACTCTCCCTGACACAGCCATTTCCTTGAACCTGCATGGTTCCCTCATTTGACTCATGTAATCTCAAATAACTTATTTTGGCCTATCCGTAGGGAAGAAACAGAACTTGCTATGGCTGTTTCAGAATTGTCTGCTGATTAGTCAGACATTCTTTACCCCAGAAAGTATCAGAGATGAAAACTCTTATAGGCTGGAAGTGTCTGGGAGAATCATCTTTGCTGTTTCTTTTATTGCTTCTCTCCATCCCTAGTTTTGGCTCCTGAATAAAGACAGTGAAGTAGATGGACTTTAGGTCTACTCAGAGATGGTTATTCTCAAGCTGCTAAAGAGTGTGAGTAATACTACATTTTCCCTATCTCTCCTTCACTAATTTGAATCTTTCTCTGCTATCTACCCAGAGATGATATTTATGAAACTCTTGGAGGGTGAGCTATCTTTGTGACTGCTGTCTTCTTGTCAGACATGGGTGGGATGAGATAGTGATTGAGGTTTCCTCATGACAGGGACAGACTGACATTCTGAGTCAGCAGAATCACCAGCATGTTGGGTAGGTTTCTTTGCTAATGTAGTGCATTTTTAATATAAGTTTCTCCACGGATGAGTTTCCAAATCAATGAATAGCATTTCAGACCCATCAGAAGCTACTCCCACAGCAGCTGTCTGCAAACATATTCCTTCTGCAATTTCTGGACTTCCCAGCTGTTACTGGGCAGAGATATTTAACCCAAACCTGTGGTGTAGGGCTCATTCAGACAATGATGTTGTGATGCCTGTGGTAGCAAAGAACTGCTCTGAGCTGCAGCACTGTTAGGGCTCAAAACACCCATCTAGGCTTTCCTACTCAGCAGGAAGCAGTCACACAGCCACGCAAGTAAATTACAGGCTTATCATTCCTCATTCAAGCATTGGCACAGTCATTCAGCAGAATCCCCATTTCCCTACAGCAAGACCACAGAAATATAGTGGTTAAAACTGCACTATGTATTTGTGCTTCACCTTTTTTATTGCCCCTGCTCTGTCACTTTGCTTCATGGTTATTCAACAGGTGCCCTTTGAATAAGGAGCATGTGGCACAACGATGACTGGCAGACAAGGCAGTAGAAAAGAGCAGTCTAGGAAGCAGTTGTGCTTATTATAAAGGGCAGCTAACTGATTCATCAGTGCCCTCCCCAGCAAACCATGCCATATAAATGCTATTTTGAAATTAGCCTTGTGGAATAAGGAGGATTAGTTGGCATCCTTGAAGTGTGAATACCTAATGTCCTCCCTCCCTAAAGGAAGATAGGTTGGGTTTTTTTCCCCTCCAACTTCATGGTGCATGGCTTCAACTCAATTTATGATGTGTGCCCCAAGGCCATTTTTTCAGTCAATTCTAGTTTAAAAGCATTAGCAGGATTCTCATTCTCCAGCGTTAGACTGGTAGTCTGATTCTGACTCTCACCCAATGCTGGAGGAAGAAGGTAAAAAAATAGGATTGCAATCCAAGATAATAAGATACTGCAATGGGAAGAGATCAGAACCAGGGTTGCTTCCTTTTGTAGGTCTTGCAAGGAAAAACAGCAAATCTGCCAGGCTACAGATTGCTGTGTTAGCATGCAGTGAGGTTGGAAGAGCATATGGCAGGAGCGGCTGCCTGGCTGAAGTGTACCTATTGCCAGCCCTGTCATTCAGGGCTGTGGAGACAAGATAAAGCTTTATTTTAGTGCCCTGACAGCTGACAGGAGCTTGTCACATTGCAGAAGCTGCTGAATCTCAAGTCAGGGGAAGAGGGGAAGAGAAGAGAAATCAAAAGTGATCCCATACTTGGTGCATACTTGTCTAATCTCTGGGGGACAAGAGATAGGGTGAGGTCTCTCATGTATTCTGTGCACACAGTCCCTTAGCACTAAGGGGTGCTAACAAGTGTAAGAAGGACACAGGAGAAAAATGTGTCAGAAGAATCTGGACTGAACTTTATTTAATGTCATACCCTCTTTTCAAAAGACATGGGGAATCTCTTGCTGTTTGGTGTGGATAAAACTGCTCTGAAATTTCCCTGTAACTACTCAAAATGGAGAAGAATCTTAGCTGGCAGGATCTTGCTTGCAGTGTTCCTGGTAAGTGTAGAGTTCATTTCCACAGCTCCAGAGATGGGAAATGGGGAGGAAGAACAGGGCTTTTACTTTGGGGAAAAACCTGATTGTTCCTGAAAAATCAGTAACAGTTATTGGACTGGAAACATAAACATTGCAGTGTTTTAAATTATTTATTTAATTTTTTTCTGCAGACTTCAGATACTTTCTGCTAGTGAATTTAGGAAAAAAAAAAAAAAAAGACTAAATAAAAAAGGAAGTCCCACAGGACAGTTCTGCCTAGGTTTTTGAGCTCATCTTTCTCTCTATTTAGTTTTAGTCATATGATTTAGACACAGTCCCTCTACCGAGTATTCCGACAGCAGCTTCCACTACCTTTACTGTTTATTCCAGGTAATTCCTCACATAATAGGTTTTAGGCTGTGGGCACTGCTGTATCACTTCCATTTCCAGCAAACATGCAGGCAATCATGCAGCCTTTTCCCCCACCAAACTTAGTGGAAATGTCTCCATTACAGCGTGCTGCATCTTATCATATCACACCTAAGGGCTGCTGGTTCCTTGAGGCAGGAGACCTCCTTTAGACAACATTAGATACAATGCTGGTGTGAGACAGATGTGTCAGCTCCTCTTATCTGTTAACACAAGTGCAAATAAAAAGACAAATCTGACCTGAATTTCAGTGGCAATCAGGACTAAATGCTAGATTCAGATCCAATGAGCAAGGCATTTTAGTCAGATTTATGTACATCTCTTGGAACATAATGTCCTTAAAAACAGAATCTGGATTTACTTCTCATTGATATGTTGTGTCAATGACACATCTTCTTAATGTGCCATTGGTGCCTGGTTGCTCCTCATGTTTCCTCTGGCTCCATACAATAAAACACCTTTTGAACAAGAACACATCTTGGAAGCTGAATAAACTCAGTCTGTGCTCAAAATATATAAGAAGTGTAGGGAAGAAGGCAAAAGAAATCTGCCAGCATGGCTGGAAGAGAAGCTTATCTTGCCTTGGCTGGATTCACTTTGGTTTTCCTCTCCAGCTTCTTTCCGTCATTTGCTACACCAATGTATCCCTGAGGATGCTGACCCAAGAACAATATGCTGCAAAGATGATTACAGTCTAAAAAGGAAAAGAAAACCCTGTCACTGTGGTTGTTATGGGTTTTAGCTTTTCACATTTAATCCTTTAATTGGTCTTTCTGGCAAGAAGAATTCGATACTTGGCTTTATTGCTGCATGGATGAGCCCTATTGCAAATCCCATTGGGATAAAGTTACAGTCATTTGGCAGTAAGGAGATCCATAGCAACCTCTCAAAAGCCTATCCAGAGGGTTCCTTGTTGACATCACAGTCTCTGTGTGATGTCATAAAGCCTCCTAGAAAACGAAACAAGACAAAAAAAGCAGCAGAACCTGATGAGATTGAGGCTAGTCCTTACTCCACTATTGTACATTATCTAAAGTTATGTCAAAGGAGATTTTGGGTCTTGGCTTGCAGCCAGAGCATTGATGAAGACAAAATGCAGAATAAGAATGTTGAACAGGCTATACACACAGTATAAAATATATTGTAAAGATATTGAGTGTGCTGGACCAGAGGGGGAGAGAAAATCATAGTGAGTCATTTGGGCATACCCAGACGAGGGCTAAGTCATCTGAACAACAGACTCCTCAGATGAGACAGTTTTGTCTTATGGAAGTATACAAGTAAGTTGCTTTGGAACCTCCCAGCTAAACATCTCAGTGAAATTTAATCTCCCATGTCCCAGGCCAAGAGTGACAGCAGCTTCCTTGCATTCCAAATGAGCAACCCTTGAGGTATGAAAGAGTGAAACAACATCATTTAGAATAAAATAAAACATAGGATCTCTGATTCACAGTCCTATTCATTAATGACTGGTAACTTTCTTCCCTAAGAGAATGAAAAGGATTCAAATGATTGCAATGGGTACAATCCATGACAGGAGTGTAATTTCTTCTGAGTTAAGTTCCTGAAAAGAAACCTAAAGGCTTGGCCCTAACAGCCCTCTTCAAGTCAGTCAATTTGTGCTGATGTAACTAATGAGACATCTGGACCCGTCGTCATGAAAAGAAAGCAGATTAACACCTAGGAAGCTAAAAATAAGAGTCACCTCTGAGGTTTGGCCCATGGTGCTTATTACAAGGGGTGGGGTAGGACTGGCAGAGCTGTGCGTCCATCGTGGATGTCACCATGGCACACCCACGCCAACATCTCCACGGAGACATAGCACATTTCTAGCTCCTGCATCACCAACTTGTTGCCAAGGAAACAGGAGGATGCAAAATAAAAAAAAAAAATTAAAAGAATAATAAAAAAAAAATCTCAATGACATTCAATTCTGAGACAGTCAAGAAACCCCTGAAAGGGATTCTAAAGTGCCTGAGAAGGAAATGGAAATTTGGCTTCTAATTACAGATTCTCAACCAACTCCTTTTTATTCCCTGGTTATTCTGTCTGCTCACGTCACTGTCTTCTTGCCATTCTCTGTCTACAGAGGTATGAATGCCAGACACCAGTGAAAAGAGAATCAGAAAGAGCTTTCCTGGAGTGAAGGAGAGGAGGGAGGGAGAGTGGGGGAGAAGGTTACTCGGTACAAGCAATAGTGGGGATTCCATAACTCAGAGGAAGGTGGTGGACATAAGCTGCAGAAAGGGAAATGTGTGGAAGAAAGGCAGAGTAGGAGAGAAGGTTTCTGTGAGAAGGGAATATGTACAGTTGGCAGGTGTGGGTGTACACATGTATATCTACACCAAATGCATGTGTATTTTTTTATATACAGCTGAGAAAATGCACGTGCATACAAAGGTGTACTAAAGTCTACATTGCATAAATAAAAACCTCAGCTGTGCACCCCCCAAAAAAGATCATTAAGTTGACATAGAAATGGAGCAACTAAACACAAAAGAGTGTCTTTTCATTTTGTTTCTTTTAATCCATTATAGCACTACATTTACAAGCTTTTTCCACAACCAAGAAAGCTACAAATCCGCACCTCTTTTTAAATGACAGCCAGAACTTTCATGCAACCACGTGACCCTAGGAGCTGTGGCTTTGCAAAAAAGGAGAAAATGTAAGAAGAATCACAAGAAGTGCTGACAGGTGGCAAACCTGGCAGTGCACATAAACACAAGAGCACACAAGAAAACCAGCAAAGTGTATGACAGTGTGAAGGGGAGGATGTGTTGGGTGTTACTGTGCAGAGACACACGGCCACCAAGACAAGATGTGCAGGTGTTGTCTTAGCATAGCAGAGCCACATCCCACAACCACTGAAACCTGCACAGTCCCGAGTTAGACAGCCTAGTTCTCTTGGGGAAGGAGCACAGAGAGGGTTAACTGTTTGAATAGATGTCTGCATATCATCTTACTTGAGCATGAGAGATAGGGAAAGTTTCAACATGCGATAGCACGAAGTGGTGCAGATGTTTAATGGCTAACCCGCATGGCTGCAGGATGGTTTCCACTTGGGTTAGTGCTGAAACAGAAGAAAGGGCTCTGTCTTTGCATCCTTCTCTTCAATATTGAGTCTCACCCTTCCTCATGCCTTTACCCTGCCATCAAACTTGCAGCCAGAAGTGAGATTGCTGTAGACCAAGAAGGAAAACTAACAGACAGAAGTTAACCATTGGTGAATTGCAATAAGGGTCCTACAGAATGACATGGAGAGATGTCAGTTAATAACAAGGAGTTCATGGATTTATGGCTATTGATAGTAAAAGGCTGCTGGCAGTAAGGTTTGGACTCCATCCCAGGGAGACAAGAACCACTGGTGACTGAACACAAATATCCCTTTGTGCCCCCTAGCACCTTCTTCCTGCTTCTCGTAAAGGTCTTTGCAGGGCTGAAAGGTCTCTATACACTTCAAGGCAGATTTTCTTCCTCTTGTTAAAAGGAGATGCAAAGGATGCCAATTGCTTGTCTAAAAAGTCAGTCCTGGCAGTCCAACAGCTTTTTCTAAGGTTGCCATGACATGGAAGTGATGGGCACATGAATCACAGTTGTGAAGAACACCAGCCTACATGCAGATGCTGCATTCAGATTAGCAGAAGCAAGTTCTGACCACTCAGCTTTCCCCTACTTACTATGTGAGGTAGTTTGGAGTATACACTTCCCACGGGGATTGTAAGCAGGAGAGGACAGGGAGACCTCCTATTACATGTATGCATGCAGTATAAAACCACAACAACACAAACAGCCTAAATCAGCTAAAAGACAAAGCCAAGGTCAGATTAAAGCATTTTAAGCATTTAGCAGTGGTCCACTTCAACTTCATTCCTGAGTAAGGTGAACATAGCTAAAGTGCCTAAACTGCAGGCCACAGAAAGTGGGCTCAGCTTTGTGTGTCCCAGTGCCACAGTGCCTCACAGACTCAGCCTGTGTCCATGGAAGCAGAACACAGTGTAGACACATCCAAAGGGGCCATGTGCCCCAGCAGAGCTGTACAGATAGTGTCTGGTACTGAGAGCTGGCCATGATTCAGACACAGGGAAGCAGAGGCATTGCTGTCAAGATGCAGGGGAAGTCCAGGTAAAGGAGAAGACGGTAGAAGTCCATATCCTCTTTATGGCGCATCTTAATTCTCTATCATATGTCTCAGCCATACTTTTTTTCTAGCCTATGCAAAATGTTACCTCTTCTCAATGAAGATAAATGCACCATTCACATGACTACTTTCTGTATTGAAAAAAAAGAAGTGCATTTATCAGGTAGTTTAGATTCACAAATTACTTGTGAAAAAGAATATAATGCATTCTGTTTAAAAATGCAGGTATATATCACAACTCCCAGCTTCTGAATCACCACTACATGCTCATTTTTCCTGGAAGGAAAGATGTTTTTTGGTAACTTACTCTTTTGAATGAATTTATCATGAAATACCCAACAAGTGACATTAAAATTTGCTCTGGGCAAAATGCAATTTCTGATAATTTTGGCTTTTTCTGTTTACTCCAAGTGCTGTTCATCAATGAAATGAACATTTATTCCAACTGGCTTTTTTTCAGGCAGAAATTTATAATTCATATTTCCCTAGATACAGCTTTGCCTCTTCAACAAATAGTTTAATAGGAACTACTAAATTTGCTTTGAATGAAAAAGTATAAGATGCTCTAGGAAATACAGAATTTCAGGAAAATGTTTCTAAAACTCTGACAGTAGTTTCCTTTGTAAACAAAATTGTAACAGAGTTACATTGTATGAATTTCCTAAATGCTTCATGCACAGTATAGGCTCTCTTCTTACTCACATGCATGCACACACATGCATGCATTCTCTTAACACACTGCATGCCTTCAACGCAAATACACCCCCATCTCTCCCTCTAAACACATACAGACCTTCTCTTTAGCATTAGGACAGCTACACACACACCTGCACAATGAAATCTTCCTGATGCAGAGGCCCTGAAAACACAATTTTATCTCTCTCTTATAGACACCGTCATTCCTTTTTTCTAAAGCAATGTAATCTCCCTCTTGCTCTTTCTTTCATACACACAGACACAAAAACAGACACATACAGTGTAATCTTATCTCTCTGAGATTCAACTACAGTATCTACATTATTTTCAAAATTGCATAAACACTTTCTGCCTGACATTTCCATTTGTAGACTCCATCATTCACAACTACACAATTGATGGCAGAGATGGGAGGATGTGGAGGGAAGTCCTTGATCACGTAAATGCCTGTCTCTTAGGTAAAGAGGCCTTTCCTGGCAAGATTTTATTTCACAAGCCAGGAGACGTTATAAGCAATGTTTTCACTTTGGATGCAGTGTTAGTTACATAGTGCTGTTGTTATGATATTATACCACCAACAAATAGTAAGAGACTTAAACAGCCTGATAAAAAAATCTGCTAGATCATAAAAAAGATTTTTCCTGTATTGCTATCATTGTCAAACACTTCATTGATACGTTCCACAATACGTGCTGCAAGCAAATTACAATATGCAGTTACACCGATATTTCCTGTGACATATAATATGCTGTAGGCCCTGAGATTTCAAAAGAAAAAAAAAAAAAAGATGTATAGAGGAGGTTCCACCTCCACTTAAGCTATTATTTCTACAACAAAAGTCTGTGCTTAAATCACTTGTATTAGCAGGATTGTTCTAATGGGAATATTAAAATGAATGTCTGCCTCTGTGAGCTTCTCTACACAATGGAGATTGCCTACAGTGAGAATTAGAGGATGCAACACAGAGCACTTCTCTTGCATGCCATTGATTCAGACCCAGGGTAATTGCCTGGCAATTTTGGGGGGACCTCTGTAAAATTAAATTTCATATCCTCATTTGATTTCTCCAGATTACCTCATAACAGAACTAATTATTAAAATGAATATGTAATGCAGGATCTGGAGTTGATCAGTGATATTATAGAGCACGTAAACAGGAATTTTTTCACAGGGTCTTGATGGACTGCAAGGGTTTTTATTACCTCCATAGAGCAAGCTTTAAAGAAAAACTGCAGAGGAAAGAATTATTTAAAAAAAATACTAGAAAACCAACTTCAGAGTATTGCCTTAGCTCTAAATAAGCACCTTAACACAACTAGGGTCCCTAACAGAGAGTAACTTGATGTAATTCCTGGGAAAATGTTACTTCTATATCCCAAGGGGAATTTTGCCTAAGAATTTGGACCAAAGCATCTATATGGTTTTAAGACAATTTCCTTGGAGACAGGAGAAAGGAAATACTTTCGTGGAGCCCAAACCCACTAAAAAACCTGATCCACTGAAGGACTGGAAAAACAAGTGCAGCTGTCCTACTACCAGAAGGGACTAAAAGAAAGGTTTTCCTTTAGTGGCCTACAATACTGCTTTGATTAACCATACCTTGCTTTGAGAACATTGTCTGACTGCCTGTATCAGCACAGGGCCACACAGCTCCAAACAAAAGGACTGCTGAGCCAAAACCAATTGGGATCACAGGCAACTGGAGAGGCGGGATGTAGGCAAAGAACAGGATAGACACAGGATCCCATTTCAGGAGTGTCTCAGCGGGTTTGAGGGTGGAAGTGTGGTACCCCTGGCTATGACAGCTATGGATAGAACAGGTGTATTGTAAGCAGCACTGAAGAAGCCATGGGAAATTCCCATGCCCTGGAGTGTTTTGTCCCTTTTTAAGTTATAATCCCACTGGAAGTGTGTAGCAGTGGCTTTCTGACACTGCCAACCAGCCTTCAGCTGCCACAAAAATACCTAAACCAAAGCACATGACCACTTCTGACAGTACAGAAATTGACCCTAATCCATTGCAGGAAGCTCATATCACCACAGACCTTGCAAAATCCATGCAGTAAAAGTCAATGTCCTATTCTTTCTCTCCACAGAATTGATAGAGCAGGAGCAGATCCACTACAGACTTCTCCTACACACCACATACCCCCCATGTGCCTCGTCCCCTCTTGCCCCCTGGAACAGAAGCCAGGTGTCCACAACTCCCATCTGTAACCCTGTTGACAGCACTGGCATGCTGTGTTGCACTGGAGGATGGAAGAGCATTTCACAAGCAGGACCCAGTGTCACTCTACCCCTGAGGTAGGAAAGCAGCACTCAGTCCCTTTCTACAGTGAGAAACCCAGGGCAGTAGCACATAGCGACTGCAGACTGACAACACCACATGAGTTTCCTGACTCCTTTCCTGATATCTGTGATAGCCACCTGGTAATCTTCTGCATGGAAAATATTCCCTAGAAAACAGATTGGGATACTAGTTCAGCTCCCCTCAGGAGCTCCAGACTTTTTCCTCCTTCTCGACAATTTCTTTTAGATATCAAATACCGTAACATCAATGATCCTGATGATTTTGAATGTTATTTAGATGTGTTTCCTTGAGAAAATTTTGTAGGCCTCATGCTGCCCCATGAGGGCTGCTGACCTTAAAACCTTACTTGCTGGTTGTGAAACAGATTCATTTCTTAGAATCACCTTTGATGCACTCTCCAAGAACTTGTAGGAAAATGTCACATGTGGGTTAGTCAGCTAATGTGGAAAATTGTCTGCTCAGCATCTACTTGTCATGGTGTCTTGCCACTAATTTGTTGTAGGATACAGACCTCTTGGGTCTTGGGTTTTGGTGCCTTCCTGAACAAATAAGTTTCCACAGATCACTCTGTCAGTGGTTGCTGCTCTGTCACAGCCAGCTCCACCTCAGCCTTGTTCCTCCAAGCCTGAGCAGTGGTCCTGCTGTCAGACTTCCTAGGTAAAGCTCAGTGTGGACTCCTGCAGCTCTTTCATTTTTATCTCTAATGAGATTGACCCATGAAAGCCACTCCACTGAGGATTCAGGAGAAAGCCACTAATCAAGCTGGCAGAGACACAACACAAAGCTTCTTTCTCTCTCCGTCTTCCACAGTTTCCTCTTCCTTTCTTACTGTGTACTCAACCTAGTTATCTACCTTTCTGTCACAATAGTAGATAAGTAGCTCTTCAATATTTCAGAAATCAAAACAAACAGCATAGTCTTGTCTTCTTTTCCTTCCCAGGCTGTAGAAGGAATTGTTGAATTAGTTTTTAGGTGGCATTATTTGTTTGCTTGTTTACAGGAATACATGCCAGTGGGTGTTTTGTAGGGGTATGTGCAGAGCTCACTGTGGGAGGGCGAGGCTGAAGAGCCAAGCTGTGTATTTATTTATTACCGAGAGTGAAAAGATGCATGACCTTCCACAGCTGATGCGTTATGGGCATCCACAGCACAGCCTCTGCCAGCACTCTGTCTCCTGCTTTTAGTTCAGCCACACCAGAAAATCTGGGAAATCACCATGGAAAGAAGATATCTATTGGGAGAAGAAAGAGGAAAGAGCAGCAATTATTTCAGTCTCAGCTACTTCAAGATTGCCTCTGTCCTAGATAAACAGGATATCTCATGCTATTGCCTGAACGTCTAAACATGAGGCAAATGCTGTGGAGAGGGTCTTCTCTTAGGCCAGCTATTATGGACAGGTAGGAAATGATACAGAAGTTTCTCTTTGGGATTGAAGTGGCAGTGGAGTGAAACACTGTGCAGATCTTTGCAGAAACTTTGACATTTCTAGTGGTACAAGACATGACAGCAGAAATTTCCTGGACAGTGTACTTCGCAAAAAAAATTATTTTTACCAAACTTCTCTAAAAAATGTGTGTGCCATAAAGTACAAATACCCTAAAATATTTTGCTTTCATCGATGACAGATATTGCACTGGCTCCTAACAACCACATTTACTGGAACAGCTTTCATCCTTTTAACAGCTCTTCCTTTCTCCATGTACCATATGTTTTGTGCAGATCCTACAAACAGAGAGAGTCGGAGGCAATACCAAGGGTCTTCTCCCATTTTTGAAGCTAAGCATTACTCAAGGGATAAAATAGCATTAAACATCACATCAAGAGTTTCACCATGAAAGGACATGGCAGAAGAATGTATTTAAGTGGGACAATATATTTCCAGGATTGGATTCATTGGAACAGTGTTACCTCTATCCAGATTGCATGACCATTTGGGGACTTCATGTAATGCTGGGATGACTGTTTGCAGATTTTAAAGTAAATGGTGTGAAAGAAAAAAAAAAAAGTATCTTTGTTGACTCCAAGGCAGTCTCTGTCTAAGTTTGTCCAACTGAATACCAGTCTTTCAGAGATCTGCAACAAATTTATCTGTTGCGTTGGTAGCAGTAGAGTAGTAGAGTCCTTGTGTGTGAGTAAAGCCCTTCCTCATATGTGTACGTGGAGCTGGAACAGAGGGGAAATGAGTGAGTGAGATGCTGGGTAGTGGAAGAATATTTCATTCTTGCAATGCTTATTTTGCAAAAGTCTGGAAAAAAACGAAAGACACTAGAACTGCTGACCCAGCTGGATTTACACTGTAGGTGGCTGTGAGACAAAAAGACCTTCTTTGAAAAACAGCTGATGAGGAACTGGTTGGACAATCCCATCCAGAGGTTAGCAGTCAGCTAACACAAGCACAGTGTCCAGATGGAGAGCAGTGACAAGTGGTGTCCCTCAGGGGTCTGTACTGGGACCGGCACTGTATAATGTCCTCATCAATGCAACCAGGGAATCAAGCACACTCTCAGCAAGTCTGCAGGTGACTGCAAGCTCAGTGGTGTGGTTGCCATGCCTGAAGGATGGGATGCCCATCCAGAGGACCTGGATTAGCTTGAGAAGTGGGCCCATATGGACCTCTGAAAGACACGTACATCATCCAGCACCTAGGGCAGGACAACCCAGTATCAATACAGGTAGGGCAATGAAGGGATTGAGAGCCACCCTGCTGAGAAGGAGGTAGGAGTGAATCAGAGGCTGGACCTGAGCCAGCACTGTGTGCTTTCAGCCCAGAGAGCCAAGAACATCCTTGGCTGCTTCAAAAGCAGCATGACCAGCAAATCAAGGGAGGTGATTCTGCTGCCCTGATCTGCTTTCATGAGACTCCACCTGGAGCACTGCACCCAGCTGTGGGGTCCACGGCATAGGAAAATCATGGACTGATGCAGATCCAGAGGACGGTCAAAAAACCAATCCAAGGGCTGAAACACTTCTATGAGGAAATACTCAGGGAGTTGGAGCTGCTCAGTCTGGAGAAGAGATGGCTGAAGGAAGACTTTAATGAGACTTTTCAGTACCTGAAGAGGTACTTATAGAAAGAAGAAAGAAAATAAAGAAAATGGAACAGAATTTTTAGCAGGGCCTGTTGTGACAGGACAAGGGGTATTGGGTATAAACTACAAGATGCTAGACTAGATACAAGGAAGAGATTTTTAACCATGAGGGTGGTAAAATAGTGGAACAGGTTGCCCAGAAACGTGATAGATATATCATCCCTGAAAATATCCAAGGTTCAGGGTGAGTTCAGGGTGAACTCATACTCAAGTTCAGGATGAACTGGGTTCTGAATAGATTGATCCAGTTGAAGATGTCCCTTCTCATTGCACTAGATGATCTTTAAAGGTCCCTTCCAACATAAACTATTCTGTGATTCTATGATTTTATAATTGAGGTAGTCCTGAATTTAGAAAGCAGAAGAGAACAGGCACTTCATCTGCAGTACAGTTACAATGAACCATCCTGAACAGTCATGATAGTAGCTCAGCATTGGGATGTCAATAGAAAGTCATTGCACCTCTGTGTTCAGAACGGTTTAAAATATATGTCATTAAAAATAAAACAAAAATAAAACCAACCCTAATAAAGCCAACCAACCCAAAAACCCCCATATATGTAAGAATCCATATAGATTCATTTTATTTCTTCTCTGGGTTTTGAATCTTCAGATTTCCTCTTGTCCAATTTTTCAGTATTATCTGCAACTGTGAAGACAAAAAGCACACATTTACAAAAATGAGATCTTTTGTTATAATGTATTTACATGAATCCAGTGTCTGGGGATTTTAAGAAACCCCTGAGGAATCATTCAATACAGAGTGGTGACCCTGCTGTTCCCAGCACAGGTCTCTTACAGGCTTTGTGTTAACATGTCAGTACACTTCCCTTTCCATATGCCATGAACTTTCCTTAAAGTTATGGATTTGTGGAACTACTGAGCTACTGCTCTGCAATGTGTATGCAACACTTGATCTGAAACCATGAAAAGTTTTCCTCTACAAAGTAGACCAGAAGTGACAGACAGTACTTATTTCAAATATAGACATTTATGCCAGCACTGAAGGGAATATATCCCAAATTTCGCATGCCAGAGGGTCTCTACTAGCCTTTTCCCCAGAAAGTAACAGTCCCTTGGGGAGAAGCCTCCCTCTCTCACTTTCTCTTTCTCCCTTTGTTCTTCACCAAGAGAAAAGGCTGCATCTTTCACCAGACAGAGTCAAGCCTGCAAATCCCTTGGCAGACAGCAGCCAGATTTCTCTGTTAGCTGATTCTTATGTGACCAATTCACATAGTACAAACAAATGATGATGCAAATGCTAAAGATGGCAAGACATTACAGTGTAAACAAAGGCTCTTACGGGATCCTGACAGCTTGACCATTTAGATCACAGCACACTGAAAGTAGGAGTGAGTTCACAGTGACTCTGTCCATCACATTTGGACTCACTGGTAAGATGGTTCATGCATACATAAGAGCATCTCCTCTGAGTACCCAGCACTTGCACAGAGACCAAAATGCTGAGAAAACTTAAGGCTCTGCAGTCCTGACAGCATTACCAATAGTCACATGGAAATTCAAGCATCCTGCAGCAGAAGCAAACAACATTACACCATGAGGCAGTGGGTGTCTTGAAGAGCATGTCTGTCCAGCTCCCTGCACATTCTCCAGGGCAGGCAGAAGCCAGACTATCACCAGCTCAGTGGAGTAATGCACAAACCCCCGCACCCCTTCTCCCCAGGCAGCAAGCAAAGGAGGGTGAGTGCTAGGAAGAAGGCAGGCTGGCTCCCTGATGTGAGAATCCTGCTCATAAAACTCAATTAAGTGGATTACAGATGAGCTCATTCCCAGCGGTGGGTCACATTCCATTAGAGGCAGGCTCGATGCCAGGCGGACTCAGCGCTGCTCGGATGGCAGCAAGATCCACCCCACCATTTACCGTCTCTGCCTCTGATCTCACCATAGCTTGCAGGATTTCTTGCCCTGTGCCCCACACTGCATGTCAGGCTCATTGCTCATCCCTGCTCATCCTCTCAGTGAGGTAATCAGGGCCAGTGTTAGGTCATGGAGAGATTCAGGGATGGCCAAGCTCTCTGAAACACTGTGGTCTAGGGCAGCAATGTAGAAAAGGGAAAGCATAGGGAGAAAGAGGCAAAGTGGAACAAAGAAGGAAGACGAGCACGAAGAGAGAACCCCTGGAAAAGAATGGCAGAGTTCAGGGAAGGATAGAAACAGCCCCGTAAACTGGATTAGTTGTATTTTACGTGAAAGTGAGAAGAATCAGAGCTCTCAGCTCACTAATCCCAAAGGCTTTTTCACAGCATAGGTATAAGATTACAGCACCGTCTGCTACACACCACCTACAGTCACTGCACTCAGCACTCAAAAATGTGTGTGTGCTTGTATGTGGGGAACAAAAGAGTGTGTCTAGGGTATATTTGTGTGTGGGAATGACTGTGTTTGGAAGAGAAAATGGGGGGGAGAAAAGAAGGTGAATGAATCTGTGAAGGGTGAGTGTGTGTGGGTGTGGGGGCAGGAAAAAGCTGGATGAATGAGTGTGTGGGAGGGTAATACATAGGCTAGAGTAAGTCAAATGTTATAAGCACCTGCAGGCATTTTGCCAGATCTGAGACCTATTTTGACTTGCTTTGTACATCCCACTTTGCTTTTCACTGTTTGCAAACGTTCCTGGCAGCTCAGCTTAATTTGTACAAATAGCAACCGACCAAGAGTGAGCCAAATCTGTTGTGAAATAGGTTGAAGAAGACACAGATTTTTGTGCAGATCCAAGCAGCAGGGGCTTTGTACCATCTGGAACCTGTGTACCAAGTCCCAGGGAAAGGCCTACAAGGGAGATCAATCTAGTTACCTCCCCACCATTTGCCATTCCATGTGAGGAAGGAATACTGCAGACCAGTTGCAAAATGAGACATGCTGTCTGGACAATGATCCTCACAGGGCATGGGACCCACACAGTGCAGGCATCTGCCATCCTGGCATAGGACACCTCAGTATCCATAGCCTCAGACAGAGCTTTCTCCTTTAGCTCAGAAGGACTGAGAGGAAGACAGCAACCTTATGTTTTGTTCCCTTGTGTATGACAAGTGAGCTCAGTTTGGCAGTGTGAGGCAGCAGGTTTCCTATTTGTTTTGCCACCAGTTTACCAGGCAATTTTGGACAACTTTTGCCTTCTCCACATATCTGTTTCCTAAGACAAAAAACTATCAGTAATGACACAGATATGAGGTCTCTTGTTGGAAAGCAGTGTGTCAGACTCACATGATATTAGTCTTCTGCACTAGCTGAGGGTGATCATCAAATTTCCTTTGCTTTCACTGGCAGCAGTACTCAAACCGTAAGCCCTGAAGAAGTCCAAGGCTGCACTGCAGGAGCTCCAACTCTAAGCTCTCCAGTTCTGCTGCTCCCTTCAGCAAATCATGACCCAGGCTCTGGCTGTCTGTCTCAAGACCTCCAAAGTAAAACAGATAGAGCCCATCCTGAGTAGCAAAGGATCTCCTAGTTCCTTTGGTACATCCCAGATTGCTGTTGCTGCTCTGTCCTTTGCAATTTCACTACCTGGTTTGTATACTGAGTGTGTGTATCGTGAGTCCAGAATAGCTGGGATACAAATGTACTGTGGCCATACAATTTCTTTCCCCATAATGGTGCTAGAAGAATTTAGGGTCATATACCAGAAGTAAGCAATCTGACCCTGTCTTTTATTCTGATTTTCCTTTCCTTTCTGACTGGCTTTTCTTTATCAGCATTACTTTTTCTGCTACCCTGCCCCAGAGCTTTGCTCTGGCAAGTGCTGCATGCACTGTGCCAAGCTGCTTCACCCTGCTTTAGTGATGGCACCTGGAATGGCTAACAGTACACTGCTATATTCTCCTGTCTGTGTGCATGAATTAGCAAGCCCTTTGCTTTTCACCTTCAGCAGAAACAGAGTGACCTGTCTATGCAATTAGCCCCTACTCACCTTAAACAGAGGGAAGACAATATATTGCCTCTCCAGAGAACCTAAGAGAGAATGAGAGAAAAAACAGAGATGCTATCAGGATGCCAAAGCACTAGGTATAAAAAGCCTTTTTCACCCTAACAGTGTATCAGGTGCTGCCTCAAGAACTGTTATTGAACTACAGCCAGAAATAGTGTGATCTTACCCTGTGCATTTTTCCCCCTTCTGGAACACTTCACTTCTTGAGCATATTTCATTCAATGAAATGGTTTAAGGCCCTGCCTGCAAGGAGGATCTTTTGTGAAATACCATGGCTCTGCCTTCTAAACCTTCCAGCTGAATGGGAATAACTGCTGCGGTTGCCACGGCACAGGCTACACAAAAATGATGCTTGAGTTTAATTATACTGAGTGGCTGAGGCCACTGCCTCACTTTGCTCTGGGATACATTCCTCTGAAAAGAAGCCAGGTAATTCTGCTGCAGCTGCCATTCCCTCAGTGCACTGGGAAGGGGAAGGGAGGAAGGGTGACAGGGAGTAGGGCTTTCTGCCAGGTTTAGCTACAGCGAACATACCTGAGCTGGGTGGTCTCAAAGGATCAAGCAGAGATTCCCCCAAGGCAATGCCAGAGGCAGCCAGTGGATTCTGAGCAGTGTAGGCAAAATTCAGTTTTGATGTGGAGATTATTGCTCCACTATTCCTGTGCAAGAATAGAGAGAAAGAAAGAAAAGGGACTGGGAAAGGAAAGGAGGCAGAAAGGAACTGGAATTGTCTCTCTCAAGAATCCAGAAATAAGGAAATAGAAGCAACAAGGATGTTTCTGAGAGACCATTCTCAGCCACAGATGTTGTACCCAACTCAGCCCTGCTCTAAGGGGTGTTGCCAACCCAGCTTTGGCAGAGCTGACAGCAGGGTTGGTAGTGCTTCAGTACCTCATGCAGCTACTGCCTACTTTTCTGGAGGTGGTCATGGGCAGTTGTGTACCAAATAACTACAGAGCTGGAAACAATATAACCACATGTGCTTGGAGACCCAGCAAATTTTGCTCAGAAATGGGGGAGATTAACCTCAATGTCACCCTATGCTCAATGTCAACCTATGCTAATATGGCTAATTTCCCTCTGGGGCTCATGCCTCTGCCTGGATATGCACAGATACCCCAGCTCATCTGGGGCATGCTCAAGTGCTCACTTGTTGTGTGAGCACTGCCTCACACAGCTGGACACACTGTGAGGAGTTCATACAGGAGTGGTGTTTTTCACCTCCCTAATGGGCATTTTCTTCTGAAGTGCAAGCAGTTCTTGGACTCAGAAGTCTTTCTCACCTGCAACAGAATTCTCCCCAAATGCTGCTAGTACTTCCATCAGCCAAACTTCATTCTCCATGATCCTAAGGAGACTCAGATAAGGATAAGACCACTCCACCCGCCCTCCTTCCTTCCCTCCTTCTCTCCTTCCTTTCTTGGATCCTTTTGCTTGTTTTCTTTTGTTTCCCTCCTTCTGGTTAAAAGCCTTTTAGTCCCCACATATGAGAACCAGTAAATAATCAGACAAGTCTCTTGGATTATGTTTAGGAGCTACCCTCTTCTTAGAGAGACATGCAAGAGGGTCAGGGGAGTTTGCTGTAAACCTTCCTGAAAGCCACCAATGATGAGGTCTTTTAGAGACTTTTCTTTTGGAATGAATATTTAGGACTTCCTGAAAAGGATCAAAGTTTGCATGGAGCAGTAATAACTTCTTATCAAATTATGGGATGCTAGTAGCAAAACTAAAAAAAACAACAAACAAACAAACAAATAAAAAAAACACACCCGAAAAACCCAAACAACAATTAAAACTCTACAAAAAACCCCAAACAAAAAAACCCAACACTAAAACAAACAAAACCAAGAAATCCTAACAACAAAAAACAAACAAAACCACCAAACAAACACAAAAACAATCCCCAAGTTCCAAAATACCAGGAAAGCTCTTGGTATGCCTAAAGATGGACAGCTAGAAGTGTAACTTGAATGCATCACCAAACAAATTAAAAAAACCTGACATCCAACCAAAAAAGTTTCATCAGATACTTTTGTCTTAACATTCAACAGATTTACATTAAAACAATATGTAAATATACACTGATTCATTTATAATTACCAAAAGCATAAATTTGAACATTTTGTAGTCCTGAAGGCCTTTAGCTAAAACTTGGTGAGTCCCAGCCCCAATGACACCAACACATCTTAGTCTTCAGATAAAGCTTTACTATTCATAGTACCAGACAGACAATAGCTTTGCCACCTCCACCCTCATACCCTGGTGCACTCCCAGCTGCTGCAAAGAGTTTTGTAGGGTTCTTTTAGGAAGACACAGCCTTGCAGCAGGACGTTCCTGGTGTCCTTCTTGTATATATATAGTCACTGGCTTGGTGACTGGTCAGGCTGATTCCAAACAATTTGTATCACAGGCATATACGCAAATCGAACCCAAATGTGATCGCTGGCTTCAAAAGGTGAAGCCAGCTGCATTTAACCCACCGGTCTCACACAGCAAAGCTCTGGGGCTGTTGCTTTCCACTCCCAGGAAGATGCGGCATTGCTTGGTCACCATGGTGACAAGCACTTTTCCGTAGGTAACCACCAGCCTGAGCTGTGCACCTCTCTCCTGTGTGAAGCCCGGCCCGTGTACTCACACACGGGCACTTCCCTTTGCCTCAGCCCTGCTGGGGCTTTGCCCACTACTCCAAGCTCCGCCACCCGGTATTCCAACACTGGAGCATGACCACAGGCACCACCGGCACTCCCAGCGGAGGATGCAGCTGGGATAAACTGCTAAATATTTAAGGGGGAGAATGGCCGGTGCCTTCCCTAAACCTGCTGCGGGAGATCTCCGCGAAGGATGGTTGTGTTGAGCAGTCACCCGGCCAGGCGTCCATGGAAGTGACAGCCGGGCACAGCAGTTCCCCCACGCGCTCTTCATCCTCCCCTTTCTCCCCTGCACGCCGTGTCACTGCCCTGCCTTAGGGCTGCGTCCCGCCGACCTGTGCGGGCCGGAGCCGGAGCCGGAGCCGCCCCAGCGCCCCGGGCTCCCTCCGCCGCCCGCGGGGCCCGCGGAGAAGCCTCAGGCTCCCGAGCGAAGGGTTAAGGCCGCCGCCCCTCGCCGCCATGGCTCCCCCCGCAGTCCCCGCAGACATGGCCCCTCCGCCAGGGCTCCCCCGCGGTCTCCATGGAAACCGGCCCTGCAGCTGCCGGGAAAGGCGGCGGCTGAGGCGGCCGCGGCCCGGCCCCGGGAGCCCTTGTGCTTCCTCGGGAAGCGGGCGCGTCCCGCCGCTGCAGGGGGGAGCAGTGGCCGGGACATGCCCTGAAAAATGCTCAGGTGGCTACGAAGGCCAGCGACATCCTGGCCTGGATCAGCAATAGCGTGGCCATAGGGACGCGGGCAGTGATGGTACCCCCTGTACTGGTGGTGCCGCACCTCGAGTCCCGTGTCCAGCTGTGGGCCCCTCAGGACAGGAAGGACATGGAGGTGCTGGAGCTTGTCCAGAGAAGGGCAGCAGAGCTGGGGAACTGTCTAGACAGTGAGTGCTCTGAGGAGTGGCTGAGGGAACTGGGAGTGTTGAGCCTGGAGAAAAGGGGGCTCAGGGGGATCCTATCACTCTCCACAACTCCCTGAAAGGAGGCTGCAGCCAGGTGTGGGATGTCCTGTTCTCCCTGCCAACCAGTGGTAGAAGAGGAAATGGCCTCAAGTTACTCTATGGGAGGTCTAGATTGGATATTAGGAAAAAATTTGACTGAAAGGAGGGACAGAGATTGGAACTGTGAAGAGTGCAACTGCTGAGGGAAGTGGTTGAGTGACCATCTCAGCAAGTGTTAAAAAAAAATGTGTGGATGTGGCACTTGGGAACATGGTTTAGTGTGGAACATGGAACGTGGTGGTGCTGGGCTAATGGTTGAACTTGATGATCTTGAAGGTCTTTTCCAACACTAAGAATTCTATAATTTTAAAGTAGAAGTGTAGGTGAGTCGTCTGCTGGCCCTGAAGTGGGATATTGAGCTGAGGTCAGGGCTTTGTTCTCCTCTCTGTTCACCTCCAAGTTGATTCTCAGATGTAAAACGCACCAGAAATGTAACACATTGCTACCTTAGCCCCTGCAACAAACACTTGGCAATCATTGACAACCCTTGTGGCTCCCTGGCTCCCCTACTTAGATTTATGTTCTGGTGAGGACTTCCCTTCTCTGGGAAGATGAACCAGGCTTGTCCTCAGGTGACAAAATTGTCCTACATCCACTGAAAAAAAAGAAAATATCCTACACGTATTTGTTGGTTGGGTTTTCTTTTTTTATATGAGATGGCATTGACCTACCCTGAGATACAAACTAAAATATGAAAGTTGCTTTCACTTGAGATTGTAATGCATCCTCTCTGTGGCAAAAGTTATCACTAGCCAAGCCAAGCCTCTTTGCACTGAAGATCCTTTTGCACTGTTCCCACGTGTGCCCACAAAGGCAAATTTGTTCACAGCTCCCTGGGCAAGAGTTGAACTGTTCATCAAGAGTAGGGAAAGGCTCCAGAAGACCTAGCAAAATCCACAGGTGACAGAGCAGGTGACACTGCAGATCCTGTGGGAACAGGTCAGGCTTTGTTTTCATCTGTGTGCCAGCTTGGAGAGTTGGCCTGGTGCTGGAAACATATGCCAAAGGATGTCCTAAAAGTATGTTGAAAACAGGAAATTCAGCTGTGTTGACTGATTTTCTGTAGGGATACATGTCCTTTTTTTCACCACCCTTATCTCAAGTTCACTGTCCTGGCTAGCAGAATATTATCTCCATTTTCAGCTCTGAGACACTCTTTACACTTCTTCTGTCTATAAGGTCAAAGTAGGGCCCCAATTTCTCTTTTCTAATGGTCTTTTCTTCTAGCTCCAAAACTATATTCTGCCCTCATCTTCAACTTTCCCAAATCTCATCCTGATCTTGTGTCCCTCATTATGTGGCTGCTGAAATCTTTCTGCTCAATTTCTCTGTAATATTTCATTGTGTCCTTAACCAGCAATTATACATCAGAGATCAAAAGGAGCCTTTCTCCATACCAATGAGATGCTTCTTAGACTAAAATTTTGCCTGTGTACATATGTCTACTGTATTGTCTCTGCTCTTCTAAATCAAACAGATACCCATTGCCCCCCAGCTTTCCTTCCTCATGTTTTTCCTCTAATGATCTCTGCCTCTTACTCAATCTCCTCCATAGTCTGAACAATTTGCAGTGTAGAATCTCCTTCTTTGATATTGTCCTCCCAAACCCTCACACTGATGGGTCACTCCCTGATATGAAACAGCACAGACACTGTAGCTGCTGTTTGGCTTCACCCAGGGAACGTCTTTCCCCAAAGTGTTTTTGGCAAATTAGAAGATCTGATGTGGTCTAATAGCCTTGGCTGTTAAATGCAAACCCTCTCAGCTGCAAAATACTGGGTAGAGTTGCTGGCAGCTCTCAATTTTCTGCTCCTCTTCTATTTTCTTATTACACTAAGTAAATATGACCCTTTCTTCTTTTTTTCCTAGAACAACCTATTTAGCAGACATTCAAATATGTAAGTAGTGAAAGTGATAGAAATGCACACTAATGGAGCACTGAGGCTATAATTTGAATACACACAGAGCCTGGGCTATTAAATCCTTGTTATGGGAGGGTAGGCAAGTTCTCCAGCTCTGTAGTCCAGAGAAGAGGTATGGATCAGGGGAGATGAGCGGCAAGAGTTACATCAGATTCTTAAGTCTACCAGGCATAAAGATTGCAACTGAGGTATTGGTAACTACTATTTGATTTTGTGTTATCACATGACTGCACCTTTTTCTTTAGAATGCGCTCTTAGACAATACATCCATGTTTTTATGACTGTTGCAGCTGACCACAGTCATGAAATCGCTCTGGCCAGAAGAAGCTCCAACTGACTGATAGTGCAGCAGGCACCTAGAAGCCACAAAGCTGTGTAGCAGTGATGAATGGAACTAGTTATGCTGATGTGTGCCTCAAGACAGGAGAACTGAGGTCTCAAAATAGCCAGAACCTATGATGGAACTTCATTACTCAGCTGATCAACAGGTAGAAGAGAGTAAAATAGCATGAAAAGAAGGGCGAGGAATTAGATTTCTAGAAGGTGTATGTATGATAAAGCCAGATTCTGTCTGGAGTTCAAAAACCAACAGGATGAAGATTATATAGACAGAGGAAAAATCAGCTAATTTGAGATCTGGAATAAGAATGAATGAAAGTGGGTCTTTTTCCAGTTCAGCAGGTGCAAGTGTGTATGCTAGACCATCTTAGTTCCTGACACACCAAAATTCCTAAATTTATACTTCTCAGGACCTTTAACTGGCTCTGTTAATTCCAAATTCAGAGAAAACAGGACTCAGGTGGATACTAGTACACAGACAAGCTGTTATCTACCTTTCCTACCACAAGACTGATCAGATACCAAGAAATGACCACTATTTCCTTCATTACAAATGAAGTGAAGTAGTGAGATATTAATCTAGGCATTTTACAGTCTGGATGATGGGACCAACATCTAAGAGATGTTTTGAACATGCAATGATAAACCATCTCCAGGGACTTGTACCATTGCCCATTTTCAGCCTTAGTTTACCTTCAATGTAATGTGGGGAAAAGAAGCAAAAGGGAAGGTTTTAGCTCTCAGTTTCCTCTTGAAAGAGCTTAGCTGTGTTAGCCTGTCACTTGTGACTTAGGAATCCTTCTTCTTTGTACATAAAGATTGGATTTGCCATAAAACAAAACCCATTTTTTGCCTTGTACCGACTACACCTGAAGAAATAAGGTCAGGAAAAGCAACACCTAAATGAAGTCGCTTACAATAATGTTTGCCTGCTTTACATATATCTATCCTAAATGGTAGGAAAGTATGACAGCCTCCTTGTTTTGCTACTCTTGGTGGGGTACACAGGGAGGACAGGCATAGGACATTCCAGAGGCATGAAGATGACTTCTTGGCATGGTTCAGAAGCAGAAGGAACAAAAGTCAGCTTAAACCATCTTTAATAAAAGCTGTGCACAGTAAGCACAGTCTCAGCCATAAGCAGCTTTACACTGCAAGCATAACACAGAGAGACCAGAAACAGCACATACTACAGAGACCAAGTCTCACTTTCAGTGGTGATTCACAGGGGCAAACGAGGACAAAATTAATGTAAGTAGAGTAGAAAAACTGACATTGCTGTGGAAACCATTTCACTTCATGGCATTTTAAGTCTAAACTAAATTCCCGACAATGAATCAATGTAATTTTGTGTTATTCTACTGTTGCAGCCAGCCCAGAGTGGGCCATGGTGACAAATACCTTCCAGGCTATCTCTATGAAGCAGAAGCCCCTACTGTTTCAGACAAAATGCCTGTAGTGACAGTATATGCTTTATGTGGTTCAGCTAGGACTGGGAAACCTGATCTCATAAACTTTGTCAGCATGAATTATGTTTTTATTATATTAAATGGCATCCTGGTGCTTGCCCATACACCACATCACAGCTCAGCAAACACACATACAGGCCCCTCTGCCAGAACGTGCAGGCGTGGAGGCAAAGCTGCGGTTGTTGTGAGGCCTCCCATCTCTCAGCCTGTCCAATTTGGTCATGATTGACATCTCAGCTGAGATGTTTCATCAGTGTAAGTTCCCCCTCCCTGCCTCATTCTTAAGCTTTCAGAAGGTAGGTGCTTGGTCCTGTGTCTATTCAGAGGAAGCACCGTGACCTACACGTCTGCCCCTGACCTTTAGCCTGATCAATAAAACTACAAATTGGTCTTTTCTTATCCTCGACACTTTAGTCATAAAATCCCTATTGAGATGGAATGAAACACTGAACTTTATGTCTAGGCATCATGAACATATTTCGTGGCAGGGGAGAGACTGGCAGTATTTCAGCCATCAAATATACAACCCTTTCTTACTCATTCTCTGTGCAGCAATCCTGTGTGTGATATTTGAAACCTGTAGAATGTAATTTTTGGTTCTATATTCACACATTTCCCCAGTATTCCAGAATAATTAAAACCTCTGGTCTGCTTTAGCAACACTTTTTTACTACCATGCATGCTTTTCCCCTTTTTGGTGATGTTTAGGACGAAGAAGGGAAGAGGCCTCATTTCTCTCAGAGAGGAACAGAGATTGTTTTGGGAGAGAGTCAACAAAGTCCAGTAAGAGTGTAATGCTATATGGATACACAGTTTTTTCTGGTATTTCTGTTGCCTGATGTTTTTTTCCCTACAGGGGACTGCCTGTAGTGGGGAAAAGAGCATGAGAGGACATGGGAGGGCACAACCCAAGGCTCTCATCTTCTTAAGCCTGGCACAGTGTTGGCACCTAAGCTTGCATTTGCCCTTGTGCAATAAAAGTACTTGGCTGAAAAAGCATGTAATGGGTGGGAGGTTTATACCAACAACTTTTATCATAAAATCAGAAGGGCTTTAACATGGCTCTAAATGTGCTTGTTGCTCTAGTTTACACCCATTGCAGAGCAATTCAGAGGGAGGAAGGGGGTTGTACTGCACAGTCTTGTGCACAGCTTGGAAAATCTATTCCATCGTTACAGTGAAATCGCTGTTGGAGCCACATGCTTTCTTCATGCTGGCAAGAGTGTTGTGTATTTAACATGCTCAGCTGCTAGTGGGGTTGTAAACCATACTTTTTACTCAGCTGCACTGCCATGGGATGGCCTTGAATAACCTCCTGTGTCACATCAGGGCTTCTTGCTGGTGAAATGAAACATGACTGTGAATCAGAGGAAAGAAGAAAATACTTACAGACTCTTCTAATTTCTTTTGGATAGCCATACCATTCCTTTTGCCAGGAAGGTTTGCCATCATGTATATCCATCCACAAAGCCCAGAAAGCCAGATCCAGTCAATAAGGTGGACCAGAAGACCCAGGAGTCTTTGAGTTCTTGAAAGCCCAAGAGGAGTGGCATGAAAATAACAGTATCTCCTATGTGGCTTTCTGCTGCTGCTGTGTGCTACCTAGCACTGTTGAGTCTGCAAACACATTTTCCTCTGCCTCAGCTTGCAGGAGAGCCCAGAAATACTGTGTTGGAATCACACAGCACATGTTCAAGGCGGCAGGTGGCAGGTTCAAAGTGGAGTGAAGAAACAGCTCCTTTATGTAATGCACAGTTAAGCTCCAGAGTACCTTTTCTCAGGGTTTAATGCGTGCTGGAACTTCATGTGAGTTTCAGTACAATCCTGGAGGAAGCAAACATAAGAAGCTACCTGATGCAGCTCTGCTGCTGTATTGTACAGGGAGTTCTTAAGCCAAAACTTGCTGGAGACTGGAAGACTATACAGGGCAGGGGTTGCTATGTGCTGGCCCTGTTCTCTACTCTTAGCAGGGTACCACTGTTGGCCACTGTCAGAGAGAGGACTCTGGGCTACACAGAATGGATGCCTCTGCTGTTGCTGGTTTTACATAATCTCACTTAATGCAGGAGCTGACTAGAGTCTTCTAAGTTTACATACTTCCACACAGAGAAATCCCACCTTCAGGAAATAGAGGCTTTTCCTAAAGAGAGTGTTAATGACATCAGCTTTTAATGACACTGGATCCCTATATCTCGTTCTAGAGACAGGACTTCCATCTTCACCTGTTCATCCTTTATATGATTTGCTGGATGATCTTTGTGTCATACCAGAGATCAGGTCTTCATTATAATGTATACTACAGTATCTTATTAGAAAAAAAGAGGAGTTGTTCTTCAGAAGAACTAGTTGCCAAAAAAAAAGAAGATAAACAGAAGAAAAGCACAACAGAACAGAGAGGGAGCACAAGTTGAGGAAAAGTTGGTCTCATTAGAACTGCTAAAAAATCAGTTCACATCTCTCAACTCCCAAATGATGTCACACAAACCTCACATATCATGCCACCTAGTTCAGTCCCAGGCTCATTTTAAGCCCTACCTCAGAACACTATTTTTTTCTATTTTATTTAAAAGTGCTTCCTGATTTTATAGCTGAGTGCCCTTTCCTCTGGTGAAAAGCAGTGCTGTCTGACACAGGACAACAGCTCAGCTTTTGGTGGTGGTTATTGCTCTGTATTACTGTGGCCATTTTCTTCCCTCTTGCAATGCCATTAAGGTCTGAAGGAGGAGAATAGTTAGAGGATAATACACCATTAGGGATCAGCACAATACATTTCAAGTACACCGATGTTCACCTCCCCGTTTCACCTGCAGTCCATGCTCTGTAAAAGGACACCAGCACTGTTACAACTGAGGCTTGCCTAGACACACACTCTGTTGGAAGCAGTGACACGAGTAGACCACCATGATTTTAGCAGGATTTCATATTCCAACTTCCCAATATGTTGTCTCGTGTCATGTTTGAGCATGGAACTTGGATAACGCCGTATGACATAAAATACGCAGCATACCAACAGATTTGTGTTGGACTTGATCTAGTCATTCTGACTTCTTTATTCATATGGTTGAGCTGTGCAAGGAATAAATATCTCTGTTACCAGATTTAGAAAGAGTGTATTTTATTGCAGACAAGAAGATATTATCTGCTCTGGTGGCAGTATGGGGGATTGATGGCAGTTTACAAAATGCAGAAACTCTGTGTGTGTGTGTTAATCTCTGATAGGCTTATCACTGTACTAAACTGCTTCCATAAATCGTAGGCTTAATGCTGCTTCCAGGTACACCAACACACATCCAGTAACTCCTGGAGAATTTTAAGATATATAAATTACAGTAAAATTTGATCCCTTGTAGTGTCAGTATTTTTTTAACACTCATGTTTTCAATAGGTGGAACACATAAACACTTGAGATTGTCACTTACCTCACCAAATTCAGCCTTGCTGAAAGGCAACTGAAGATATCCACTGAGTATAGATAGGAGGGGCAGATTTCATAAACCCTTTATATGGGGTGATTTATGTGACATTCATTATGACTGGGCTTGAGGCGTACATTTGCCTTGTTTTTACAGTATATGGCTGGTCAACTCATAATGCATGTTGTATTCAAATCTATGGATAAAATATGAAGTTCACAGAGGAAAAATAAGAACAGAATTATCAGTTCATTCATTTTTTCATGTCTGCTGTTTCTGCACTTTCTCAAAAATCAAAATGCATTTGTTGTATCCTAATCTACATCAAGCTGTCCTGAAGGAACATTCATTATTCTTTTATAGTCAGCAAAACACATTGAAACAAGGATATTAAACATCTGGCCAACATACATTTATGTGGCCCAAATGGCATATTCAAATTCTAAGAATATAAGAATTTCTTTGGAAACAAAAGTAGTTTTCCCTCTGACTTGGGGGAGAAGCTATAAAATATGAGCTTGTATAAATAAAGCAGTGTTCTCTACCTGAGACAAGGTATAGCCTAAGAAGTTACTTGAGAAGTGCAAACTCCTGTCCTCTACCAAGAATCTAATTTCAAATCTAATGAGGGCACTTAGACTTAACTAGTTTGCTGCTAAACCAGGATAATTGACAGACACAAGCTTATGACTAATGATAAGACAAAAAATTAATGCCAAAAAAGAAAAAGAAAATAAAAAAGAAACTTAAAGAACAAACTGAGCAGAGGTTTACAGAAGAACAGGGACCAGAAGGGAAAAAAAAAAAAAAAAAGTAAAAATGTGCATAGTACATGGGTTTGTTTTCACCCCAACAGAAAGGTCTCAGCTATGGCTGGTGGTAGGACCAAGGAGGAAGATGCTGTTTGGAGAGGTGTGAGAGCAGGCACAGCTCAGCTCTTGTGAGGCTGGTGTAAAAAGAAATGAAAAGCTGGGAGGTAAGCTCTCAAGCATCAGGTCACAACCCCAACATCTCAGGGTTTTTCAGCCTCAGAGAATTTTCAAGCTGCCAGCACATTTTGGATAAGAAAAAGTCATTTTCTGAAGCAGTGGAAAAAAGCAAGAAAGGCAGTTCCAAAGGCTGAAAAGTGGGGGAGAGTGTGAAGGATCATTGGCACTTTGGGTGTCATCGGTCTGATGGAAAGGATAGTAGATTTCAGGAGGTGTGTGAACAGGAGAGGTTGGCAGTGAGATTTTCAGATTTATGGGAGATGACAGATAGGTGATAGGGTCTGTCACCTTTTCTCCATTTCTCTTGCCACTTCTCCCCTGATGCCCTTCATTCCTTTCTTACTCCCTGGAGTACGTGCACTCCATTTCCAATTTGCTACCTTCCCTAAACCCCACAATCCCTTCTCTCTGCCTGAGCAGTCTTCTGTCTACACATACGTCCTCCGTCCCATCTATCATCCAGCTGTATTCTATCCCACTCTTCAAAACAGCTCCTCCAGGCAGCAGAGATTGCTGTCATAGAAATGGAGGCACAGGGGCAGAGCTAGGAAGGTGGAAATGGTAGAGGAAGAAGATGATCCAAGTACAGATGATTGCTGTTGATGTAGAGGGCAAGAAAGGCAGTGTGCAGATTGGGCCTCTCCAACTCAGAGAGAAAAGGCACCTGGTTATCCTTTATAAAACTTAGTCTTAATACTGCTGCATGCCTTAGAGCGGTTAAAGTGGCTGTAGTGTGCCAAGTCAGTTGGGGATGGTCAAGGGCAGGTCTGCTCCTATCCAAAACACACGTGGACATTGGAAGTCACGTATCCTGTAGCAGCTGTGGAGGCTGAAGCCTCCCTCCTGGCATGGGACCTCCAACCCTGGACACAGCTGGCAGACAGGTGACAGAGAAGGACATGGCAAGGGCTACTGAACAGGGAAAGTAAGAGACATGGACACTGTGCCAGGTGGTGAGAGGTGGTGGAGACCGGTGTGTCTCATTCGTAAGGTGTATCGGCTGGCAGGGCTGCCAAGCCTCTGCCTATCCAGGGATGAACAAGGCACAGACAAAACACTACTCTGGAAGAAAACTAGGCTGAGAATGAGGTTAGATTCACAATAGCCAGACATATAATTTCCATCATGCAAGACAGTTCTGAACCTTTATCAGCATGATAGTTAAAAAGCTTGTAAATAACCACGAGGAAAAAAAACCTGTGATCAAGGCACTATCACAGAATTCAAACATCCACAGCTGCCTGACAAAAACATTGCCACTTGTTTTGTTGGGTAATGGAGAAAACCTTGTCTCTTTTCTTTTCTTCTTCTGCTTTAAACTGAAATCATTTCTCTGTGTGATCTTTCAGATGTCTTGATCACTTGGCATTTTAAGATGATGTATGTGCCCACCTTACAAATTCAGCTGGTGTACTTGTCCATTCCAGAGTAACTAAATTATTGCAGTGTAATGACTTGGAATCCAGTTTTCAAAAGCCCTTATGAAGTGGTTTAAAAACTTGCATCATACTTTCCAGAGTACCTCCAGCACTTCTGACAGGAGATGTATGGTAAGGAATGGCTGCTATATAAAGTAACACAAGTTTGATTTCTTTGGGGCAAATTATAAGAGGATTACAACAATAATAGCAATAATAATAGTAACAACATCATCAATAATAATGATAGGGTAGCACTCTTTTAGCTGAGCTCCAATTAACTACTGCAGTGATGCTGCTGCCCTCAGCTGCCCATCCTCCCTGTGACAGAGCCTTGCTGTCACAGAAGCAGAGCCAGCAGAAGGAGATAAGTGTCCGGGTGCTTGGCTGTCCCCACACACAGCCCATGGTGGCTGTGGCTGACACATGCAGAGCTGAGCTTTAGCACACATTTTCCAGTGCTGCTCCAGAGGCAACAGTCTCCAGCAGCAAGGTGGGCTGGACAGCAGGGCTGTCAGGGCAGCGCCCAGCACATGAAAATCAGAGCTGTTGTTTTACTGAGAGGCATGAGCATGCCTGTGCCAGGTTTGAATACGTATGTCCCTACCTAGGATCGCCACACTGATGATGTCTGACAGGCTTTTCCACTGGGCGAAGCCCAGTGTTTGGCAAGGGGAAATTAGTATTTCCAGTGAAGCAGAATGAGTAACCTTTTGTTAACCAGTAGAAAGAGCAATTGAAGCTTAGGAATTAAGTGATGCCCCCCTATTTCAGGTCATAACCAGATACTGGTGCAGAAATTGTTGCCCTGGGGCTGCTGCATGTCCCCTGATCCTGGGGTCAGCCATCACCCATGAGCTGAGGCCAAGCCCTGCCCATCGCTCTGCCTGCAAAATGTCCACAGCTCTTCCTGTCAGCTGCAAACAGCTGTTGCTAGGGAACTGCGAAAAGTCAAAAAGACAGCAAAGGATGAGGGGAGAGCAGCAGCAGAGGGATGGCAGGCCGCAGCTGGCGAAGGGGGAGGTGAAGGGGGAAGGGAGGCGAGAGGGTCAAGAAAAAGGAAGGACTGAAGAGCCTGGAGTGGGAATTGGTCCTCATCGTGATACAGAGAAGCAATTCCATGTCCCTCAAGGACTGTGTTTTCTTATAATCACTGAATAGCTTGCCTTGATTTTGTTTGTGTGTTTGTTTTTGTGTTTGTGTGTTAGTTTTTAAGATTTCTAGGACAGAGATAGAGTATCTTTTTATTTAGGGTGCTTTCACATGATACTGTTCTGTATACTTAATAATCACCTCACTCTTCATCCCTTTCCTCTTTTAATAAAAAAAATTCCACTCTTATTTTTGCTTTCTTTCACTTTTAAGGACTGTTGCTCTTTACCTCTGAAGCATTGAAATTGTAGATAGACCTCATCTGATAAATGCAGCTGAAACTAAAACAACAGTTTTCATCTTTTGTCTTGAAATTTTCCTTCTTCCTGGAGTTAATAGGGTGCTGACAGATGTTCTCTCTCTGGGAAACATCAGGGTTATAAAGTTATTCACCACACAGAGCTACCTATCCTCCAGTTAAGATCTGCCTTATTTATCTAAGGGCCTCTTTCAAAGCCAGCTGAACCCAGCAGAAGGTTGTCCCCATGTGAAACTAACCTTGGATAAGGCAATATCACTACAAATCCCTGCTGACTCATAGGTCATATATAAGAAATCTGCATCTGATGGCATTTGACTGCCCACTGAAGTGACTGGACACCACTAGAGTGTCTCTGCATGGGACCAAACCACAGCTCAGACGCTGGCATTAGATCCTCTCAACAGATGCCTTGATGTCTCTGCCACTGCACTGTATTGAGTGGGTTGGAATGTGATAAGTGGTGGTGTTTGAATTAGGGTGGATTCTAATTGTGGGCAGTATGAAAGCTGTCTGAGCAAATGCATCTAAATAAGAAACAAGATTATATAGTTCATTGCCAAACTGAAACAAGGAAACAAAATATTCTTTGCAATTGAAAAAAAAAAGTTAGCAACATCATGGGGATAAAAAGGTCGGTAACAAGATATATATGGATAAAGTCATTGAAGAAAATAAAATAAGCTATGTGCAGAGTTTCCAAACTCAACTGTGGTTACAATATCTTCCAAAGAAAGCCATGACATATAGTGAAAAGCTCAGTTTTATTGGTTTCAAATACTGCAATGTATAATTGACTTATGGCAGGGGTGGGTGGTGGGATAGGTAGTATTTCACTTCCAAGCATTTGGTCCAAAATCAGCCTTGGTTAGCAGTGATTGAATGTTATTAGTGTTTGATGGGTCTCTGGTGGAACCTGTGAAATGCGTTGGAGGTTTCAGCACACTTCCTAGTGGACAGGTGCCCATACCACTAAAACCACAGCTCTTTGGAGCTTGTTACATTTACTCTCATTGGCAATCTCAGTGGAGAGGGAGGCTCACGGCTGAATGGAGCGTGGAGCAGTCTCCATGCTGATATTTCTTTTCTGCCAGTTCTGTGCTGAGGCACAGTAAAGAAAATATAGGGCTCAGTGGCAGGCTGTTCCTATCTATTTTTCAGAGCAAGGTAATTCTTTCAGTTTTTGGACCAAGCATGATAAAGGAAGATTACTGAGCTTGCAAAACCCCAGTCTTCCAGGACAGGAACCAGGGAGGATTTACGCCCTACATTAGTGCTTGGTATCTTGTTCCAAATTTTTCAGGCTTCAGGAAGAAAAGTTCTGTTTGTTGTGATCCTTATCAATCTTCTCAGCAGGACCAAAGGACATTGACCAAAGGGCTCTTCTGTAGTGCTTGCAGTTCTTTGTGACCAGTGGTACGCACTTGAGAGGCACAGTTTACCTTAAGGATGCACAGAATAAAATGGTTTGATAGGAACCATGTCATTTTCTGCACTTGGAAAGCTCAGTCCATCCTCCCTACTCAGTGACAGGTGAGAGAACTGATTTCTGCAAATAAAGGCTTTGGCACATCAGGCTTGGTCTTTAGAGGCTATTCACAGAGCTCCATAGCTTGCTTACTGACATTTATGTTTTACATATTGCTTTCACCAAGCTGCTTCTTGGCAGGCTGATAAATCCACCTGGTTTTGGATGGATGTCGGTCAGGCTGCTTCCCCTAGTCATCTCCAGGCCTTGTTCTTTTCCCTCAGCAACCAGGCACTTCTGCTTTTCTCCTGTATTCAGTGGCACTTGGCCTTGCAGTATCTGCCAGGCAGTTCAGCACCTGAGTCTGTTGTTATCCTAAGCATAAGCACCTATGTGGTGGGTGGCTTGTTCATAAACCTCTTTGCTGCCATAGGACATATGCACTGCAGAAAGGCCTTGCAAAGACAGAGGGTGAGAAATGGTGAGAAGGTTGAGAAGGAGGAATTACTGGGGAACTACTGTGTGAGAAGCTCGGGAATTCCCTTACTGCTATGAAAATCCTCAGTAACTTATTCATCAGGGGCTGGATGACAACCAAAAGACATCCACCCTTCTGAATTCCAGTGGTACCTTTTAGAAAGAGAAGCATTTTCATGGAGGTAGCTGCATGCCAGACCCTTAACTACACACTGGCCTTCTCTGTGCATTCTCCAGTCTCTTCCTGCATCACAAATCAGCACAATCTGTCTTTGAATCACCCCTCTGAAGGAGTCTTCTCATTTTATTAACAATACAGGCCACGTGGACAAACAGGTTTCCTAACCTAGGAAGCATTCATCTCATCCTAAGCGGTGTCTATTAGATGGAAGCAGCATCACATGTAACCACTTGTGTCTCCCCACTGATTATAGAGGGACTCTGACTTCACACTTACATGTGTGGGTTTTAGGTGGCTGAACTCAGCTGAAACAAACCTTGTGCTTGATGGTCTCAAGACAACAGAGGGGTAAAATGATGGAATTATAAGTAATTTGAAGTTACAGTTTTCTTCTTACGGTTTCAATGTTTCCTGAAGATAATGAACAGATCCCAGTATAAGCCAGCAGGTCAATTTTGTCAGATATGATAAATGATGAACTAAACTAGAATACTTCTTTTTGTGTCCAGAAGTGGTTCCCTTTAACCACAGAGGTTGAGTAAGCTTTGAACTGGAAAGACACAGAGTTGAAACTACTTGACTAGCTGTCTTTGTCCTGAGCAGGTGGAAAAGTGCAGCTGGGGTTGCTGTCAATATGAGACAACAGCATGGTCAGTGGGGTATAAAGCAGTAAATGGTGAAACATTTTTTTGTGCTACCTAACAGACAGAATAACAAAAGGGCAATGGTTTGATCAGATATTGTAGAGGTGAGAGTTCCTGCATCAAGAAAGCAAAGCCTTAGCCAAAGCAATACCTTTGCATTGCACTGAGGAACTGGACAGGCCCTCCAGAATGCCAGCGCTGACAAGGCAATGTTTTGTGACAGGGAGGATCAGTGAGGCAGAGCCTCAGCCAAACAATTGAGCATAATTCATAGGAAGTAACATTTTCTCAGTGGCCTTTCATGTGCAGAGACTGATATCAGAGGATATATGAAGAAACTGTAAGAAGGGCTTTGCAAATTTCAAACAGAAATGCCACTTCTTGACACCCAGGAAGAGGAATTCTGTATGTCTACACAGTACTCTTTCCCCACATCAGTTTGCTTGGGGTTTTTTTTTAGTAAGAGAAGCACTTGCTTTTAAAGGATTCCCCTTTCACTGCATGCAGATATTTTCAGCTGTCATTTTTTTTTCTCCTGTGTTGAACTTTTCTTCTATTAGCTGTACCCCCTCAGCTATCCATTTAACATGGGTTCTTCTAGCAAGCAGGTTCAAATCATCTAAACTTCAGTTTCCCTCCTGTGATGATGAGATGGAAAGCTCAACATAAGCAGTATCACAAGCAGCAGTTTTAATTCCTTTATTTACTTGGATCGAAATAAACTTCAGTTTTGAGGACTTCTGGCTTTTGTGGTCTCTTTTTTACTGTTCTTCATATTCCAGTATCAATCAAGGGTTTTGGGAAGGAAAACCCTGGAAGTGAAGCCTGTGGGAATTCAACCATAAGTGTTTTTATTTCAATCACAGTCATGAAAGGCATTCTTGTTTGGTTGGTTTTTAATGTAGAACCAGAACAGGAAAATGCAGTTAGGATGCAGTGGTGTCAAATGCTGTGGTAGTGATGTGGCTTGACACATTAGCTAGTGCTGCAGTGTAATAGGAATGGAACTCTAAAGCAAAACAGCTGGCACTGACCATCTGATGTCCACATTTCCATGTTCTGGGGAGTTTAAGTTCGTTTAGCTGTAGTCTGGTCTCATGGGTTGAATGCCTGTTAGCAGATATATTTCCAGAGAAAGAGTTTCCATTTAAATGGGAAAATAAACTAAATGGGGTCAATGAGGATATTTACTTCAGAAGAGCACCTTTGCAGCAAAATAAAATGCTAATTCAGACTCACGATACGTGGCCAGAAGTGTGCCTCCACTTTTATAAAACAGAAGGAGTGATGTTCATTTCCTCTGAGAAAAAGGGTATTATTAGCCACAGTCCATTTATCTGCTCAAGTGCAATGTACTGGCAATTGAGGATGAATGCTGCATGCTTAGAAACATTAACACTTGGAAAGCATATAGGAATGCCCTAAAAAGAAACATACCCTATGTTAACTATACTCTCTGTGCTTTAATGATCCACCCACGTCCAAATGTTGCCTCCCTCTTTTTTAATCCTTCTTTGGCCGCGTGCCACGTTCACTTGAAAAAAGTAGCTTTTTCCTTTTGAATTATGTGTGGTTGAGAGCCCCTCACTAAATGCTGAGAACCCTCAACGCCTGCTGACTCTGGTGAAAACTGATGGCACTCAACACTCTAAAAGAGCACAGTCTCCTGCCTGTTAGCAAAGGATGTGGAGGGCAAATGGCTGTGTGGGTGTGAGCACGTCTACAGGGAAAAGAGGAAGCAGCTGTGTGTGAGAAAAAAAAGAATGACCAAGGAAAAGAGTTGTGTGTATGTGATAGGGGGAGACTAATACAGTTAAAATTGAAGTGATAAATCATACCTGAGATCTCTCCTGAGACCTATAAATAGGAAACTGAAAAGCATTTCCTTCTATTTATTTTATAAGTGCTATAAACTTTATCAGCTTTTAGTATTGGAGACTCGTGCAATATTTATGGGTGGTTTACTTTAGAAGTTATTCAGCGGTTAGCGTCAGGAGGCTAATGAAAAAGAAAATTGGGATGGGTAAAGGAAAGAGGGCTTTTCCTACAGCCCCATAATAACAAATGCATCACATCTGAATTGCTTTGGCCCTCTTCCCAATATCCTTTGCTCCTGTATTTCACTAGCAAATACCTACCTTGAGCTTCACAGCTCCACAGGGGATCACAAAGAGCATCACTTATTGGTAAAACTGAAGACTAAACTTATTCAGGAATTCCTATGAGGTGAATCACAGAAGGGGATTGCGGAATAGGACTTGCAAAGAGGAGAGGGTTTTAGAGATGTCAATAGATTAAAGGTTGTGAAAGTCCTCCAAATGGAACAGAATCCATGATCAGCATCAAATAGTCTTCAGTTGGAAGAGGAAGGCTACATTCCTCTCCAGAGGAATGTCCTCTTAAAATGGATAAGCTGATGGCAGTATTTTTGAACTGACTTTGGTCTAAACAAAATAAACAAGCTTCTCATCCCTCAAAGAACTTCACACCAAGCCCAGTCCAAATGTCTGTTTCTTAATGTCTGGAAACATTATTCAATTTCTCACACTTACGCAGTTTCATAGATGGCTTATTTATGCTGTGTTCTTTCAAATGGAGACAACAGCTGTTTTCAAAGTTTGGGGATTCAAAAAAATAAAAGAAATCTCTTCAGATTTATAGCTGAATGAAAGAGCTTTCCAGAATTTGCTGCTGTGTAGAATCCTCCTCTAAGAAAAAGTTGCAGATTGTTCACATAAGGAAATGGGAGCATACAGAGATTGCTGGGCTCAGTTATATGACGGAATTCCCCCAAAAAAGCTGTGAATACGAGCCAAAATTAAACAGCTCCAGAGAGCACATCTTATGGGTAAGACAGGAGGCTCTGTACCAGCTGGGGAAAGTATAGGCACCAAATACGCCATCATCAAAGCACAGGGGCTCCATGTTGCTCAATTGTTTCTGTTCACAGCCATGGGGTGAAAACTGGACTCGGAAGAGAACATGACAGAGGGCAGCTCACACATCTCAAAGATGAGAAGATTAATGTATTGATAGTTCAGCCTCCTCACCTTATCAAGGAGGGGACCAAGAGATGACTAACTTTTTGTATAAACTTCAGGAGAATTGTCCATTGCTTATGGGGTCTTTAGTATGGCAGAGAAAAACGAACCAACAAATCTTAGCTTTAATCTAGACACAGACAAATTCAGACAAGAAATGAGACCTGTTCGTTTTGTTGAGGTTTTTTGGGTGGTTTTTTTTTTAACAAATCTAAGAATGGAGTACAAAAGTAGGCTGACTTTGGCACATTTTTGAAATCCTCAAATCAAGATCAAATGCCTTACTGGATGATACATTATTTTAAGCACACACAGTTTATTGGACTCATTACTGAAACAGCTGGATAAATGTCTGGCATGTGTCAAATTAGATGATAGTATGTTATTCCCTTCCGTCCATTAAACTGTAAGGCTGTGAGTGAAGAAATCTTTACTTAATCCTGTAAATGTAAAACATGTCCTTTACTGTTTGACTGTAAAGACATATTAAAAAACAAAACAGAAACAAACCAAACAAAAAACCTCAACCAAACACAAAATCAAATAACCCTTGTATGAAATGATATTGTTGGGAATATGGTATTTTACCTATGGCCTGACTGTATAGTATGGGTAACATTTTGGCCAAGGGAAATTATGCTTTGAACTTCAGAATGGTGAGGTTAAAAATGCCTCTGCCAGCAGCTGTCAATTGTTGTCCCAGTTCTGAGAAATTTCCAACTATTCTTCAAGTAAATTCAGCTGTACACTGCCTGCTTTTCTCCTACCATCAGATAGACTAACATCATGTTTTGTGGAAGTCCTTCAGAGAGCCCAGTAACAAACATGCAAGGATGGTCTTTCAGTAGTCGTTTTTAATTGTACTGTCTCACAAGTTTCTGCTGCTATTGACCCTAGAGAAAACTTTGACTACATTATTTTTAAACAACCATTTTACAGATTAATTTTTATTTACTTGGATAGGATTTATCAAAAGAGCTGAGAGAAAAAATTCTATAGAGTAAATAAACAATATGTGTCTCCTAGGATTTATGTCTAGACCAGACAGTAGGTTATGAAATAATAAAAGAGAGAAAGAGGAGGAAAAGAAGGAGTCAAAGGGGATAGAGGCAGTCTTATACCTAGAAAAGGCTGAAAGAAAAATAATGATGACCTATGGTTCAGCTGTTATAAGACAAAGGTTCAGAGAGGGGAAAATGCCTGAGTTACTGGGAAAAAAATATTATTATTCTCCTTTTTACGGGCCTAAGGAAGATGTGAGTGAATATGTTACTCTTCAAGCCAGATTCACGATAGTGATGAGGAACAGTCCTTTCCATAAAACAGTTTTATAACTCTTTCATAATAAATATAACTATTTTATAACTATTTTATATAATATATATTATATTTTATATAATTACTATAACTATTTTATAATAAAAATTATCTGCTGGAAGATTAAATCAAAAAAAGACAGTTTTCATAAGTGCAGCATATTCATGTTGATATTCATGTGTCAAGATGAAGCAACTCTCTTGCATATTATGCCTTTTAATTCACAGGAAAGTTTTCACCTTTGATGCAGGGAGTAATATTGTTTAGCGTAAGACTTGTGTTTTACTTTTCACCAATGACTTGGGTGAAGGGGCAGAGGCCTCCTCAGCAAGTTCACTGTTGGCACAAAGCTGGAAGGAGTGGCCAGTTCCCCAGAGGTCTGTGCAGCCCTTCAGAAGGATCTCGACATGGTGGAGAGATGAGGAGAGAGGAACCTCCTGAAATTCAGCAAAGGCAAATGCAGGGTTCTGCACGTGTGGAAGAATAACCCCCTGCACCAGCACAGGCTGGGGCCTGACCTGCTGGAAAGAGCTCTGTGGAGAAGGATCTGGGGGTGCTGGTGGACAACAAGCTGTCTGTGGGCCAGCAGTGCCCTGGGGAACAAGAAGGCCAGTGGTGTCCTAGGGTGCATTAGGAAGAGCATTGCCAGCAGGTCAATGGAGGTGATCCTGCCCCTCTCCTCAGCCCTACTGAGGCACATCTGCAGTGCTTTGTCCATCTCTGGGCTCTTTAGTACAAGAGGGATATGGAGTCCTGGAGCCAGTGCAGCAGAGAATGACAAAGATGATTAGGGGGCTGGAGCATCCCTCTTAGGAAAGGCTGAGGGAGCTGGGCTGGTTCAGCCTCCAGAAGAGATGACTGAGAGGGGATCTCATTAATGTCTGTCAGTATCTGAAGGCAGCGTGTCAGGGGATGGAGCCAGGCTCTGCTCGGTGGTGCTGAGCAATAGGACAAGAGACAAGGGGCAGAAACTGATGCACAGGAAGTTCCACCTGAACATGAGGAACAACTTTACTGTGGAGGTGACCAAGCACTGGAAGAGGCTGCCCAGACAAGCTGTGGAGTGTCCCTCACTGGAGATATTCCAGACCACCTGGACACACTCCTGTGTCATGTTTTCTGGGATGACCCTGCTTGAGCAGTGAGGTTGGAGCAGATGACCCACTGTGGTTCCTTGCAACCCACCCAGTCTGTGATTCTGTGATATGAAGGAGTAAAGATTTTTTTTTTTTAATTTCAGTTCCCATGTGATGTAGTAAGACCTGTGCACCCCCAGACTTAAGAGTTGTTCTTGTTTGTTTTCATACTCGGAAATTAACCATCAGAAGAAAACATAGAGGAATTGCACTTTGTCCAGATGCCAACACCATACCAGGGAGGTCCAGCTGGCAGTTTGAAGACCAGAACCATCCTTTCTTCAAGCTCACTGTGTCTCCTCTGAGTAGGTAGGAAACAGCTGCCTGGAAAGTATACTTGGACCTATGAATCAAACATCTTCCCCCATGACTGTGAAAAATTTGATGGTTAGAGCTGTGCATGCAGGAGGGGATGGTACTGGCATCAAGCCTTCTTCTTTGCTCATAGACTCCTACCAACAACCTGGGAGTTCCTCTGAGAGACCACTAAAGTTTTCTGTGATCTCACCCTACCAGCTGTGGAAGTAGATAGCCAGTTCTGCTAAGAGGTTTTACAATGTTGAAGAAAACATTGAAGAAAAAGCCAAGATCCTCCCTCCCCCACAAAAAAAATAATAAATCAAACTCCAACAAAACAAACCAAAACAAACAAACAAACAAAAAAGAGCATGAAAGACACCAAAGACAACTGAGCAAAGACTAATTATTTACCTTTTCACTGGCAGGTAGCATGTGGCTATATTTTATCTTAAAAACCTTTTTGAGTGCATGCCTGACCAAGACATGTTATGAAGGAATGTGTAGCTGTTTGTCAGTGCAGCCATGCACCTTCAGAGTAAAATAACTGTTGTTTTGCAGTAAAGCAAGTAGCTCCATAAATTCTGCTACTACTGAAGCACAGATTCCTAGCCATCTTAATCCTGTATCTCATGGAAACTACAAATTTTTTTTCACATCTTGAATGCATTTCAGGGCTCTCTCTTGTGTAGAGCTTCTGATGGCCAATAAGGGTTGAGCTCCCACTGTTGTCCTTTCCTTGTTGAGGAATTGAGATGGTCTTTGAGTGAACGAAGTGAACAGAGTTTGTCTTTGAGACCTGCCATCCCCATGAAAGAGCCAATGGGACCAAGAGCTATCTGAAAGATACAGCAAGGCAAAGACAGGAGCAAGAACAGCTAAGAATAAGTCACTGGAGAGCAGGGTGTGTTTGGCTGCAGGGGGTAAACTGCAGACTGCCTGTGACACAAACTCCTCAAGTGTCCCTAGAAGAGTGCAGGTGCAGTTCACAGACAGCAAAACCATAGAGGTCCACTTTGCTGCTGCCTTAAAGTAATCTTTGCCAGTTCAATGGGCAGGTAAATCCATCCAGGAGAGGTTTGTCCATGAAAAAGAAGATGAAAATTACTTTGAAGAGCTAGAATGGGACCTGCTGTGATGGGAGAAGTGTCAGTGGAGGTGACAATGGCTTTCTCACCAGGTGACAAGACCATAAATGTCAACAGGAATTTCATTAGAGGGAAGGAAGAAAAGTACAGACTAATAAAAGGCACAATGCTGACAGCAGCTTCTCCTCAGCAAACATTTCCGGCCCACTTCTCTGTCATACATGCAAAATTTATTGCCACTGTGCAATGCATTAACCCTTCCTATATTAGCTAGGGCCCAGGGAATTGCCATTTCCATGCAAGTTATGTCCAGCCATAGGAAGACGAGATTTGGCTGCAGAGAGAGGCCTAGTCATATCCTGCCCATTCTGCCTGAGATCCCTCTTTGTCTGCTTACCCAGACCTCCTGTTTGCTGCTCCCCACACCTGCTGTTATATTCTGAAAGACTAGAAAGTGTGTTCCTGGTCCTCACAGCCAGCCTCTCATTGCATGTGCTGATAACATGCTGGCTTCCCCAGTCCCCAGCTCTACTTTTTACCTTAGCCTGACACTAGATCAAGTTGAGCCTTGAGCAGTTTCTCAGGCACTGCACCATAAGCATGTGAAGATACACAGACTTGGGGATTCCTAATATTTGGAACAAGAAAATCTTTCCCCACCAGCTCTTCTTTGGATTAATTGCAACCACTTCTATTTTTTTCTTGATGCCCTCCTTGAAGATCTCCAGGTGTGTGGTACCTCCTTTAAAAAATCTGTTCCAGTTTGTGTTCATTGCTCTTTTTTTCCAGCTTCCCTCTCCTCTCCAGGGACTTCTCATCTTCCCCTCTCCTGCTGCTCTGGGGAAATGCTAAAGCTAGCTCCTAATTAAAGTGGTTGCAATTCCCCACTGAACAGTGGCACCAGGGCTAAAACCATCCTGTGTCTGTGTCCCCTGGAGACAACCTGGCCATGCTCAGACACCTTGCTGCTCACTCCTCCTGTCACAGGTTTTCCCATACTGGCTCCAGCAGGTTTCTTCTGTCTTTTCTCATCTGTGCTAATCTCTTTCCAGTGCTGCAGGCAGGGGATGGGAAGGTCACTCCACAGATAAAGTGAAGATCTCCCCGCCCTGAAAATGATGAAAGGGAAAAAGCCACGGGGAAAAACATGAAGGACTGAAGCAAAGATGCAGCCCTGCTTTGTGCTGTGTCCACAACAACTGCATTTCCATTAGATTTCCTATTGTCCTTTGTGGAGGTCCAACACATAGAACAGTGCCTGCCACCCAAACAACACCAAACATGTAACCCTCTTACTGCCCAGATTAGCGATTTGCAGGAGCCATGTCAGCATGCACACAGAGTATGGCCTGCCCCACAAAGCAACCAAAATAAAAAGCTGACCTGTGTTTCTCCCCACACATGTTCTGCCCATCACATCCACAGTCATGGCCCTCACTAGTGCAGCACAGAAGCATGAGAGCATCTTTTGTGCAGCACTGAAATGCTGCCACTGAGCTGCAGCATCACTTGTCATTCACAGCCACTGAACAGAGCTCATGTTGTGTGACTGCACACACCACTTCTGCAGCCACTCCCCACCGTGACAGTATTATTACTCTGGCTAGAAATGTCCACCTCAAGTGTCTCTTGGAAGAGGGAGGCTCTTCGACTGGAGAACACTTTGTAGCTGCATCATATACCAGCATAATCGTTATTAGAACCAGCTCAGGCAATGCACCAGAGGTACTGCAGTGTTTAACCATAGTGGACATCTCTTCACCTGGCATGTGATACCTTTCAGCCCCTGTCAGGAACTGGAAGTGCATCTCTGTTAGGTGGGAGCAGGCAACACAGAACCCAGAGCTGCACCTCAGTTCTCTGAACTAAGCAAAACTCAGCTACTGAATCGCACAATCAATTTGGTAGAAAAACACCTCTGAGATCCTTAAGTCCAGCCTATCACTGAACACCACCATGCCATGGGGACCATGGCCATCTCTAGTCTTTCCTTAAATGCCTCCAGTGATGGTGACTCCACCACTTTCCTGGGTAGTCCATTCCAATGTCTTATAACCCCTTTTGTGGAGAAATTCCTCCTAATGTCCAGACTGAACTTCCCCTGAATATGTCCTCTCATCCTGTCACTAGTGGCTTCATAGAATAGGGAAACTCCCACCTGGTGCCAACCTCTTTTCAGACAGTTGGAGAGAGTGATAATGTCACTCCTGAGCCTCCTCCTCTCCTTTGTCTACACAGATGTGTCTATTCATAAACTTCAGAATATATACTCAGCATCTATGTTTTAAACTTTCTATATAAGCCATCATCAGACTCAATTAAATCAGCACAGACTTGGTCAAAATCACGCTCACACACAAGTACATGTGTACAATATATATTGCTCCCATCAGCCACACACACAGCACTCAAATGTGCACGTGGATCCAAGTGGAAAAAAGTGCAGAGGCAAATAAATGTTTCCTGAAGGTACCAAGGCTACGCCTGACAACCATTCAAATTACTTATGTGTAGATACAGAAAACCCAGTGGTAGGAATACTTGGTGTAATAATGTTTTCCAAAGAATATGAGAGACTGAAGAACCTGATCCTCATTTATAAATATAATTCAGAACATCTTGCAATGTCAGTTCAAAGCCCTTTGTTGGTGTAAATGAAGTTCAACTTTGCCACCTTATGGAGAAGCAGCATGGACGGGCTCTCTCTGCCTGGGGATGGCAAGCAGAGGGCAGAACTGGAGCTGGGAGAGCTCCACCCTCAGGGTGATGCCATGGGAGTAGGAGGAAGATGGGCAGCAGTCACTGCTCCCAGGGAGACAGAGCACACCCAGGCACAGCCACTGGCTCGCACAGCTCGGCCCACGTGCCTGGCAGCAGCCCCATCTCAGTGGCTCTGACACAGAAGAGAAGGCAGAGGAGCAGTGACTGCTCTGCTGCCACCATCAGTCTGCTGCCCTGGGCAACTGCCTGCATTAGCTGTGCTTAAAGCTGGCACTAATCATGCTGGCCTTGACAAAGCTTAGGCTGAGGGCACTTGGCTGCTTTGGACATTGTTAACCTGTATTTTATTTTCAGCTGTGACAGACAGTGAGGTAAGGAAACAAATAAAAACATTATCACTGAAGTTGCCCAAAAGTTTTGATTCAATACCCAAGAAATTGATCTGGGAAGGTGGAAGCACCTGCTTGGAGATTCAGTTTAGCAACATCAGAAATTTACTGTCAGGTGTTTGAATATAAGATCTCAATGGAAAGAGAAAAATGGAAGAAGAATATCATCAAAAGTTTCAGTGAAAAACTGATTTTCCTTACTGATTATTGCAAACCAAACAATTCTATGCAAAATGGTCTAATTTGCAATAAAATAATAATTCTGAATTAGAATTTATTTTATTTTTGAGCTTGAAGTGGTTTATGGGAATAACAATATGAAATGTCTTATGCTCCTATTTCATGTTATCTCCTGGGGTCCTCAGGAGGGCTTCCTATCCCATGAGACACAGCGGTGTCAATCCGAGAGATTCCATCGCCGTCGCAGCTGTGTGCCACAGTCACCATGAGTAATGGAGGCTGACAGGGGTGCTTGGCTCTTCAGGGAAATGAGACAGCCTCCTGCTTCCTCACAAAAAGAAAAGCAAATGGAAAAGACAGGTGCAGATGCACACTGGTAGCAAGAGGCATGGAAGGATCCTTGAGAGGATGTCAAGCTTGAGACTTACACACAGATCCACTGAGGAGTGAGATTGCAAATACTGGCTCTGCTAAACTAGGACCATCAACAAGTCTATGAAAAGAGCACAGTTTTAACCAAAAGCCTGAATAATAGCTTATGAATGAAGTAATTAAAGGTTAAACGATATGACTATCAACAAACTTTACAAGCCAGGGGTACTGGAGGAACAATTAGTTGTTATTTCACCAATAGAGAATCATCAGAACTGACAGGGTTAGGTAGAAGTAGTTCTTTCATGTAGTGTTTAAATACATTTATATCTTCTTAGAATCAGTTGTTCAGGTAAAAAGTAGAAATGCATTCAGAAAGGATTCTTATAGTTTCAGTGCTGGTAGCAATGCAACTTTATTTTTTTTTTCTTTGGCTTTTAGATTTCCTTATCTGCTAATGGTTGAGACTTTAGAAGGTAGATGTAGAAAAGATTGCTCGCTGCTTGCTTACTGCTTTTAACTGGCTGTGCTAAAAACATAAAAATGGACAAGGCAATCTTACCAATGTTGAGGTGTCAGATTTTAGGTTATGTCCTGCCACACAGCAGGATACCAGCACTCAGCCACATGGACTGTCTTACACTGGAGTGAAAATGTCATCCAGCATCAGCTCTGCCAAATATATCCAACTGCTGGTAAGACATGCAGGGATGTTCCCAATACTGTCTGTCTCAACTGTCATCAAGCAGTAACTATCATTTCTCCCCAAATCAAAACATAGTCTGCTCAGCAGGGAGCTAATAAAAAAAAAAACAAAAAAACACAAAAACCAACCAATTCTGAGGGGAAGAATGACAGAGAAATTTTTAGGCACATAAATTATTAATATAAAAAAAGATGTTGTTGTTGTTCAAAAATAGTCCAAGCTGCTAATACATAGTTTGGAGTGACTTTCTGGGCAACAACTGAAACAGCCTGTCTAGGAAGGGATTCTAAACTCATACTTTCATTAGTAAAGTCATGAGTAAGAAAGACTTACACCAGAGATTGCAGCAGATTTGTTACCTTTTTCTGGTGGAAGCTGTGCAAATAAGAAAGAAATACCCACTTAGATACTGAATAATGTAGTCAAGCTAGAACCAGATTTCTTCTCAAAAAATAGGGTTAGGGTTAGGGTTAGGGTTAGGGTCAGTTCTCTTTCTATGCAGAGAATCATTCCTCTCAACAACCTACAGTCAGAAAAGAAGATAGGTTACATTAAGCATGCTAAAATATCTCCAAATAAGCAATTCCTACTGTTAGGCTCCTCAAAAAACCACACAGATATTTTGCTGGAAGCTGCCCATTATTGGAGCCACTTCAATTTGCAGATGGCCAAAGCAGAGAAGTCTAAAGCAAACAGACTGACATTCCCAACCTGATGCCTCTGTCTCAAGTTTCTGTTAAGTCTCATGCAGAAAACTACATGCAGTAAGAGGATTAAATTTTCAATCCCTGTATCAAAGCATATGGGACTAAATAATCCCAAAACTCCTTTTCCCACATTCCCATGCTGAGGGTCATGACCAGACTATAAAGAGAGGACAGAGAGGAGCTGTCATGATTCAAGGACTCGTTCTACCCTACTTTCCTTGTGAAAGCACAACTTTGAGCAGTAAATTCACCACTGGTTTACTCTTTTTTCCAGCAATATTAACAAAATCAGTCAGTGCTGCAGGACCTTTTGAATGCAAATCCCTAGGAAGCTTCAGAGTCCATTTCTATTTCACATCTCATCAAAGGGACTCAGAAACCATGGTGCTGTACTTGCAGACTGTAATGGGCACCAACACCCCAGATTTTCTCAGAGCTTGCTGAAATCTGATTTGGCCTGGGACAGCCCATCTTAATCTATTGCCATGGAAACCATCACATTCCGGGGCACAAGGCCACCTTTTCCTGGGACACTCTGGGTTTTTTCCAGCTCAAGTAGAAGCAGTTATTCTAACAAAAAAAAACCACCAGGTATTAGTGGTGAAGCACTGTAACAGGTTGCCCAGAGGTGTGGCAGATGCCCCATTTCTGGAAACATTTAAGGGCTGGTTTGACAGGACTCTGATCTGGTTGAAGAGGTCTCTGCTCATTGCGAGAGGCTTGGACTAGATGACCTTTAAAGGTCCCTTTCAACCCAAACTATTCCATGAGTCTATGAATAATCTAAGTAACAACATATAGATTATAACCAGATTCTTGTCTCCTGCATTTCAAGGAAGCATTCTGAGATTTATTGGTTGTTGCCAAGACAAAAAAAAGAAAAAAAGAGAGTGGGCTTGCTGAGGCATTGATGGCTTGTGCGATATTGACCTTACTATTTCTCACCAGATGTGAGGCAAGAGGGATATTGAAGATGATAACTTCTAATAGTAGCTGTAGGAAACATACAACATGATAAAGAATTCACTGTACAGTAAAATGCTCCATAGCTGCTCTGTCAGCAAGGCTGAGTTTGTCAACATAACAACTGCCTTGCTCACACAGAGATGTGCCATATGTTTTTTACAACCAATTATCTTCTCCACAGCTAGAACACATTCCCCCACTAAGCCAAACCTTGCAACTTCTGGTCCCTATCAAAGTCCCTGAATGTTCAGCCCTGTGACAATTTTGTTCCTGGGGCTAGAGATCTTTGGCCAAGGGACTTGAAAACAGCAAACAGCACTTATGGAAATCCCAAATCAAGCACACCAGAAAGGAGGGAAGGGGACAAAGAGCTACAATCTCCTCAGAAAGAATGGAATGGGAGTAAGAGCTACCATCTCCTCAGAAAGAACCACTAACCAGAAAAGGAAAGCAAGGAAGCACATTGCCTTCCTGAAGCTTCCAAACAGAGCATGTCAGGAGTGCCATGACAAGGAGCAGCCACGCACACAAAGAAGTGGGCTCAGGGTCACGCTCTGCATTCCTGGATATTCCCATGCCATCAGGACATGCTAGTCTCACTGAGCTAGTGGTCAGCTGGAGACTAAAACACTCTCACAAGAAATAGCCAGAAGACTTCTTTTTGTTTCTCAGTTTTGGAATCAAACCTAATTTTAAAGACTGCAAATCTGCTGAAAAATTGAACTATTGCTTTCAAGACAGCCGCTATGAGGGCTGCAGGCATGGCACAGAAGTAACCATGTAACTCTTAATTTTGGAGCAGGATTGTGAGTTGGTTAATCTTCACTGAAAGAGAGACATAAATGCACATTTGCACACCAGAGCTGACAGTGAGAAGTCCTTTTCCCTGTATTCTCCACACCTAGTCCTTGAGAGTCAGCAACAAGCACCCTTGGGATGCAGCAACAGTGAAAGGGAATGTTTTCAAGTGACACTGTAACCAAAGTGTGCTGAAGGGGGCATTGGTGGCTCACACAAGGTGAATGTGTGGTGCCCAGCAGACCACACCAGGACTGATGTGCCACTCAGCACACCACAGAGCAGAGCTCTGCCCGAGATACCCAACATAATAACATGTTGTGATTTATTGCACGTCTTGCATGGCTTAAAAAGGCTAAAACTTCTGTCATTGAAGTCACCAGGAATGAGAGCAGCTCTGGGGAGACACAGCAGTGAAATCCTGTTGTCACAGGGTCACCACAGAGGAATGTCAAACATAAACCTTGTGAGTGTGTCTGCCGTCTTCTGACCTGTTTTTCTGTAGGTGCTTGAGGGAAAGCAGTTTACTCCGAAAGATAAGCAGGGCTGGAGCTAAAAAAAGATAGATACAACGGCTAATACAAACTAACGTGAAAGGCCAAGAGTTTATTTTTGATTTGTATTGTCTCCACTGATCTGTGACCCACTCTGACCTCTCCCTCTGACCCCTCACCTCTGGCAGTCAGTGGAAAATTAGTCACTCCAAGTAAGGACACAGACCCTGGGTCTGGCCCATGCTGGTTTCCTTAGGATCAGGGCACTGTAGGATCAGGGCACTGTAATCCCCTGCAGCACATGCTGCAGCACATGGTGCTCTTCCCATTGGCCATCCATCCTCCACGGTTCCTCAGCTGAAAGCCAATTTGCTGAAGGGTGCTCCTGTCAGAAGACTTCTTGTCATGTGGAGGTGGGTGGGTAGGTAAGTTGTCCAAAATTGGCTGCCTGCTCTTGCCTCACTTTTCCTAATGGGCAACTCAGCTTTGCAAGTTTGCTTCTCCAGTGCTGCTGGAAGGGAGAGTCACTGTCCATGAGCTCCAGAAATTTTGTTCTGTCTTGTGACTGAGCCTGGGCTGGCTCAAACACAGCTGGGATCATATGACTGGCTTCTTGCTAAACCAGAAGTTAATCTCATCAGAAGGCTCAATAAACAAATGCAGACTGCATTTCCTCAGGATCTGCCCTGGTCCCATGGGAGAGACAACAGGGGCACAGAATTGAAATGGATGGCTTGCTCCTACTGCAGCGTCTCCAGATTTGCAATTCAATTCAATAGAAGATGGAGCAGGCTGCTGAGCTGCCTTTGAAAGGGTCAGGGGGTTCAGAAGCAGCAGGAAAGGAATGGAGGCAGGGTACAAGCAGCAGAAGAGCCAACATTATTCTTCTTCATTCCAGAGTGAATGCTCTGCTCCTGGGGCAGAAGAAAGAGCACACCTCTGATTGAATTACCAGCAGGACTAGAAAAATAAGGAAATGCTGGATGGCTGACACCCATACCATTTAGCAGACATCCATGTGGCTCAAACTGGTGGTAACACCAGCTTACAGTCAGAAAACCTTTGCCCCAGGGATACTGAAAACAACTTTTCTTTCACTTGTGTTCATATCTCTGTTCTACAATCCTCAAAGCACCCAGAGCTTTCCATGTTACAGCCAAATACAAAGCAAGTGTGTTATATCAAAGCATGAGAGGCTGTTGATTTCTGTATGAGTTGCAAGGGGCTGGAGAGTCCTGCAGAGACACAGAAATATATACTGAAGTGTGCTAGGAGACCATGGTGACTTCCACTTTGCCTCTAATCCCGTTGGGAGGATGAGGTATTGCTGTAGACAGCACAGCCTAATTGCTTGCATGAATTACATTATGATGAGAGCAATCCAGTCAGGCAGAAGAGGGCCTGAGAAACTTGTGGATTAAACACCCTGATTTAACCACCAAAATGTACAAAATTTTTAGTAAGCAAGGTCTCCTCCTGCAGTTTTGATTTGTCATTTTCACTGAAGTTCTGATGGCACTAGTCCCAAGAAGTCAAGGCAAGCTAATGCAGTCTGTCACATGAGCTCATACAGTCCTGTTCCATATCTGTGATGACAAAGCCATGGCTGAAGGTAATCAGCTCCAAGCCTGTGCTAAACTTCATGATGAGGACTTCCAAAATCCTGCAGTTTTCTTTAGCTATGTGTCTCTGGATGATGCAGGGCAGTTGGTGTATGTGGCTCCATGCCTGATGTTGGGATTGACTTCAGACAAGATGATACAGATGGATCTTTTTGTCCTTCAAAGCTGTATCTTCCCCAGGTCCATTTCTCCATTTCTTTCTCACTCCTAGATCATGTATAAACACAAAATTATCTCAGGAAAGGAGGAAAAGGAATCACAGGACTTGTCTTTCTCCTATTGTTTGTACTTTCCCCAAACAAATTCCCCAAACAAAAAAAATTCTGTTTGTAATTTCCCCAAACAGAAGCAGTCTTACACCCAAACACATGGCTGTTTTACTCACTTCCTCCAGCAAAACTGGTGTACTTTTTCTGCTTTTATCTTCAGAGCTTAGCAAGGCTTGATTTCTTCACCACTCCTTAGTGAGCCTCCTTCATACAGCAGATTGTAAACTGTTGCTTAGACTTCTACTGAGAAAATGATTACTGAGTAACCTAATTCCATGGAGCTAGACCTCTCCTAGCCCTACCACACTTCTTAAAGGCCAAAAAGGCAAAATGTCATTTCTCTTCTAGTATGCACAGATTTACCTATTTCTAGTGTATTGCATGGCAGGCTCTACCCAAATATTTAGTGGGTGAGTTTCATCTGTATTGGAAAACCATTTAGGAAAGATGGATACCTTCACCAAAGATCAAGGGCAAAACCAGGGCCTCCTTCATTCTTTTCTATTCATCAGGATTTAACTCTCATCTTTTCAGAGCATTCTGGCTCAGGCAGTTTCAGCAAAGTGCAAATTCCAGCTGCTCTGCTCTCATGGATTTAAACCTCAACTATTTCCATTTTCATGGCTACATGCTTCCTGTACTTTGAACTCACTTTGAACTTTGGATTTGAACAAACTTAGGAGCTTCCAGTCATAATCAGTGAGATTTCATGTAGGCGAAAAAAAAAGGAAAAAAAGAAATAAAAAAGATATTCTCTATGGATCAGACAAAAAATCAGCCTTGGGTTCAGTCAGAAAGGTCAGATGAACTTCCTAATGAGCCCTACCTGAGTTTTAGGCTTGTACCGACAGCTGAAACTAGTCAAATTTCCTCCATTTCAGGTTTCATTTCAGATGTTTTATGCGTTTCTAAACCTCATCATTTTCAACATATATAATTTGGTTATTACTCCTGATTTGGAGAGTAGATATAAATTATATCTGAAGAGAAGAAGGTGGCCAGACCAATAAATCTCTCCTCTGATACTGAACTTTGACAAGTCCATTTTTTTCCACAGTGTGCTGAGGTTGTTTCAGTTGGATGTAAAGTCACAGATGTCCACACGGTAGATCTGTTTCAGCCACCCTGAATGGAGGGGCCCGTGGCTTCATGCAGGTTGCTGTAGGTGTCCACAAGATCTGGGGCCACCTGCGAGGCGAGACCTTGTCCTCACTGCTTCTCATGTCTCATGCCCCATGCAGAAAATGTGCTGCTTTTTGGGCAGCAGCACGTCCACCCTCCGAGAGCCTCTGGAGCTACAGAGCTCTGCCTGAATGGGTGATAGGAGAGTCTGACCTCATTTTTCTGTGACCACCTGAATGGGAGACTAGCAATCACACTGTGAGAGGCCAGGGTTTGCCTGATGCCAGCAGGATTCCAAGCATCCACCCTTCCTGGGTGCTGTCCTTCTGCCTGGCCTAGAGAAAGCAACAAAAGCCCCAAGGCTGCTTTCCTTCGCTGTTTCTACTTCACCTTACACCACCTTGACAGGATCAGCAAGGGTATTTCTTCATCTCCTTTCTTTCTGAAGAGTATTGCATGGGGTCATGTGAGCTGCATCTGTTTAGTTTAAACTGGAATGACATGATACAGAGGATGAAATCAGTAATGCTTCTCTGATATGCTTCAAGCTGAGGGATGGAAGGCCAAGGCTTAGCCCAGCGCAGCTTCATGGCCAGTGCCCCTTCCATGGAAGTGTTCACGGCAAGGTTGGACATGTTTTTGAGCATCCTGGTCTAGTGGAAGGTGTCCCTGCCCATGACAGTGGGGTCAGAACTAGAGGATCTTTAAGGATCCTTTGCACCCAAGCCATTCTGTGATTCAGTCCTCCTGTCCAGACCCCTTGTGCAAACCAAGCTGGGTTCCACTCTGTCCCAACAGGCTGCTGCAGCTGCCCAAAAAGATGTGGTGTGATCTTTGACCAGGGACATACTGACAGCTTGCCTGGATGAGGTGCTGAGTGTCCTGCTCTTGCCTGGCCCTGCCCTGCTGTGGAGGTGGGTCTAAAGACCTCCAGAGATCAGTTGGAACATCCTTTATTCTCCCATTCAGTGATTTTTCAGCTTGTTTCACCAGCACATTTTTGGGCAGAAAAAATAGAAGTGGAATGCAAATTACTCATTATAAACATATAAATATATATAAATGTATTAAAAATAGATATAACATATAACAACCTCTACTCACATATATATGTGGGTATATATGTATATAACAACCTCTGCTCCTTATTAGATAAGAGAATGTGAGCTCTATTTTAGCTGGTGGTGTTGCATCCCCTTTCCACTTATACAAATCAGTTAAAAATATTCAGCAGTGTCTCATGTCTACCTTTTCTTCTTTCTAATACTTTTTAGCTACTTCAAAACAGCTCAGATATACTGTGGGTCTGAAGTTCAGCTCCAACTCAGATATTATTAGGATCATCTACTACCTAAGAGGTCTGCTACAGAAAAGACGAAGGAATTGGAAAGAAGAAAATTCCAATTAAAAATAGGAAGTGTGGAGTACAAAGAGAGATTGTGAAATGGTGGCAAGCGAGTATAAGAAAGACAAGCAGAGACTGTCAAATAAGCAGCAGGAATGCAAAGAGATGGAGATTTTAATAAAAAAAACATGATAACTAAAGCTAGTCAGAAGCAATTGTATTTTTCTCTGGAAAAAAATTTTACAATATGAATTGCTAGGGTTTGGGTTTGGTTTTCTTCCCTAGAGGCATGCTATAAAAAAAAAAAAGAAAAAAGAGCTTTCATCAAACACAAAAGTGTTTTCAGTACAAACAGGAAAAATACCTTTTGAGATTTTTCTTTTTTTTTTTTTTCTTTTAAGAAAATACAAAGGAAAATATTAATTATATAATTGTAATTACAATTTCCATTGAATCTTGCATGGAGAAAAATTCAGACACCTCATGGAGTAATATGCAAGGTGGTGGCAGCCTGGGAGAGCTTGGCTGCCATCAAATCATTATCTTTCCAGCACTGGTATCTCACATTTGATTGTAAGAATTTTACACATCCGTCATATTCCTTGGGAGAAAAACCACACCATGAGCAAATTATTAGGGTGAAATAACTTCATATCTCAAAAGGTAATTGCAGAGATCTCCAAAACTACAAATGAGAAATTACCATTCTTCCCTCTGTTCTTTTCCTCCACTCCAAATAATTCCCAGCTTTCACTTCTGTCTTCTGCAGTCATTCATGAAATCTGTCTCTACTAAACCCCCAAATGAGCTCTTCTATACACAGCAGACAGGGCAAATAATCCATCAGCGTGCCCATCTGCAGCTCTTGATATTGTGAGCACCAGGCAGTTTTACAATACAAAATGCTGACTTTTACATCTTTCCTAATATAAGGCTATAGATACAGGTAATGATATAAATATTGAATCAGTTCCTCTGGACTATTTGCAAAAGAGCTATCCTGTGAAACAGAAAATCTTGGGAAACCCCAGGTCCCAGAAGATTGGCTTATCAAATGCCACAACTTGCAATGGTTATTGGTCAAGCAAATGTGTTACCTGGATTAGGAGGGAATACATGAAATTAGGATCTAGCTTCAGCCAGAGTTCCCTACCTTCACTCCCTATTCTCTGCTCTACCTCTAACATTAGCTTGATTGAAGATTATGCTTTTAAAACACAGGAGCCTAAGGGAATGCCCAGAGCAAATATACAGGTTCTTCTCACAGTTTTGCAGTATCATATACCAAAGACGTGCTTCCCATCTTTGTCTATACGGTGCTTTATGGAAACAGCTGCCAGGATTATTCCTGTTTTGTTTGGGTTTGGTTTTTTCTGGGCTTTTGTCCTTTTCATGTGGAGTAAGTCAGCTGGAGAAGCTGGCATCAGGCAGTCAGAAGGGTGTGTGGGGAGACTACAAGCACTGTCTCTGAGGAGAAAGAGGGACAGCAGTGGCTTTGCTCCTACACTTTGTTTCCACACACCTCAGCCTTCCTCTCTCCAGCTGAAGTGCCATCACTGTGCCACACCCCCCGATCTGCATGGTCAGAACTGTCCTATCATGCAGTCACACCCTCCCTTACCCAGCCATTTGGTACTCTGTGCCTCTGCATCTCATTTCCAGCAGGACTGTGTAGGGAGCTATTGTTGCTCTTTGGCAGATAAGCATGAAAAACAAAAAAGACAAAACGTTGTAGTAGTCCTGATCTCAGCCAAAATTCAAATGCTTGGGGGACTTTCCTTGCCAAATCAGTGAACAAACAAATAAACAAACTCTTTTTTTTCCCCTATTTTGGCTCTGAGAAAACATGTCATTCAATTCAAAAGGAATGCTCCCTTTCCATTTTCAGTAAGTTTAACAGAAACAAACAATGGGAATAAAAGACTGAAGGCAGACATTGCTTTATTCAGCAGAGAAGTGTTAAAAAACACAAAGCACAGAGGGGCAGCTTTCTCCATCTGATGGGACTGTGAAATATTCGTGTTTATCCATTTCAGGTCTACCTCCTCTGCTATAGGAGGTTCACGTGTAATTTAAAGTACGTCTTCACATTTCTCTGCCCAAAACTAATCACTTAGTTCCTAATGATGACTCTATACCTACATTCTTCCCAGTCAGTTTATCCCAAGTTTTTTTCATTATGCATAGAAGAGTTATTAGTCTAAATGATACTGACCTTTGATAAATGTGAGTTAACTGATATTCTAAACCTCAAATGAAAATCTCAGCCAACATCAATAAAAGATCACCTTTGGAGCCTTCAACAATATCAAGATTTGCATCCTGAGGCACTGAAAATGGCTGGGGAGCCAAGCACTGGCAAGAGCAGCATCTCAACCACAGCTCACCAGCACCAAGAGGCAAAACTTCAGAAGGAAACCAAGCATTGTTCAGTGTAGCAAGACTGCAAGGCTACGTGAGAACCACTTTGTGAGACCACCAAATCAGTCACCACTTTGGTGAATCCAAATGTTCTCCAGCTACCCTTGCTGTACCAGGAAAAAAAGCCAGGTAGGAGCTGTCCAGGCAGTGCCAGCTATCTCAGAAGGCACTTTAGCAGCACCAACAGTGTGTTCCCCCACCCCTGGCACAGATCATCCTCTGCCCCTGCACATCTAGAGAGGTGCATGCTGTGTGACCATTCTTTGCACTGGACTTCAAAAAGCAATGAAATCATTGCAGTTTTGCTTGTAACTGTTTCATTTCCACATTGTCCCTGTTTCCTGGGAATCTGGTTTTTCTCACTGCACTTTGTTCTTTAATGACTTCTTTCTAGATCTTAAAAAAGCAGTAATTACAGGAAAGGTTCTGTTAGGCTATTCTAAATAAATTAAGGCCCTTTAAAAAGAGCTGTTGTGAAAATGAAGTAAAAATATAATTTGCCTTGCTGTCCACACCCTGTGCTTTCTAAAGGTGTTTTAGCCAACCTGCAGTATTAGCTTTCTGTATAGAAGAGACTTACAAATGATGTAATCCATGGGATTTTTCTGCACTCTGAATCCTTAGATCCCCAGGAGTGTGTCAGGAAAGATGTGTGTAATGAACTTTAATGTAAAGTCAGATGCCCTTTTTTGCTTTCCCCATGTGAGTTAAACTAAAAGTGGTTAAGCAGTGTTTCAGCATACACACAAATACAGCAGGGTGCTGAGCTATATTGCCAGTGCAGAATGCAATGGCTGTGTGGGGAGTAATTGAATCAATGAAACCCATTTGCAGTGCCTGGCCAGCACGTGGCACGTGCAAGGACACTGCCCCAGTTTTGAGAACGAAAGGTGAATGTCCAGGAAAGCCTGTGACCTGTGTGGGTGGAGCAGTGTGAGCTTTGAGCTGTGCGAGGATCGGTGCTTCCCAAATCTAATTTCAAACAGCGAATTCCTTCAAAAGGAAAAGAGAATTTCATTTTGCAGGACTCAAGTAGTCCCCGAGCTCTTCCCTGATACTGGCAAGCAGGCTGAAATACTGCCAGTAGATTTTTAGCTTGGTTTCTAAGGAAACAAGGCCTTTGTAAGCACACAGGAGTGTGTGCCTGTGTGTGTGTGAATGTATGCGAGCTTCTTGGATGCCCTTCACCTCCAAAAGCTTTTGAGCTCATTGGCTGATTTCAAACCAACTTTGCTGAAGCTATTGAAGGTACAGTATTCTTACAAGAGTCCTGAAAATAGGTGATTGCATAAAGGCTGTGCTGTTCATTCTGCCACTGACAGAAAGGCTAACAGAACCACTCTTTCCAGACTTGAAGAAATCCAGGATACTGGATACTGCACTTCATTATTTCCACAGATCATGAATCTGGTTGTTTTCCCTTGAAGCATTACCCAACAAACACTGGATTAAGCCCCATCAAAAGCCCCTTCTAGGAGCCACTGAACACTGGCCCAGGCTGGATGCAAACTGATGCTGGCAAAGGGACTACAGGCACAAACTTGATAAAGCCCTGCATTGTACATGCTTTATGTTTTGCAAGGATCACAGGGGCCGAGCACGCACTTGAGTCTCAGCTGAGTGGGCTTCAGGCTGTTGTACATGTGGAGTATCTGACCAAAGCACCTAAAATCCCAACCCAACTTGGTTGCTTTTACTGTTGCTTTTTCTCTTTGTGCTGACTCTGCTCTCTAAATGTATCCAGAGAGTGTCTCCAGGAGAGAGGGAATGGAGGGCGCCAATGAAGCGGAGATGTACTTAATGCAGACACCATTAATAAATCACTGATAGTTAAGATATAGATTGGGTGATGGGTGGCAGATGGGAAGGAGGAATGTCAAATTGCTTTTCTCATATAGATTATTGGATTAACAAGGAAGCAGCGGGCATGTGGCAAACCAGTGTAACAAATTACTATCATAAAAAAAAAAGATAGAGCTGATCGCAGGCTGGTAATAATGCCATGTCGGCCATTAGCTCTCTGGAGAGGTACTTAGAGCACAACATCCGTCTTCTGGAAAAGAGACGGCCACTGCAACACCAGAGTGAAGGAGGCCCCCATTTGCTTGTCCTTCCTCCTCCCCCTGCCTCTGACACTAGAGCCCGTGCTGTTGAAGCAGGGTGGCCTACAGCAGCTGTAATGAATAATCACCACAGCTTTTAATAAGCACTGCTAATTATTCCCCCCCCGCCCATGACCAGGCATTTGCATTCCCCTGCACCAATGCAGACAATATTGGCATGACATCAGCAGGCAAGCAACAAACTGGCAAACTGACTCTGTTCTTGGGTCCCAATCCCAGTCTGTCTGAAGTAAATTACAAAAATCTCATTTGCTTTCAACAAACAGAGATCAAGTCTTAGTTCTCCTGCTGCTCCAGCCACCAAGCATGTGTGCCAACCTACACTGAAAGAATTATGTACTAATGTGCTGCAAATAATGGTCCCTGATACTCACTGGAATAAACCTCAGGTTGACTTTGGTGCCTTCTGCCAGAGTCCTCATTGCCTCCTACCAGGAGCTAGGTATTCCTGTGTGCAGAAAGAAAATGCAGCAGGGCTGTGGACTACAGGTATTCTGCTGTTAGCAAGTACATCTTCTAAAATTAATAAATTAAGCAATGGGGCAGCTGTGAAAGTCCAATGCTGAGAAAAGAAGGAATGAGTACCATAGCATGGCATAGCATAGCGCAGACCATCTATTTTGGTCACTAGTAAGTTATTTACACGTTCAGTCACTTGGTCTCACAGACTTCCATTTCAGCTTAAGCTGGGTAAAATCATGTTTTTCTTCCCTCCCCATGCATGTTTCCATGTTCTGGTTTTGGACACCCTGCCTTGATATGTAGGAGGCTGCAACCCTCTCCCTTTAACATCCCCTCCAGCTGCCCCAGCGCAGCAGAGCTCCTGATCCCCCACTGCTCACACAGGCTCCCTCCCTCCAAGGAGTGCAGCCAGTGTGAGTGAAGAAAACAGAAATTGATTTCCAGACTTGGAGTATTTTTCTTAGCCTTGAAACGTGCTAGAGCAACAGGGCTGGTACAATAATGCAGGGAAGCCTTCCTCTCACTTGAGTGCCTTTCTCATGTGAGCAGGCAACACTGCTGCTGCAGCAGAATCCAGCTGCTGACAGCCCTGGGTGTTCACCACCAGTGAAGCTTGCACAGGCAGCAAGGTGTGCTTGGCAGGCTGCATGGGAGAGCCCAGCTTGTGCATAAAATGAAAGGTAAGCACATAACCACACATGATATGCTAGCAGGTATGTGCTGCCAAGCCTAGCGAAGGCTGCCCAGCTGATATTTGACTTGGAGGCGGTTTTCTCTGAACCCTGTGCATCTCCTGACTCATGTGTGTGATGAACCAGGATTAGAGAAGAGCAAAGAGCAGATTCCCTCCTGTGGCACCTTTCTGGTGCCTCAGACCCAATATTGAGCCTCAGCATGAACCCCTCCTGTGTTTCCATCCTCACTCCTTCCTGCTGGCCTGACCTCAGCCTCCCCTTTCCCTCCTCTCCTCTGCCAGCTCCCAGTTCCCTGCGAACTGAGAGATCCATCTCTTCATCTCTACCCCATTTGTTCCACTTCTCCTTCAAACTAGGCCTTTGCCCAGGCAGATGGGCGCTCTAAAAGCTTCATAATTTCATTTAGCCGCTGACCCTTCGGCTCCAGGCTGATTTTGGCCAGAAGCCTTGGAGACTAGGACACAGAAAGGCAAGAAACACCAGGAAGCTGGAAGAGGGTGGTTTTCTAGTTTCAGTGGTCAACCTCCACATCAGAAAAACCACGGCTGCTGTTGGTCCTCAAAGGTCATTTTCTCGAGACTGAGACGTCACAAGCGCCTTGCTGGTGCTACCCAGATCCCATAGCAGTTCTGTGATCAATCAGCTTCTGCTTCCAGGGTGGTTATCTGGCGCTCCCCACACACACAGAATTAAAACCCCATTAGAGATGAAGTGAGTGTGTTTCCCCATGTGCGCATTCGTGCGTACACTTAATGTCTCAGGACTGGTGGGACCGGGCTGGGACTGTCATTACAGCCACACCACAACCTACCACAGGCGCCAAGGGCTACAGCTCTCCATGGAAACTCTAATCCCTGTGAAATGGGATCCTAGTTTGTTTTTGTTTTAAGAAACCCACAAAAAACAGCTGAGAGATCGCAGAACTAGATAGAAATCTTTAAGAAGGCAAGAACGCCAACACCTTATCACACAGACTGCCCCTAGCCCTATTCCCCAAACAGCCAAGCTGGCTTCGAGGGTTTGTTTCTGAAGACACAAGTTATTTATGATTTCCACCCACCTCTCAACATGCACTTTGTCGGTTGTCTCTCCTTTGTCAGTTTAAAAAAAAAGCAACAAACCAACAGATAAAAATGGAGGGCAATTTCATCACCTACACATTTTCTCCTATATAATTTATCCTGGACTGATGAATAGAAATGATGGAAGTGGTTTAAATGTACAGTGGAGAAGCTGTTTGTCCATCATATGCTTAAGGGAAAAAATAGCAACACCACCCACTGATTATGCAGTCAGTATTATGGCTTTACATATGCTGCTGTGTGGAATGAATTCAGGAATGACAGTATCATTGTATACCAGTTGAGGATTCATTTTCTTGTTAATCTATAGCTCAGATCATTACTCACAAAGCACAGCTCTGGCCTGGCTTTTTCACTGAGCTGTAATAACAAAGTTAGAGAGTGCTAAATTTCCACACAGCATTTCACTGCCTTCATTGTGGCATTGGTGCCACAGTTTCAGGGAAGGATGGAATAAGAAATGCTCGATTTCCAATTTCCTGTCCAGTGCATCAGGGTAGAGCTTCATGTCCAGTCTGTCCAAGCAGCTGCACATCTGCAAAGCACTGGGCCCTTTCTGGTCCCTGTCCTGGGAGCCAGACTTGCCCCACAGGCGTTGTCACCTCCTGTTAGCCAGCACAGTGAGGACATCACAGGACTAGGTGCTCTGAACAGCAAACATCAGGCTGTGGCATGGGCTGGTAAAGTGCTGAAGTGCTAAACTAGGCCTGATTTAAAGGAATTTAAAAAACCCTAAAAGACACAAAAAATGTCCTAATTCAGTTCTCCATAGGAAACATGGGTATTTTTCAGTGAGGAAATGCTCCTGCTTTGAGTATCTTCATGGTGTATGGCCTCCTAAGCTACAGACCAGTGCAGCATGGCCCACTTATAACACAGTGCAGCAGACATTCCATGGGAAACAGCAAGGGCCACTAGAAACATTTGATTTATGAGATTAAATAAAATGTGTTTATCAAGCCAGTGAGGTGCATATAAAGATAAGAAATTGTGCCAAGTGTATAAGAAGTCCATCTTCTGACACACTGGCGGGTTTCAAACAAAGATTTCAGCAGCAACATTTGGCAAAAGAAAAAGAACTCCAGTTTCTCTAGGCATCCTTTGAAGGCTGTTTGTCAATCTGTGGACCATGGGCTGTCCTTGCCCCCTCAGGCCACTGGGACAGGTGGTTCCAGGCCTTTTCTCTAGCTGTTAAAGTGCCAGCTGCACCTGCAGGATTTAAAGCATATATTCCTTTGTGCAGGAAGCTAATCTCTTGAATTTTATCCATTAATTAACTAGATGCCAACTGGAGAGTACAGGTGTTTGGCAGTTTCATGAGACACACACCACAGAGGCAGCAGCTGCTGTTGTATTACCTGAAACTGCCAAATGTTTCTCACTTGTAGCCCAGCACAGAGGACTGTACCAGGAGTGACCCAAATGCTGTGACTCTCTGTGCTGCAATGAGATTTCGGTCAGCTTTAGCTGTAGAGGAGGCTCCAGTCTCAGTCCCAGCAGATCTAGCCATTGGATTCAGGATGTTGTGATCCCAGCTGTGTTTCTGCCTGAGGTCTGACATGACAGCAGAGATGCTCCATGGTACTTGTGCCAGTGTCTCTGCTCCCACAGTGCTGGTAAACCCAGGGAGAAGCAGCCAAGAAAGCAGCATGACTGGCAGTGTGTGGCAGCAGCAAAGGGCACAGCCCCCAGCTGCACCAGACCCAAAATCAGGGGTGCATCACACAGGTTATATTGTGGTGGGGGAAAGGAGGAGGAGGATCACTCATACTCCACAAACTAACACCGAAGTCTGAAAGATGACAAAGCATCCCCACATCTCATCCCCAGCCCTGCCATGGGCCATACATTTGGCACAGGTCTTGGCAGCCCACAAAAGTGAATTACTGAATGGCTGTCAGTGGATCTAAATGCCACAGACCTTGTAGCTTCATGTCCCAAAAATGAGCAGCCAGGACTGACTTCAGGTGAAAAACATATCCAAGTTTTAGCGCAAACAGTTTCCCTTCTCTGAGGCCCTCTTTCCCCTCTCTGTCTTGCCTTGGTTTTGTTTATGGTGGGGTTCTGGTCTGTAGCTGGGAGGTAGCTGCTGGGTACTCCAGACTGGAAGCAGTTCAGGATCTGTTCCCAGTCCTACATCCCAGGCCACCATCTGTGTTGTAGTCAGAGTTTTAAGAGGAAAGAGTTTGAAGGTGGTGTAACAGAGATAATTGGAGATGCCCATTGCCCTGCCATGAGCACAGGACAGTGATGGCCACAGCAGAGGGAAGGCAGAGTGCTGAGACCCTGAGAGGATATTTTGTGAGCATCCAGGCTGGATTTTTCAAGGGATGCTTAAGATTACAATGCATCCAGCTTCCATAAACCTCCTCTGAAAACCCACACCTCCTGCAGGGATGAGATCTAGCATGCACCCACTGAGTTTGCCTGCAAGAGCTACAGCGTGCCTGATGCAGGCACAGGGATGACAGAACAGCAGGGTTCCCTGGTGAGGCCACCAGAGCTGTGAACAGACAGAAAGGTCTCCCCCCACACCGCCTCCCAGCTGATTATCATGCTCCAGGAAGGTTTTGCATGTGCAAGATATCTGTAAGGCCTGCTGCCAACTTTTTGTCAAAGCGCTGATTTCTCGTGATGTGAGTTACTGCTTTCTTCTAGTAATTATTGATAATGCTCTTGGATGAATTACAGACATTTAAAAATGAATTAGACTGTATGTGTGTCTGTCTCTCCCGTCCCCTTTCTGTTTCCCCACCATAGAATCTATGGCTTTGAAATGTTGATACATATTCATTGCAGCTTCTAAGACTTGAAAGGCATAGCTAAAGGGAGAGCTCAGATGAACAAGAATGTGAAAGCAGCAATGAAAGCAGGATCCTGGCTGTAAGCACAGTGAGTAAGCAGCATTTGAGCAGTCAGCACAGGGAGAGAGGTACCAGGTCTGGATCTGGTTCTGGTTCTGCTACTGTCTCTGATGGTTGTAGGCAGGACCTTGTCTCCAGGCTCCCTCAGCCACAGGACTGATGTGGTGATGCTTACCAGGCCTCTGAAGTGTTATGTGCCATAAATGCAATCTCAAGTGATGAACCCAGCACCTTTCTTGCCATTTCCACTCAACAAAGCAATGAATACAATGAGAAGTTCTTTTTGGGGAAAAAAAAAGAACCCTGAGCATGTACCAAAACCCCAGGTGAGAGCATCCTGTGCTCGTGGTGTTGAGAGCAGAATCCCAGTGGCAGATGGTGCACACACACTTTTGTACAGGCAGGCACACAGTGGCACACGTGCTCCCTGCCTCCACAGAGACATGCTTTGTTCTGCCTTGTTTTGAAGAGCTCCCAACACAGAAGTTCAAACAACGTGACAACTTCGGATGTCTCTCCCATACCTGTTCCTATAGTCTGGGATGTGGTGAGAAAAGGCACATGAAAGATGATTGTGTTAGGGCTGTTGCACTGGTGCAGGTGTGAAGAGAAGCAGACCTTCTTTGTACCAGTGGGGTGGCATGGTGTCAACACCTTCATCTGGCTCTTTTTTCTCCTTTTCCGCTGCAGCTCCCTGGGTGAATTTCTTTGATGTGAAGGTATGTCTATCTAGCACCAGAAGGCATTTGGCTAGTGGTCTCCATTCAGGGCAAGACAGAAAGTCATACTTGGTAGGAATTCAATCATTAATCTGGAAGACAACCCTCCCAACTGAATGTAAACTACAGAGAAGTTTTGGATTTTAGCAACCTGCCAATTTTTTTTCAATAAAATCAGTGCATCTGGAGAATTCCCAAGCAGGCGTGGCTCTGACCCATGAGCAGTTCTGCCTCTCCCTGGCACAGCTTCAGAATGCAAAACTGTTGCATCTGGGACATCTTCATCTCTTGTGTGAAGGCACATCCACCTGTTAGAAGTCTGTCTAGATTACTTACTTATTTAGTGCCTTTACAGTCAAGGCACCACCTGCAATTTTTTATTTCTTCCTGAGAATCACTTTCTGCTTGTGTTAAATGCCAAGCTGATGAAAAGTTTTATATTAACAGCAAAAGGCCTCAACACAGAGCAGGCTGAGTACTAGCACTGCTTGAATAAGCTTTTTCCTTACAGATTCTGATGCTAATGTGTCTCCAATATTATCCCCAGAGATGAGAGACTTGCTTTCACTTTCTAGCCTCTCTGCCAGGCTTGCCAGTGAAAGAGGGAGACAGTTTCCAGCAGTGATGGTATTTCTGACGTGCACTGATGAAGTAGGAACTGGACTGGGACTAAGTTCATTTCCTATCGGCTGACAGCCAGTCAGCACGTGATAGAAATTTGCAGTCCCTGCTGTGTGGGGGCTGGATTCATATTGGCAAACTCCACATGAAAAGGCTGTCTAACCCATTACTAAACTGTTGATGCCAAGACATTTCTCTGTCTCCTGTGAGGATTCATTTTGTAGTCTTTATGATGAACAGCCCTTGATATAAAATAGTCAGGGATAAAAAGGTACAAAATAGAAAAAGCACAGGAAGAAAGCATAGCTCTCTGTTTCTTGATGCACAAAGATCTATCTCTGAACTCTGGAAATATGCAGGCTGGATAAGGGATGCCATTAGATTTACAAAGGAGACTTTCTTTTGTCCCTTACACAAAGGTCACATCTGGAACGTAGGCTCAAACCATCACATTTGGGGAGGGACTCCAAGCAGGTTTCCAGGAACCCTGCCCAGCTGCAGTCCCCAGGGATGCTCTGTGAGAATGAGTTGGGACTTATTGTGGTTGGAGTGAGAGCCCCTCCTTCCCCTGGTGCACCCAGAAGGGAGGTCACACAGGAAAGGATCCTCAGGTAAACAAACACAAGTTTTACCTGAGTGCCTGGGCTGAGCACTTTGCCATCCATGGCAAAGCACATGGTATGAGTTAATACTCTGACTCACCTTACCATACATGCATCATAGGAAACTCAGCAAACCCAGCACACAGCAGAAATCATGTGTCAGCCCCAAGCTCTGCTTTCTCTTGGGTTTCTTTTGGAGTTTTTCCTCTGCCATGCAGCTCCCTCTTCCCAGGGTAAAGACTGCAAGATCCACTTGCTGACATGGATCAGGCAGAAGGCACAGGCCAGGCACTTGACAGCAGAAGCTGACTTAGTACCATGGGTCCATTGTCTCTGTCCCAGTTTTACACTGGGAGAGAGCATGGCCAAGTGTGGCATTAGGTAAGCTATGAAATGTGTTGCTTAATTTACACACACTTGACACTGTGGAGGGCACTGAAGGCTGTTCCTTAAGCTGTTCAAGAAGCAGCAGCTGGAGGGAAGGAGCAGTAGTTTGGGGAGTCAGCCCTGCTACCCAACTGATGGGATGCCTTAGGGCAGCACCACCCCAGGTGAGGCACAGAACATGTATTTGGCACCTTTCCTGGAAGGGATGAGCTGTGCCCTAGTGCTACTAGAAGCACTGTGGTCACACAGTGCAGCCAATGCACCTTCATAAACCACCACGAGGAGGTCAGGCTTTGGCTTTGGCTTACGGTGATGGTTCTGTTTGATGGCCAGGACTGTTCTGTTTGATGGCTGACTAACGTGGCCTTCATCAGCACCTTTCTCCCAAGATAAGGACAGTGGCAGAAAGATATCAGCAGTTGTTTAGGGGTATCTGGATGCTGCTGTTCTGGATTAATAGCAGGTCAGCCTCTGTTCACATGAGCTGGTGTGAGGCAGCCACAAGGACTGTAGTTCTCATGACACACATGGTGTATAGTCTCCTTACAAGCAAACCTATCATGTCCATCAGACTACTTTCTAAGGGTAGATTAGACTCCAAGTGGACTGCATGTTGCCCTCTGATAACAGGCTACCTGGTCTCATGCTGTCTCTGTCAGTCATCTCCCACAGCCACTCAGGAGAACAAACCACAATCGAAAGCTTGGAGAGCAGAAGGAGACATAATGCTGGGAGTTGTTTCAACCAGCAAGCCAAGACCTTTCATAAGGCCTGCAGTTTGAGAAAACCTATGTCTCTGAAAAGACAACAAGAGCTTTCTGTGGACTCAGCCAGGGGATTCCAGCTAAATGGTATGCCAAGCTCTGGAGCTGCAGTGGACTGTCACAGACCTAACAGACCAAGGCTGGTATAGACCAAGGCAGATACAGGCCCACACAGAGTACAGTGCAGGATACCAAAAGACTTAATTCAGCCTTAAAACCAAAGCTTTTTGCTGATATTGGAAGAGGTTATGTTAAAGAGGGCATGTTAAAGATGGGGGAGCAAACTCCAGGCCATTAATAACAGCCCTAGAAATTGCAGGGTATTAAGGAGCTAGATGTTATGGGCACTGTGGTACTGTATCACCATGGGCCTTTGGTGTCATGGGGAGGAGTAAAATAAATCCATATTAAAGGAGTTCATTGCCCATGCCAGAGTGTATGCATATGTCAGAGCCTGGATCTGTGCTGCTGGCTGCTTTCCCAAACCAATGCACAACACAGCAAGAGGGAAATGACAAAATCTATTTCCCTGAGATTCTGGAAAGGGAAACAAATTTTTCCTCAGAAGAGAAAGTCCAGCAAGCTTTTTCTACCTATTCAGTAAGCCACAGAACCAGCAAAGACAGCAGTCTTCTCTCTTGGACAGTGTCTTCTTTCTTTCCCTGCCAATGCCTGCTTCTGTCATGCTGAGGTTTAGAGCCTCATCTGAGCTGAGGGACCAAATGCTCCACTGCTTCTTCTTGATGACACCTCATTTCATCTGTGCAAGAGAGGAACAGGAGGTATCTGAGCTGGAGCTGCCTTCAGCCACAGAAGTTGAGTGGTATTTCACACTCTGTACATGCACAGGTAGACACACAAACACACTGTCACCACCCCCAGCCTCAGGAGACCACAAGCTCGTCCCTCCTGGCAAGGTCTGTGCTCTCAATGTGTGTCAGAGGATGCCAGTCTTCTGCATGTCCCTTCTGCCATTCCACCTCCAGCACATGGAAAATTGCTTTACTGGCCAGGAAGTACTCTGTAGGAATAGCCATGCTTGCAAGCCTTCTTCATCACTTAGTGCCTCAGGTTCCTGTGATCACAGCTACCTGAGGCACGTGAGTGGTCTTGGCTGTTTCAGATTTCAGTGAGATGCATGAAGGAGCCTTTAAGCTATGCCCACAGCTCTCCTTCTTCATAATCCAAGACAGGTCTCCTTCCTTTCTTCTTTGGGGTGGATCAGAAAGCTGATCTGTTCTTTTATCCTTATATGTTCTTTAATTCAGTAACAGCTGTATCTTTGAATTACTAACATAAGATCAGTTCTCATTATATCAAAGAAAAAATGTAGGGGTTCATTCCTATTCTCACTTTTAAAATCAGACAAAGAATTCCTATAATGACTGGCTTTGGGCAAGACAGTCATCAGCAAAGCAGAGGAGTGTGACTATCTATCTATCTTTCTATCTATCTATCCATCTATCTATCAATCTATCTATCTATCTATCATCTATCTATCTATCCATCTATCTATCATCTATCTATCAATCATCTATCATCTATCTATCTATCATCTATCTATCATCTATCTATCTATCTATCATCTATCTATCCATCTATCATCCATCTATCATCTATCTATCATCTATCTATCTATCTATCTATCTATCTATCTATCTATCTATCTATCTATCTATCTGTCATGTGTGTGTGTGTAGAGTGTCTCTGAAAAACACTCTAAAACTCTTCTGTATGCTAATTTTTCCCATTGAGTTTCCAAGACAACAGTGGTTTCACTCAGTGCTGTCCCCATATAACTCCCTGGTCCTCCCTCTTCAGAGATGACTGCGTTGTTTGTAAGGACATTAATGTTTCCCTCCATTTCTGTATTTTTTCCATAGATTTCTAATCATCCATACTGAACTATCCTACCCCTGGTATCTGTGAGTAGCAGCACACAGAGAAGCTAGCCCAAAAAAAGCTATGGTTTGATCCTGAGAAGAGCATCACCCACTCTGGTGCAATGGCCCCATGTGTACATTCTTTCCCCATGTCACATGTGGAGCCACTTATCCCATTTTCAAATAAACTATCTCATTTGACATATCTATTGGGACATTCAGATTTCATTCTGATCTTGAACTTGGTACACATATCTTTGATTTTTAAAGTCGTTGACTTGTGAATGTAAGAACTATTTTGGGAACCTGTGTTGCCTTTAAAAAGGTTCAAGGAGAGCAAGATTTTGGACTATAACACATACAGATAAATGCAGATACCCCTTTCAGTCAGACACTTCAATTATGACAGGGAATTTTATGTGTTCTTCTCAAAAAAATAAAAAAAAAAAATAAAAAATCCTAAAGGTAGCTAGTGTCACACCACAAACAAAGGAGCTTGGTAATCAGGTGTCCTTAGCTATATTGTGGCCTTGGCCACTACAGAAAATCACGCTGGCAGCCTCCATCACCCTAAGAGATCCTTGATCTTCTAGCACAATAAACAGGTTATTACAGCTCTCCAGTGTTCCTGCAGAATAGCAAACAATCAGATCAGCTAAGGAGCAGCCTGTACTCCTTCAGTTCCCAGAAGTGCTCTGTGCAAGATTAACAGCAAAATGCCTTTGTCTACAGGAGCATGCCTTAGGATCACACGCCATAAATCTGTGCTCTAACCTAACTTTGATTACCTGCATTTATAAAGTACAGGGGATCAAATACAAAGAAAAGAAGCAAATAATAGCAAATCAAAATTAAATAATAATAAAAAAATTGAGCAGCAGAGAAAGAAAAGCCTCAATCAATCTGCAGCATTATTGCACAGCATGGACCTAACGTTTGAAAAACTGCTAATGGGAGCAGTCATCCTTGACTTGTCCAGGAATAGCTGAAGAGATCACAAATTGATTCTCAGCTTGTGACAAACAACACAGCACTACCTATTTACCCAAGGTAACAAAACTGTGTGTGAAAAGAACCTTCCAAAGAGGGCAAATCCCAATCCACAGACATTCCTCCAATGAAGACAAGTCATACCTGCTTCCTACAGCACACAACTTTGTGTGGAGCATGAGGGTTTACAGACCATTTCCCTTAAGTGGTAGCAAAGACATAGGAAAACTCGTATGTCAGGCTCAAATTTTAAGAGAGCTAGAGATTTTTACATAGCTCTCTAAGGCACTTTTTAGAGTACAAAAGCAGATTAAGCTGCCCTATAGATATGAAAAATTATGCATTTTGGCTGCATTTTGTCTAATCACACTTCAGAGGAGGGTCGGGCACAACCCAAGTGCTCCATCAGTTCTGTTCACACGTGACTGTCACTAGCAAGTGCAAAGGTCTTTAACAACACCATCAGCCAAGGGAGGAAGCAATGCAGAGTGCAAAATGGCTCACAGTGAGTCACTTGCAGCTCCATGTACAACTGGCAGCCCCAAGAAGGAAGCATGTGCTCGTTGTGTGATCCAGAATTTACTACTATGGATTAACGTATTTTTTTCCCCCACTCTTGCAATTGCTCACTGTGGGATTTACAGTGTCATGTGAAGGCCCCTTTTATAAACTGCTGCCTGCAATAGCTGTGAAACAGTGAAAATCACCAAAGACAAGCTGAGTTCTGGCTCAGAATTTTAATGCATTTTAAAGGTGTGATTTTATATTTGGAGCAGATTTTTGTGGTCCCTATTCAGAAATGGCAGTTGGAGCTTTCACCCAGATAAACCCAACAGTGTCATTTTTTTTTTACACTAAACATCAGCTCATGCCAACAATTCTGATGTGATATTTACAGATCAAGTTGACATAAGAACTTAGGGTCAGCTATCCTTAGTTACATCAAAGGTCCATCTAGCCAGGACCCTTTAGTCCATCAATGAAGGGAAGAAGCTACTTGGAAGGTGCTTGCTCTTAAGAGACCAAATATAAAATGTATATCTGGAATATCCAGAAAACCTCTAAAATTCCCTCCAACACACTGCAACCGGATTTTTACGACCCATTGTTGATGTTTTCATAACTCTGTAGGTTTTCCTTCTATAAATCTCAGAGTCCAGACCCTTTTGAAGCCTACATGAGCAAACATCTAGCACCTACAACACTTGCAGCAAAGATTTTCACACATGAACCACATATTCAAAGAACCACATCCTTTTCATGGCTCTGCTTCTTATTTCTTGGCTCTTGTTTCTTTCTAAAGCTGTAAGTTTAATTCAGTGCCCCTGCTTCTCCCACCAGTGAGCAACAGTTCTCCATGTCATTAGTAAGAACACAGAAAGGGCCCTGGCTCACCTCTGGGCACAGCTCTGCAGTAGGTACAGAAAGCCTCTAAACCATCCACACGTATCCTAAAAACAGGAGCTCACTTAAATTCTGAGTCACATCCAAGTCCGAGAGGTGTGGACGTGATGAAAGGGTAGAGTCAGAATATCTGAGTCCTGACTGCTGGTCTAGCTCATGGCAATTCTTCACCATCCTTGTGGACTGACACTGCCTCTTTAACCCCCTTTGACACCCTGCCCAACCCTGGCAGTGTCCCAGGGCCCAAGCCCATTGCCACAAGGGATCCTGGTGCCAGCAACTGTCTGTGATGCCCTATGAAGTTATAAATGCGCCTTAAACTCCATCATATGCTTCAAAATCAAAGGCTCCAAATATATTTGCCTTGTCCCTTGTCTCCTTTCAGCTCCAGCACACTCTTTGTGCTGAAGGATGTTCACTCAGAGCCTGGTGGGAGGATGCACCAGGCAGGCGTGTTAGTGGAAAACGAAGCGGAAGCAGGACACATCTCATGTTAGTAAATAAAGAGAAGGGTGGTGCAAATGCTTCAGCTGGCTCCAAGGCTGAGTAAGCTGAGGTGAGGGCTGAGCAGTGAACACCTCTCTCTCTCCATGTCTATTCACAGATCAGCACAAGAGGATCCCGTACCTGCAGTTCTGGAATAATGCAAAGCCTAATTTCAGACGTGGTGTAGGAAGGAGTTATAATCAGATGTGCTGTAGAAGCAGAACAAACCTTAGCCTATGAAGCTCATCTTATTCTTCCTGATACCACCTCTGCCCCATTGACCTAAGGGTAAATTAAAGTCAGGGTAACACAATTGTTTGTTGAAAATGGGGAAAAGATAGCATTCTCCCACACAAACATCAGCTGTATACACACACACACATGCACACACAGAGCATCTACTTAAAAGGAGGGAGCACTGTGAAAAGGTCAGCAATCTGCACTCATTTTCTGCCCTCAGGACCATATGAAAAAAAAAGTTCATTGAGTGCTTCCCCTGCCCCAGAGCAGGGTCAGTGTTTGCACAAACTTTCCCTAATGATTTTTCGACTATTCTGAAAAATCTCTGGTGCTGGCAGTTCCTGTGGTATTCCTAGGCCATATATTCCTGACCTCACATACATTTTCATTAGCCTAAAATCTTGTCCTGGTGTTTAGCCTAAGTCTCCTTTACTGCAATTTAAACTCAATATTCCTTTTTATACCCTCAGTGGAAAAAAGGACTATTTAATTTCCTTTGTGTTAGCAATTTCCTATATATTTAAAGACTTGCTTTCCTACTGCTTCCCTCTGAAGGCAATCTTCTTTAGCCCAAACAACCACAAATCTTTTGTGTCTTCCCTCACAGGTTGTGTTCTCTAGACCTCAGACCATTTTTATTCCTCTCCTCTGCTGTTCCCACCAAATAACCTGTGTCTTTGCACGCTGCCTTTCCAGTGCTTCAGCAAGGCTGTACCACCACACAGCAGACCATGGTCTCTTTTTTATAGCCTGAAATTATGTCTGGTGTCTACCCTTTTTTCTTTTTTTTTGGCATTATGGCATTTACAGAATATTCATAAGGATCTTCAGATCTTACTGGATGGGATAAATGCTTCATATTTTAAAAGGAAGAGGTGACAAAGTATAAAGACCAAGTAGAAAGAAAGGCAGAGCTTGGAGATTTATTTCTTGATCTCAGGAAATAATTATCTCCTTGTACAATTTTCTGGCATAAATAGAAAACATTGTGTGGTGTTTTAAACACTGCATTGTATTTTGGATGCTGAAAACCAGGGAGAGATTGACAACATTAGAGAGAAGCTCATTAATGAACAATAAAAATGGTTAAGAGAGAAAAATTAAAAAGAAAGTCATTCCCTATAATTTAATCAAGTGATAATTTCAGGAGAGGATTAAAGGCTTACACAAGCCTTAAAGATGGAAACATGAGCAATGCAATGATTTAGAGTATTAAAGGACAGCAAGCAGATGGTCATAAGAGAATGCATTGACATGAAATTAATGAAAATAACACTTCAGAGTAACCTGTGAGAGCAGGATTTTCTAGGCAGTGGATAATATCCAGAAAAGGTGACAGAAACTTCACCATTCAGAGCATTTGGAGCCAGACTGGACAAAATAATGAGTCAGTGGACAGGAAAGGAAAGGTCATTGGGGCAATTAGGGCTGGATCATTTTCTCTTGGGTCTACCATTCCCGTTTTCAAAGAAGAAAATGTACAGATTATGTGTATTTCAACATAAAGACCTCCCTACTGTGTCTTCAGCCCAGCTGATGGGAAGTTCACGCAATAAGTTTTTTGGGGTGTCATGGTAGGGAAGGAGATTTATCTGTAGCCCCAAGACATGAGCAAGAATCCCTCTTCTGACTTTGGAAGAATTAGGGAAAACCCAAAGAAAATTGCCTCACAAGACAGAAAACCTCCTAAGGCAGATGGCAGCTTTTGTGTTATGTCTAACCTTGTCACAGACAAGAAGAATTTGCTACTGATACATCAGCAGCTGAGTAGAGCAAATGTGACAGCAAGAAGACAGGTGAATTTTTTTCTTTGTTTTTGCTGAATCATTTATTTCCTGTGAGGCGCACTTTCTGGGATGCCAAAATGATCGGCAAATTCAAGCTGAATTTTCTGACTAATTTCACCTGAAATAAGACTGGGGTGGGGGGGGGGGAAAGAGGCCGTGTCAGTAGAGTTTCCAGTTTTCACTTGTAAGCTCATCTCCTAAATGGGACAGTAAGGAAAGCCCGGATGCACTGAAGTGCTGTGGCAGGAACAGCCAGCCTTCCCCACCAGCATCCTCTTGGCACTGACACAACCTCCAGCTTGAACCCCCATTGTTCCCACTCCCAAAGGGAAGGGCTGAGTCACCAGGCTGAGCTGCCCTGAATTAGGCTACTGCTGGTCCTTCTGGTTGAGGCTGTCCCACTTTGCACTGACACGCAGAGGAGGAGAAAAAGAAACATTTTTGTCACTTGGCCCTCATGTGACAAAGTCTTCCGCAGCAATGAGAACATTAAGTATTCTTGCTTTCTCACAGCTGGCACTTGCACTTGCACCATCACACTGTGAACCAGGGCAGGGAAGGAGAGACTTGGCTTAAAAATTCCCTGCCAGAAGATAAGCTGTGCTTTTAAAGCCCCACAGATTATTTCAATGTTCTCCCTAACCCAACTGCCCAGAGACCTGTGCCATCACAAACAGGAAGGGGGGAAAAAGATGACAGAAGATAAAGATAAGATTCTACCAAAGATATGGGGGAAGAGGTATTGCTGTTTCACCACCCAGAAAAAGAAGTTTAACCATGGGAATTATAAAGAAAAGTTATAGGAATCCATGAAACATGATGACAGAAAAGTGTATGGTCCAGCAGGCAGGTATAAAAAAAGAAGACATTGTCCCCTCACACCAAGAGCCCTGATGATGTGGGCTGTTGCTGAAAAAGGGTGATGAACATCACAAGCAATTAGATACTACACATTTATATTCCTCTGACAGCTGAGCAAATGCTCCAGCCTCCTTTTGGCTTCTGCAGCCTTCTACCAAAATTCAGTGTGACCCCCCAGTCCATGTAAAGTGCTTTTTTGATAAGAGTGACAATGAAAATTAGTATTTCCTGAGGAAAACCCCAATCCCTGTTGCTCTGTGTTATATTTTTATATATGCAGGCTCACGTGCATACTCCTCCTCTCCTGACCTGCAGTAAAGACTGAATTAAAAGTCACGGGTGGCAGTCAGGGGTGGCAGCCCTTCAGAGACAGGCCAAGCCAAGCTGCATTAAACCAGAGCACAGAGCACCCTGAGCCTGACCTGTCAAGTGTTATCACACTCATCTTCCTGGAGAAAGGCCTGGCTTCATAACTCACATCAGGTGGCGGCTTTCAGGTCCTGTACATCTACCCCCTGAGCAAGTGAGCTGGTTTAGTTTTTGTCACAGGTGTTTTATGTTTTTTGGCAAGAACTGCTGGAGTAAAATGCTGTTAGCACATCAGCAGGCTTGTCACTCCCTCCCTGTCACATCAATCAGAGTCTCTGTGGACCCAGGCTGCCTTGCCGTGCATCTCAGCACAAGAACAGCAAGTTCCTTCCCCTTTCATCACTCATCCCCGTTGTGAATGAGTTGTTCTCCTACAACTGCAGGAAGGCAGGGGACAGGAGCCACTGAGCCCCTCCATGCAGAGGAGAAGCTCCAGGTGTTGCAGGACAAGGGGGTCACTGAAGCCACATCTTTCGTTATGTCTGGGTTTGCAATCAAGGCTGGTTCCAGACAGAACAGTTAATCTATGCTCCCTGAATCTCAGCTGGAAGAAAATGGATTAGCTTTACTGCCTTGACTGAAGCCATGGCAATTTACCCTTGCTGAGCATCTGACTCTTATCCTGGCCATCAGTTACTTCAGGTGTTTCAGCATATAGCACAAAAGCATCATCTTTCAAGTTGGCCAGGCATCAAACACGGCTCTTTGGATGGAGAGAAGCAGCAGAGACTAATCCAGGAAGTAGCATGTCCATGTGCTGTGAGAAACAGGGGGAAAGCAAACCCAGGGTAACCTCGTGTGTAAAACATCCCCCATCTCCCAGCCCAGCAGCTGAGGCACCTTTCCAACCAGCACAGCAGGCAGCTCCCTCAGTGAGGGCAAGCCAGCACAGAGCCTGGCTGTGGCAGAGAGATGATAAACAGTACTGCAGGGCACACTGCAGGGAACATGGGAGGTTGTAAATTAAGGTCTTCCTAATTAGAAAGCAGTCAGAAGCACACAAGCACACATAGATTGCTGATCTGGGGTAAGCTGCTCTTCTACAGGTTACAGTAATGTTAAAAGGAAAAGCAGCACACAGGAGACAGGAAAGGACAGAGCAGTGGATGAAGCAGCAGGTGCTTGTGTGGCACTGCCAGCTGCAGAAAGCCATGAGTAAGGGCCAAGGAAGAGGCCAGAGACAGAAAAAGACAGAAATATAATGGCAAAGGCTCTTGAAACTACAGGAGCAATTCTGAACTGTGACAAAGATTATTAGGAAATGAGAGAAGATGTCAGGATATGAGTAAAGTGTTAGCATGTCGTGCCTAGAAAGTCCACATGTCTGGGACTCTGTGAAACAGAAATGTGCAATCGTCAGGTAGGAAAGAAGAAAGTTTTCAGTGCAGTAAATCCCTGCAGCAAAGGACAAAGGAGTGGGATTATGGAGTTCCTGTGGCTCCTCACTGGAAGTGTAGTGCTAAACCAAACTCAGCACCCAAGTGGGGCCGGGGAGGGGGAATGCACACACCTTTGTGGTATTTTTAAAAAAAAAAAAAAGGTAACTTTAGCTACAAAGTGGAGATGTTTTCTGTGATGTGCAGGTACTAAATGTACTAGTGGAGAAAGGAGAGGGTCCTCCCCAGACACCCTTCTTGGGAGCACTGTGAATGGCTGTGATGCTGCTCCCTCTCCATGTCACACGTCACATTCAGCCCCTGTCAGGACTCAGATGCAAGAGAACAGAGTAAAGCAAAATCTCTCAGGGGAAATGGCAGGGATCCTGTGACATAAAACTGGCTTGGATAAAGTATTCAAAAGTGCTTGATAGAAAAAGACCAAATAGGACCTAATATTCTCTTAATGAGGCAATTTAGCTGCCTGTAGTTCTATGTCCTCTGCATTGTGCTCTCCCAGCACAGAAGTTCAAAGGGCTGTCACAACAGGCCCTCAAAGGAGGAGTTTTTTAATGAGTGGGATTTCTTAGGGACTCAGTATGGGGCAGATTTGCTGAGGAGAAGAGGAAAAAGGAAAACGTAGGATACACTGAAAAATTGGTCATCAAGCTGGATAATTCACTGAGCTGTATTTCTGCCTACTGTAAAGCAGCACTACAATCAGTGATGTTCTCCCATAGACCGTGGTCAGTTCTGGTTTAAGAGCAGATGTAATCCAAATTTAGTTTGACATCTTCAGCAAAGGGACTTTGGAGGGTTTCATCTGTTCTGCTCCCCCATGAGCAAACGTTTCCTCACCGTGAAAGCGCAATAAGGCTTTTCCAGTGTAACTTGAAGGGAAGACCTGAATTCAATTAACTGGCAGAGAAAATGTTCTCTCTCTCCCGCCCGCTCTCTCCTATTTCCTGAAGACAGTGTCTGTCCTTAACACTTGAAGGTCACCCAGAGAATGTGAGTCAGGGGGAAGGTACAGAGGGAGGGAGCAAGGGAGGCTCCTGCTGTGGTGCTGCTACTTCGGCAACCTCCACAAACATCAATTGTGCAGAGAACAGTAACTGTTTTAAATAGGTTAAAAAATAAAGCCTGGTTATTTAATTTAGCAGACATGATAGGTGGGTCAATATCTATCACTCTGTCCCCATCTTTCTTCCTCACCCCTCAGGTCTCTAAGGGCAGAGGTTTAAGTCCCAGCTGAGAAAACAGGGCATGCTTCATTTAGTAGCACTGCAGCAGGGCTGCTGGGGAAGTCATGCTTCTGATGAGACATTAAATCAAGGTAAGCACTAATCTCATGGACATCACTGCTTAAGAAGCACAGGAAGAAAAAATAACAAAATTTTCATGGCTCTTGTGCTTTGACCCTCGCCACAGTGTGATTCAAAATGTATGTGGGATGGGAGGCATCAAGTTTTCTGACTGCCTGCTTATGCTTCTTTTTTTATCGTTTGCTCTAAGGGAGATTTATTGTGTAGACAGTTCTGTTAAACAAAATCTCCATCAACAAGAGCAAGTAGACATCATCCCAAAACCCTATTAAGCATCCAAGCCACCAGACCATCCTCTTTTGTTCTTTGCAGCCCTCACTCCATTCCTCCTTGCCTTATGAGCCCCTCATTCCTTCTGCTGCCCCAGCACGTCTGTCTCCCAAATACCATGCCTCAGCCACCATCAGCTATTTTTCCTAGGTGGTTATTTCAAATCCTACTAAAAGGTCTGCAGCTCAGGTCAGGCTGAACCTGCACATCTGAGCAACAACTTATTGCTTTTAGGAACAAGACACAACAAAGAAAACAGCTGCAGTATTTCAGCCTATTCTCCTTTATTTCCCCTAAATCCTCTCCCTGCACAGGCATGATTTCCTCTTTGAAACAATCTTGATGCACCTGGTAATTGCTGGATCCTGAGACTAATGGCTCAACAATAATTATCTTGTTTTTCCATGCTTTACACTAACTCTTGTTTATTAAAATTTCTTCTCTGTAAGACTGAAAAAAAGACATACAAAGAAGACAAGTATTTACTGCCACCAATGTCCTTACAAAGGCTTCATCACTTTCTTTTAGGTGTGAGCAAAGAGAGCAGGGGCTAGCAGGTTAGATTCTGTCTGGATAAATAAACAAGAAATTACTTGCATTGTCCTCTCCAGTTTTCCTTGTTTTCCTGTTAAAAAAAAAAACAAAACAAAAAACAACAAAACAAACAACCCAATAAACAAACAAAACTCCAAACAGTAATTCAGCCCTATTTTTATGCTTCATTACATGTTCCAGGCAAGAAATCACATCCAGGAAATTCTGTAATGATCATGCCAAAAATAGAGATGAAAATTTTACAGTATTTAGTCCTATGTTTCATTTAGTCTTAGATCCAAGGGACCCTTCCAACAGCCTTTGCTGCCCCTGGTGTGGTCCTCCTCTCACTTTGATGCCAGCAGGTGTCATAGTCAAAAGGTGCTACCCTGACATGGCCACTGCAATGAGCACCAGTTGCACCAGGAAGGAGGGACCTGTGATTTCCCAGTGGGGTGGAGAACCCAAATCCAGATCCAGTTTGTTCCTTGGGGATGGCTGCAAGATAGAGGCAAGTTACCACACAGTGTCCCACCTCTGAACCAGTGGCATGGCACAGGTACTGCTCTGCCCATCACAGGTGACAAAGGTCCACATGTGACAGCACAGGCACAGCTGTGGCCTCTGACAAGCATCACCCCAAAGATGGGCACTTCCTTCTAGGGAGGCAGGCAAAAGGGCCACTTCCCCTCATTCTACCTCCACCATGAGGAATTAACAGACACAGCTAAAGCCAAAGCTAATGACTTCATTAGACTTAATCCAGGGATGAGTTTCTCTCTGCATGCCAAGCAAGTCATTGTACATATTTAAAAGTTTCCTTTGACTAAGTCTCTTCAGTTAAGTCCCTTCACAACTCCCCATCTCCCTAAACTCCTTGGATGGGCCATATTAACCTCTGAAAAGTCTCAGACTTGTTCCTAGAGCCCCTTCATCTGGCTTTTAGCACTTTCCAGCCTCACAAACTGCTCATGCAGAAACCCTGCACTTGCTATTTACCAAGTCCCAAGACTTCTTTTCCTGAAACTCTGCAGATACCACAGGTTCATCCACTTTCTGAGAGCCTCTCTCTGCTGCAGCCCTCACAGCTCTTACCTTAATTCAGCTCTTTTATTCCCTTTTAATTTAACCTGCAGGGGACTTTCATGTTTATATTTTGAGATATCTTCCTCCATTCTGAATCTCTCCAAAGTTTTTATTTTCATGTCTGTGTCCTCCACCAGCTCTTTAAGGTTGGTTTATATTCATCAGGCTCCATGCCAAAATTTTCTCCACGTCTTCTGTTATTAACTTCCCCTTGTCAATAATGCTTCTGTCCTCACCTCATCTAAGCCAGACACACAAGAGTCACCCTGGACACTCTCCCATTGCAGAATGTGGCCAATTTCTTTAGCAACATCCTTTGTCCTTTGCATTTGCCACTTTTAAGTCCTTCCCAGCTCCACTGTTACTTGCACTAAAATTATCACCCATCTTCATGGGGAATTTGTAAGTTTTTCCTTCCTTCAGTCATTCCAGTTTCTCTGAAGATCTACTCCAGGACACAGAGCCATGTCCTACCAGTGCAAAATGGTGTCTAGAATAACAGGAAAGTCTGGCAGGACAAAGTCTGGTGGGGTTCTCTGACAAGTTGGAAAAACCACAGGGGAAGTTTATGAAACCCTGAGAAGCCTTGGGAGCTTTTAGCATCTCTCCTGTGGCTCCTCCTGCCTGACTGAGCAGTCAGACATTTGACTCTGGAAAAGCACTGACCAATTCCCTTGGGATCCACGCCGAGGTGTCTCAGTACAGGGGCTCGGCTCAGCCGGTCCAAAGGTACCCACATGTAGAATTCGCATGCTTCCTCATTCCCACCCACTCCTACCAGAAAAGGATACCATGAAATAACTTTGGCTGGATTTAGTGCTGCACAAGTCTTTCTCCCAGGTTTGCAACAGCAAACTTAATATACACTCCCCCTTCCCTACATTTATCCGCCCCTTTGGGACGCCAGTGCCTCTGAGGCATTACGTGTGTCACCGGCTGACTTTGCACAGATGACAGGCCAGAATGTGAGCAAGTGTCTTCACGCAGCTCTGCATGACGTGAACCTGCTCTGCCCGTGCCTGTGCAGGAGCTCTCTCGGAAACAAAAGCTCGGGCAGCCGAGCATCCCCTCTCTCATCCCAGAGCGGGCACACCCACGCTCCGCTCCGCGGCTCCTCTGCCTTTCCCTTTCCCTTTCCCTTTCCCATTCCCATTCCCATTCCCACTGGTAGCCATGCCCACGGACACGCTCCCTGCACAGGGATGCGCTCCTCTCCTCTCGGGCACACCCACTGCCTCACATGCGCTCTGCCTTTGTCTCGCCTTTCACCGCCACAGCCGCTCTTCATCTCACAACTACCACACCCCACTCCACCGCCCCCACCCCCCCAGCAGCTCTCCAGCTCCCCAGATGAAAGGAGCTTTTCCTACCTACAAGGAAAGGTTACTGCTCCTTTAAAAAAAAAAAAAAATTAAATTTTTGTTTGTTTGTTTGTTTGTTTTCTTTTTGTTTATCTTTTCGGATGAGCCACGGAAGGGCAGAGGCTCGGGTCGCCTTATGGTGCAGACACCGTGCCCGTGCTGAGGCGGTCCAGAGAACTTTTACCCATCAGAATAGAAACAGATCATTTGGTGAAGGATCAGGATCGTCGTTCATTAGGGGAATAATAAAACAGCCCCAAAGTTTCGTCACTGTACTGCAGCAAGGAGTGAGAAAAATGGGGATTCGGAGCCCTTTTCCGCTACGAGAGAAAAAATGTGCCGGCATTGCCTCCCAAGGGCTGCGGATGCGGTTGCCGTAGCAACGCTACATCTGAGTCAGAACTATTAAGGATCACCATGGCAACAAGTGTCTCAGTTGCCATTTCCAGAGGTCTGACTGGGTTTGGGCTGGAACCATCACACCACAGGAGAGGGCCAGGGTGGGAGCCATCGCCCGGCGGGTCCTGGGCGGGGGTGATTGCTCCGAGCTCGGGGGCACCTCCCTCCTACATCCCGAGACCCCTGCCCCGCCATCGCCATGTTCGGTGGAGCCACAGCGCTGCCGCAGCGGGCTCTGCGCTCACATCGGAACCTGCTGCTGTCCTGCCCCACGCCAGCCCCGAGATAAGGCAGAGACACGGCTCGGGGCGGGTGCGGCGAGCTGACATCCCCTGCAAAGCCTCGCGGATAAGCAGATTTTTTAACCCGTAAACTCCAGACAAAGGAGGGAACAAAGCTCCCTGCTGCTGTCTGCCGGCTCTCACCCTCCCCTTCGCGCAGGAGCCTTCATGCTCCTGTGAATATTGAGCGGAGACAGAAGCCCGGAGGGATTTGCATTTCACACTTGCCAGCAAATGAGCAACAGGAAGATCACAGCGAGACCCCGGCACGGTGCTATTACCAATATGTGCACTAGTCATCCACTCACTGCAGAGCCTGAAACTGCTCCTTTCTCTCCTGCTCGGAGGGGAGGGAGCGGGCGCTGCCTGTGCGCTGTCGGAAGGCAGGTGCCGTGCGCTGGGCAGGGCTGCGGGCAGCCGAGGATGGATGGCCGGGGCTGGCACTGCTGCACGGGCTGCTACCCTGAGAATGGTACCCTGGAAATGCACGCAGAGCTTTTAGCACCGCCGTGAATCCCTGTGGGAAGTTAGGTGCGAGGGGCACAGCCTCTCTGGCCTGCAGATAAGAAAAGGAAGCATCCCCGAGATGGTTCATGAGCAGTTCTCTTCCTTACTGTGCCCAAAGTGGTTCTCACCACTCTGGAAGGCCATCTGAGATGCTGGCAACACAGCTCTGACAGATAAGACATGAAAATCTCATTTCTTAGGTCATGCAAGGCATTAAGCACATTTAAGTATCTGGACTTTTCCTGCTCTGCCTTTCTTTCTCAATATTCAGTCTCTGCTCTACCCTCCCCACAAACCCCACACACGCTTTTCGTAAAATGTGCTCTTTTTGGAATAGACCAACAAGAAGGCAGAGAAGGCACAGTTTTACATGACAAGAGCTCCCCAGGGGTATGGGGTCTCCTCCTGGGCCATTAGGCCGGTAGGAATGCCTGCACATTCCCACATCCCTCTAGCCTGTGTCGATGACAGATGTCTATTGATAAGGTCTGCTGAAGGAAGATCAGCCTGCATCCTTTGGAAACCAGATGTGTCAGAGCCAGATGTGACAGTGGGTGCCCAACTGTGACAGTGCCCATCTCACACAGTGACAGTCATCTCTCACTCTGTTCTGAACTAGGAGGGGACAAACACAGCACAGGACATAGAATGCTGCTTCTTTCAGGACCAGGTTTTGTGACCCTGGCACTCCTGCTGTCAGTTTTTCCCATGTCTTCACAGCTCTGGCTGATTCAATGAAGGGATCATTGAATCATCTGCTACTGCCAGAAAAGAGCAGACAGTACTGTCCCACTTCCTCCTCCTTGCATCATCCTACCTCTCTGAGTTTTGGTGTACTACCCTGCCGGTTGCTCTGGCACACCACTGAGCCCTAACAGCCCGAGACACACCTGCTCCAATAGAAAGGTACCTTTTTTCTTTTTTCCTTGTGAAAACATTACGTTTCAGGAAACAGGAGGCAGAGTGAGGCGCTTGTTGCTCCCTGTTTGTCACTATTGAACCTGCCTTTACCTTTGAGCTCTTTCAAGCCCAGTTGTAAGGCAGCTCCCTGCTGGCAGCCCTCTTGCCTGCAGCTATTGCAATTAGAGTGAGCTATCTTTTGAGATATTTTCCTACTGTGGTAACTAAATTAACAGGACACTGGCAAAGCCATAGCTGCTGTAGATCAGAGCACTGGTCGGAAGAATCAGTAGCAAACACTCTCCTGCAGCAAAGACTCCTCTTCCACTTGGGACTTTGCAAATGGGTGAGCAGGGAGCAGTTGATCTCACAGTTGGCACCTGAAATGAAGCAGATCTTAAAGGTCCTTGAACGATGCCACCTGCTTTCCTCAAAACAAGATAGGGGAGGAAGCAAGGTGGGGGTGGGGCTAGCCAGGGCACCAGGGGATTCCCATCTTCAAAACTGTTTGTCTGCTTGTTTCTTCAGTGCTATGAGCCAGACCGAGCTGCCAACTGCTCTTCCCTGAAATAATGGTAATTTGCTTCTGGGAAAGAAATGCCAGTGTAAATCTTGCCTTGCTCTACTGTCTCCAAAGAGATGCTTAGCTCCCACTCCTTCACATTTTCTGATTTTTCATGAAGTTGTTTGGGGTTTTTTTTTGTGTGTGTGTTTCTTTTTCTCTTATGAGAAGGGAAGAAGTAGAGAAGAGTCCTAATGGAAAGGTAATGCCCTGGTTTTGCCCCCAGCAGCAGTGCCAGGGAATGAGCAGGGAACTGCGCCATCCCTTCTATTTCTGTAATCATCCTGGCAGTGCTCTAGGCTTGGATCAGGAGTTTACAGTCCTTCTTCATCCAGCTTTTTCACATTAATTCATTCATTTTGTCATTAATAGATGGTGTGCACATCACTGGCACTAGAGCTGATGAGTTCCAGATATGTGAAGATAGTTGGCTTTAGTTCTGTTTTTAAAAAGGCCCCCACCAAAATCTCTGCCTCAAAAAGCCAAGAAAAAATACAGCCTTATGATGAGATTTTTCTAAGTAAATAGGTCAGGAGATTTAACAAATGGATCTGAGGCTCCTAAGTCACTGAAGGAAATTTTATTTCATCACAAATCACTTTTCCTTCAGTAGGGCAGAGGTGAAAAACGTTTTCAGGGTAAAGAAAGATTTTTCTTTTTCTTTTAATAGTGTGGTGAGTTGACCTTGGCTGAACAGCAGACACCCACCAAAGCTGCTGTGTCACACCCTTCCTCAACTGGACAGGGGAAGAAAAATACACCAAAAGGCTCATGGGTTAAGGACGAGGAGAGGTTACTCACTAATTACTGTCACAGGCAAAACAGGCTCAGCTTGGGGAAAATGAATTTAATTTATTACCTAACAAATCAGAGTAGGGGAGCGGGTAATAAAACCTTAGAACCTTAAAACACCTTAAGTTCACTCCCAATTTTTTCTCTCTCCTCCTCACAGTGGTGCAGGGGCACAGGAATTGGGTTTCCAGTTGGTTTGTCACACATTGTCTCTGTTGCTCCTTCCTGCTCATGGGGAGGACCCGTCACACTCTCATCCCCTGAGTGTGGAGTCCCTCCCATGGGCTGGAGTTCTTCATGAACTGTTCCAGTGTGGGTCCCTGCCCACGGGGTGCAGTCCTTCAGGAACAGGCTGCTCCAGTGTGAGTTCCCATGGCATCACAATTCCAGCCAGAAAACCTGCTCCAGCGTGGGCTCCCCATGAGGTCACAGCCTCCTCTGGGCACCCACCTGCTCCACTGCCGGGTCCTCCAGGGGCTGCAAGTGACTATCTGCTCCACCAGGGGTGTCCACGGGCTGCAGGGCAGTGAGTCTCTGTACCAGCACCTGCAGCACCTCCTCCCCAATCTCCTTCACTCATCCTGGTGTCTCTCTCACAGAGTTGTTTCTCTCACATCTTCTCACTCCTCCTTCATAGCTGCTATTGCACAGCAGTTTTCCCCCACTTAAAGATGTTATCCCAGAGGTTTGACCACCAGCATTGATGAGCTCAGCTTTTACTGGTGGTGGGTCCATCTTGGTGCTGGTTGGCATTGGCTCCAGAGGACACAGAGGAAGCTTCTACCGTCTTCTCACAGAAGCCACTCCTGCAGACCCTCTTACAAAGCCTTGCTACACAAACCCAATACAATTACTTGTGTTACCATTAATCCTGAGAGTCAACACACCTATTTAGTTGATCCAAGGCCATTCACTTTTTGTCTGAGATTCCATTTCAGGCAATCTTTTTCCTGACAGTTCTGTGTCCAGCAGTAATACAAAAAGCTATTCACATCATTCTCTGCAGATCGGTGCATACGTGCTGACGTCACAGACCTATGAAACATCATCTTCTTCCATTTTAATGCGAAAAAGAAAAGGCCAAGCTCTACTCAAAGTGTCAGATCACTTCCTGGGAGATTCAAAGCCAAGCAGCAGGCTTCTTCCACTCTTCAGGCAATAAAAAGAAATCAGTTTCAAACAGCAACTGAGTGTAGCACCTCTCCTGTTCCCCTGCTGCAGGTGGCTGTGGCCACACACGCAGCCCAAAGTGTGTCACGGGGCAGTGTAGCTTTGTGCAGACATTTTGCAATATTGATACAAATATGTGGCAAATTATTCTCCTCTAATGACAAAATGAGGCTATTCTCACTTATGAGTCACCTTCTTTTTCATGTATATATCCCCACATGTTTGTTTTCTTGTATTGGAGGAATAACAGCATACCCACTGGCCAGAAAGCCAAGTGCCTCAAAATAGCACTGAGATGGGTCTGGCTGCTCCTTCAGTTGTTCCCAGATACCTTTGATGAGCTGGAAAACACCATGTAACATCTAGGGAGATAAAAAAGCAGAGCAGCTGTCTCCCACCAGTTTGGTATCTGGATCCAGCTCACAACAACACAGGGGGCTGGGGGCAGTAGGCATGGCACTCTGTCTTTCCTGCTTTCAGCTGCTTCATCCCAAAAATGTTTGCCTCGCTCAGCTCCTGAGAAGAAATTAAATACCACAGGGACCAGCTGGCATTCTCCCACTCCTCCACGGACACAGCCACTAGACAAGCAATTTATTTCATGTGCCCACGCCAGGACTGAAGGAGGCTGCACAGAGGCTCTGTGCCATGGCTTGGCCCTCTCTGCATCTTTGAAGTTCACCCACCTTTGATTCCTGTTCATCCCAGAAGGACATTACAGGGACAAGGAATAATTGTAGCATGAGCACAAGCCATCTGTGTAGATCTGACCCTCTTCTCTCTTCAGTCCATGCTTAGCCCTATGGAAAACTCTGACATGGGATGCTCTTGCCCTCTGTTCAGACTCCTGTTGTTGGCTCCAGGATCCCCATGTACAAGGATCCCTGCACCACAGTTTCCCCGAATGGACTCTGGGACTACAATGAATCATGACTCTTGTCAGATACCAGATTTTTTCTAGAAGGGAAGAGAAAGAGAGGGTCAAAAAAAAGTACTGATTGGTGGATATTTTTGCTGCTGTGGCTGAGTCCTTGTTAAGTATTGACTAAGGCAAGCAAGCTGGAGGATTTTCAAAGGATTTTCCATTCTAATCAGTACACAAAAGCTTTATTACCAGTCCCAATGCTGGAATATCATGTCAGGCCCTATCAAAATCATGACAGTGGCTTAAATCATGAGTTTAAAAATAGATGTGTTAGCTTATTATTATTTGAATTATGGTTTCTGAATCATTAGGTTAAACTGGCATTAAGTTCTTTGTGTTCTTCCATGTCTGAAGCTCTAAAAACACTGAAAAAATATTAATAAACCCTCTGAGATCCTCAGAGTCACATTTTGCTAAAAGATGATCTTTGTGAAAAAAAAAAAGCCACATATACTATCATAAGAACCCTGCTAAAGCCATGAGAACTGCCAACTTCTTTCTTCTCTTCAAGGGTTTAAAATATATGTTTTGTCTGGTCATGTCTGACAGCAAAAAATACAATGCTGTGACAAAGCAGCACAAAGGCCAGGTTTACTTCTAGAAGAAAGCAACACTTCCAATTATTTAGGTGCTGGCAGAGAGCCCAAAGACACTGCTGGTAGCCCTGCTATCAACAAACCTTCAAGTTACCATATTGTTTGCACACTGCTTAGGATCCCTCTTTTTAATAGACCCCAAGGATCAGAGCCTGAAGTGCCTATGTTGGTACTGGGTGAGCTATGTCCAGACCCAGAAGCAGCACAGCCTCTCATGGCAGAATCACAGAATGCCTTGGGTTGGAAAGGACCTTAAAGATCACGTAGTTCCAACCTCCCTGCCATGAGCAGGGATGTTGCTATGGGCAACGCTGCTTCTCTGCTGTGGGAAGGGGCACCTCCCACAGCCCTTCCAGGACTGCTCAAAGCCCCTCACTGACAAAGCAATGCCCAGGGATGCTGCCTCGCCACCAGCAGCCAAGCACCCTCCTTTGTGGCACTCCTCCCCAGAGCCACTACAGCAACACAGATTCAAGGCATCAGATGGGTATTTAATCAGATCAAGCAGCACTTGCTTCTGCTCTCCATCACCCCTCGTGGCCTTGAGCCACTCATACGTGACTTCCTTACATCCAGCCCTGGAAACCATCCTTTCCTGTAAGGGTGGACAGAAGTCCCATACAGATACATCACAGGGGCAGGGAGGGAAGGGAAGGAGGCTGTGGCTGAGGACAGATAGAACCAGCAGAGAGACACAGATGGTGGACACCAAGTAGTGACCTTTCGAGTTTACCTGCAGCATTTTTAGCTGCAAAGTCCAGAGGGCTGAATAAAACTCAGACAAGCCACCAACTGTGCCAGCAAAGCAAAAATGTAGTGACAGTGGTGAATGCCTCAAAAGGAAAGAGGGAAAGCAGATTTCAGCTTGCTGTCAGACATGGGGCTCTGTCTCTCGTGAGGCCGTGGGCACCCATGCAGACATTTGAAACCCTGAATACACATGCTGGCTAGCTTCTCTCTTACATCTGTAAGAGAGGGGGACTGGAGCCCTTCAGCATAAATTGGGATTTCAGCTCTTGCCTCCTATTGGGTTGTAGTTGGGTCACCCTGTCCTTTGGCTATGCTGCCTCCTCCCAGCTGCATGTATCAAATTCAGAGTCCCTCGGGCAGCAACCTCTCCTGACAAAGCACCCCTGAGGAAGCATGGCCTGGTGTTTTCTGTAGCAGCAGTGCTGTCCCCAGCAGATGTCAGGCTCACACTCAGTCTTGAGGGGACATTTCAGGGCTGGGGATGAACAACCAGCCTCATGTTAACTCATCAACACCCAACTTTCCTGCAAAGTGGGGAAACATGAATGCACCCAGATGCACGAGGCACTTGCTTCTCCTTCGTACCAGCCAACAGTGGTGCTCAGGTGTTTGTTTATTTTTAACATGGCCCTTTCAGAGATTTAAAATAGAAGACAGTCAGGGAGCAGGTTACCTTTCAAGCATAGGCCTCCTGATCTGAGGCAAATCACGCACCCATTGCTGTCTGCCTGGGGTTTGTGTGGGCAGAGACATGCCACCAGGTTTGGTAGATGTTGGTGGAGCAGGCTGGTGAGGACACTTCAGTGGGTGCCAACAGCTGGTGCAGCTAAAGGAAGGACCCCAGGGAGCTCAGAGATAGAAGAAGGGCTGAGATGAGCTGCTAGGGGATGCAGGCACTGGAAAATAAGAAATGCTGAGAGAGCCAGCTGGGGGAGGTTAATAAAGCCTGCATGTCAGGGGAACTATCTGACAGGCAGACAGCCAGAGGAGGGGAAAAAACAGCTCACTTGAGTCCACGGACCCATAACTGGGTTATGCAGCTATGTAATCCACTTAAGCTCTAAAACTGTCCTGCCTCCCTCCCCCACCCTCTTCTGTCCTCTTCTGCACCTCTAATATTCAGAAATGTTTCCTCGAAGCTTTGCAGGAAGTCTTGACAGCGGTTGGATTTGATTAGCGCTGGCTGGGGAGTTTTCCCAGAGGATCTCGGGAGGTACAGAGATACACACCCCGGAGAAAGCTGCCGGCTATCCACGCGCTCCTACGCCGTCTGCAGCACCGGAGAGACCTGCTCTGTAGCAGGGGCACGCACAGCAGCAGAGACACTGGGGTGGGGCTTTTTTTAACCTGCATTAGGAAATATATGTGGACACTTAATGCAGTTTATTCAAAACAAGCTGTCTTCTCCGTTATATGCCATTCACCCCGAGAGAGATTAGAGAAGCGCAAGACGCAAAAGGCCTCTTAGATCATCTAGCCCATCACCCTGCAAATGAAGATTTAATCCCATTAAGGGCCACTGTTGGCTTCGGTGGCTTCAAGATTTGGTCCTAATTGCACAAACACAAAGCCATTACAAGACCCCAGTCTGACAGAGAAGCTTTCTTTTTTACAGAGTGTATAATTTCTTTAATTAAAGTGGCTTATCTGCATGCTAATAATTAGAAAAATATTGTCCACTTCTATTCTCGTTTCATTCTGATATCCTGGTGTGCTGGATAAAAGTGGGAGGTGAGAATGTGCAAAGACATGTATGCACTGTGAGATCAACAATGCACAGGCATATCAAAAAGACAGGTCCTTGCCCATGAGGGGATTATAATCTAATTTATTATATGGATTGCAGCAGCACACTACAAGGAAAAAAAAAATGTTCATTTTATAGGAAGGATCAGGGATGTAGCATCAAACCCTGATCAAGAAGGGAGGGGTCCACACTGATTTTCACATGCTTTGGATCAGCAGCCTTCAATAGCTGAACTTATTGCAGGCTATATACACATTTTTAATTTATTTTTTTTCTCTCTAATTATTAATTTAGAAAGGTCATTCAGTCAGGGAGGGGACTGGATGAGAAATGTCCCTGAGAGCTGTCTGGGAAAAACGAGCAAGAATGGATTTATGGAATGAGAGGGATAGAGTCCAGGAGGTTGTCTCCTGTAGCCAGGGTGGTGTGGGAGAGGGTAAGAGGGCTGTAAGGAAGGAGAGGACAAGGCTGAATGCATTGACAGTGCCAAGGATGCAACCTGCAATGGACCACAGGGTGGGAAAATGTCCAAAGAAGACCCTTAAGAGACGATGAATACAGAAGCAAAATGCAAAACTCAAGGAATACATAACTGGGGAATCAAGCTCCCATTGCTGTTTCTTCCTCCTCCTGCACCTTGCAGATAACAACTCAAAGCTAAAAATCTTTGTGTATTGATTAAGCTTACTATAAAACAACAGCAAGGATAGGAACAAATTATCAAACTCAACTTGTATTTGCAAGTTTTTAGTGGATAAACACCTTGGTCATCTTTCTCAGTAAAAAAAAAAAAAAAAAGTATGCTACCATTGATCAATGCTAATGGCTTTCAATAAAGGCTAATTAAATTATGCTCTAAGATTGGACAGAGCATAAGCCAAGTCCCAAGCATGCCCTAAAGCCAGTCTGAAGGGAAAAGAGAAAGGGAACTTACCCGTATGGAGCTACAGGGGATTATTTCACCCACTGCAATCTTTAATAAGACTATCAATCAGCCAGGAGGGATGTTTATCCCTGTCTCCCAACATATCATACAGAGGCATTCATTCACCAGACATGGGCAAATAATGAATTGTTTTTTAAACCAAGAGGAAGATGAGCCCATCTAGTCACCACCTCAATCAAAATGGAAAGCACCAGGTAAAAAACTATAACCCAAGGCAAAACAGGAGAGCAAAACAGATTAAATATATGTATAAATATTCATACATAATAAGAGATGGGATTGGAACAAAAGAATAGATTTTTAACAGACCCAAAGGACATCCCAAGAGATGTCTTGGTGTTGCTAATGGGAGAGACAGGTAAATTTGTACTGGCATCTTAGCTTCTGCTGAACATCAGTGTAATGAGTAAAGCAAGGAGTGGGAGCCAAGACATCAGAAATCAGAGCTGTCTCTGCTGCCTCACACTGCTTAAACTACTGAGACATTAGAGGAGACCCTCATGTTTCTTTTTTTTTTTTAATAAAAAAAATTGAAAAAGCATTAGTTCTTCATGGTTGCAGATTAAAATTTGGAAACACAAAGCAATTGCACCCTAAGGGCAAGTGAAATGAACTCAAACCTTGTTATTTCAAAATACACTATAAGCTTAAACTCTGAGGACTGATCTCTGTGGGGACAGTCACAGCCTCTTGTTTTGTGAGTGCTTAGAATTTAGAAAGAGGTGCTCGGAGGTGGGAACAGGGACACTTCCTTCTGCACTGCACTTAGACCAGGGAAGGAGAAAAGGAGAAGATGCAGGTGAGAGACAGGGGAAAGAGACCTTTGTCTTGTTAAATACAGGTGACTGTGACATTTACAACAACCTTAATATTTGTTTTGGCTCTTTTCAGTCTCTTCTACACAGCAATCTACAATCCCCAAAGGGGGTTATACTACCCAGAAGATTGGTAGCAGCTTGTACCTATGTGTGAGTTCAGATCACTCTTCAGAAGCTTCTATATGCATTATATTCACTTCCATGCCAATCCTACAACCACATTGGCAAAGATAATACCTCGGCTTGGCTGATTGTGAAATTGTTGAAACTCTCATTTAAAGAGTGGCATATGAAAAAGAAAAGGATAATAATTTTTAAACAAAAGCAGATTAAAAGTGATGCAGCTATTGAGCTCCCTAGTGCAAGCTCTCCTACTTCAAACTGCAAAGAACAGTGGCCATTAGTGGTGCATTCCATATTACACTAGGAAAACGTGCTTGAGACTCAGACTGAGTTATTTTACTATTCAGTTCATTTTTGTTATTGATCTTTACTTTTTAATAGTTCTAGCACTAACATCTTCATGTATAAAAGGTCAAATCGATGGTTTGAATGATGAAGTTACCAGAAATTATTTAAATTGTCTTTACTCAAATGTTAATAAATCTCGTTTGTTCCCTTATCCTTATGAAATGTGGTGTGCATGAGAGGTAGTTAAAAGGGGTGTCAGTGGAGGTGTGCACTTAGAAGGACTGTAGCTCTTGGTCCACACAAATTTAATACAGGACTATTGAAGTAACAGAAAAGATGGTTACAACAATCTAAGGAAATCAGCAAGACAAGCTGTTGGGGAAAGTAATATATTTTCTTAGAGCAGTTGATACAATTAAGAAAACGATAGAGCTTTCAGGCACACAAACTCTTTGTATTGTCATCCCTTCTCCTGCCTGCAGTATCAGCCAGTCTAATAAAAGATATTGCAACTCCTTACACGCCTTGCTTCATTTCCAGAGAGATGAACTCGTGATCAGGTGAAAAAAAATGCGACAAGCAGGACTGGCCATGCGAGCAAACCGGATCCTGAATTATTGAAAGGCAACCATGTGGCTGCCACCCGAGCAAACACAGATGAAACAATGAGAGAGGAAGTCAGAGGAGCAGCATCTATGGTTGTCTGTCTTTCAGCCCAGGTGCCTGTCTTTGATTTGTATCCGTGTTTATTAGTGGCTTAATAAAAGAGATTGTTAATGTACACAGTCTCACGTGCATTGCCTCTGTGCATGAGCTCACTCCCTCTTATTTTCTGCTGTCTGTCATCTATAACTGGGGAAAACAAAGTGGAGAATTGGTTAGTACATGTCCTGTGTTCCTACCCATGTCTGGACTCAAGAAGTTATAAACTGAGGGAGATCCATTAAACTCAGGTGCCAGTGAAGGATCCAACTTGTTTACTTATCAGCTGCTTAATGTCTTACATGATGAATTGGTCCTGTACTGAAATTTTAACAAAAGATGTATTTATGTAAATGAGAGAGCACATGCCCTCCAATAATATAAAGGATTGTTTTCTCCACAGACAGGTTTCATGTTTGTTTTGAAATATTAGGGCTTCCTGACATGAAAAACCAGACAAGCTTTTTGTTTTGGTTTGGTTTGAGGGTTTTTTTTGTTGTTTTTTGGGGTTCTTTGTTTGTATATTTTTGTTTTTGTTTGTTTTGGTTTGGTTTGAACAACAAACGAAAACTTGTATTAAAACAGAATTTTCATTTGGCAACAAAGCTCTTTTTTCAGGTTCTGCAAGAAAACATTCAGCTTGGAGAAGGTCTTGGATTCCCAAAAGCTTTTCTGCTGTGGGTTTTCCCCCTTCAAATGTGTCAGTTCATCTAATAAAAGAGACTTTCCCAGCTAAAAAGCTTACCTCACAACTTGAAACATTCATACCACTTCTGTAACAGTTTATATCAGCTATTTGCTAATGATGGTTTATTAGCAGCAAGTGGGATCTAGTATTCACCATTTCAGATATGTGAGAATTGCATGTGTGTGCTGCAAATGCCTGAGAACATGCAAGCTTGTGCTCCTCCCCAAAAGGGAAACTATGAATCAGTCACAATACCCAGCTGCAACATAACAATAACTGTTTGTCCTTTCATTTTCTGTGACAACTGGAACACAGACAGTGCACAGCAGGACAATGGAGTTGTGTCAACATGTAGGAGGATTTCAGAGTCCTTACAGATATGAGTCATCCTGGTCGGTTATGGAACACTAAACCTTTGGCATTATAAGACTTCCTCAGTGGTTTGATTCTCTTTCTTTTTGTCTTAATTGCTTTACCCCATCATTTCAGATGGTGTGAAAGAAAGGAATGCATTCAATGCTTGCAGAAAAAAAGGGGGCTCTCTCAAGACTGTGGAGAATGGTCAGATTTCCCCAGGCTTCTCATTTGATTTATTAATTCTTACTCCCTGCCATACATACACACAAACTTTCACTTAAACATATAATTTTCTACTTGTGTTACAGATGAGAAAATGTTGACAAGATAGAGCAGGAGAAAAGCCTCTGGGATTTGTTATGGGTATGTACATTAACACATTAAGCATCTTCTCTGATCAAGGCTTTCCAGTGTATTTAGAGTTTGACCTCTTCTATATATTCACTCATACACTGCTTACTCTGTAGTGCCTCTTTCTTTACTATTAGGTATTTTTCCATTATTGTCTTTAACAAAATATTTTGTGTTTCTCCTCACAATTAAAAGAAATACTTAATGAGAATGACTTGAATGAGAAAGTGTCACCCTATTTGTTTTCCCCATTGTTACTCTGGGTGCACAGTTGTCATCTCTAAATGCAGTTTAAGATCACTGATTCTGTATTTGGTAACAATCTGGAAGAAGTTGGCACACTGCACAGGGGTGAAGTCATTTGATAAAGCAGGGAATCCATGGGGATCTGTGGCTGTCTTGTTTGTTATTAATCTATCCCTCACAGGATCTCTTTCACTGTTTTAGCTTTTAATCTAACAAATATTTTGAGTACCATTCCTTTTCTGGATAGATGATTTTCTCCATTGCCCTAATTATTTGCGCTACAGCCTCAGAAGAACTTGCAGTGCTGGTGAGTGGGACTGTGCTTTCATTTGCAAGCTGCATTTCTTGCCTGTTAGAGAGAGCACATCCAGCTCTTTGTGGGCTTAATGGAGGTGAGAAACATTTGCAACATCAGTCGTTTTGCACCAGGGTGTCCTTTCCCCTGTCTTGATAACACACAGACTCTCCCTCCTACCCATTCACCTCCTGCACTGCTCATCTGTCATATCCAGCTAATAAACTCGAGGCACCTCCTGCCCTGATCATGGCCTTGCATATTTAAGTCATTAGAGCCAGGCACTTGGCGCACACTGGGGCTGTGGTGAAAGCTGATCATACAAGAAATGCAGCAATCATTCTGCAGCCAAGGCTGTCTCAATGCCCATCCCACTTTTATTTGAGTCCCCGCCACGGGAAGTATTGAACTGGACTAATGCACAGCAGAAAGTAAATGCTTATTGAAGAACTGCTCAAGTTGTATCTAGCCACATATTAAATGATCTTGAATTTGGGGCAGAGATGGGCAAGGCAAGAAAACAAAGCAGCAAATGATCTGACAGGGCTTTGGAGTCGAGCCGCAACAGCCAAGTGTCCGTGCTTATGTATGCGTGCTGTGGGGGAGAGAGGGGTGCACAAAGGGTGGGGCAGCTAGGCAAGGGGAATATATCTGTATGAGCTAATCTGTTTCTCTTGCTTTCCTCCTCCCCCCCCTTCTCCCTTTTCCTGCCTCTCTCTCCTGGGAGATGACTCACACCTGCTCTACCCTGATACTACCATTTCCCATCAGAAGCACACAGTCGCTCTGAAGTCACCCAAGCTGTTCTGTGTTAGATCCCTGCATTGCTTACATCTGCTCTTTGGTGTGCAGGATTCAAGCACTGCGATGGGCAGCATGCCTGAACCGCAGCACAGACTCATGAAATCCAGCCACCTGCCTGTGACACATTGATGTCTTGATGGCATCCTGGGCTTCTGAGTGCTCCAACCTAGCAGGAGCCCCATTTTAGGGTCAGTTGATGAATCTTCTCTTTATCAGAGAGATGGTCTTTATAAGGACCCAGCCAAGGCATTTATCAGTTGACATCAGGTCCTCAGTTAGACAAATGACTTTTCAATTCTAAAGGTCTGAGTCATTTCATCTGCATCTGGCCTTATTCCACCTACACCTCCCACCTTGGCTAAAACAGACTCTTTTACCTGCATATAAACAACCACAGTCGTGTCCTCTAATGCTTTCTATGCAGGATCCCAAAGTACTTTAAAAACGTTAATGGATGAAGAGTCAGGACCTCACCACAATGTGGCTAACCATTATTTTAATTTATGTTTTAGGAAACTAAAGGCATAAAGATAATCAGCATTTTCCCCAAGGCCGCATAACAAGTAGAGAGTGCTGGACAACATGGTCCAGCACTCTATTTGAGAGTCAAAACCATTCTTCAGTTGAGTGAAAAGGATGAGCAAGCATGTTGCACCTGTTAGTTCTGCAAAGTTTTGCATCTCTAGGTCTCTCTGTGAGCTTCAGTTTCAAGTGAGCCTATACAGTTTAGGAATATTCAGTGATAATAATTGAGCTTGGCTACATTTGTGGCTTAAAACACGGCTACAGAGTGACAAAAAAGGCTCAGGAAACCTCAGAGGCTTCCGGGTCCTGATGCCCATTGAAATATCCCATGGGACAAACTGCACATTATTTTGGAAGTAATCAAGAAGGTATTGTTCACCCTTATTATCCTGCAGTTTGTTTTCCTTCTTTGTTGGGCACACAAAATACCAACCATCGTAGTATCCAGAGCTGCTTACAGGTGTTATCAAAGACAGGAAAGATGGTTTGATTAGAGCTGTCAGCAGCATGCATAGATACTGCACATATCCAGCACAGTTTCTACAGCAGACAGCTAGAATTATCTTAACAATATGACAAATGAAGGCGTGGTGGTTTTCCCTAACTAGGAAGATGTTTTCCTTCAGATTTGATCCCTGTACTGTGCTCTGACAGCTGCCAGCTTAAGGCTGATCTCCAGGAGAAGCCAGATCTAAGGTATGAACCTTTTGTGGTGGCAGCTAAAGCTCCTGGAAGAGGCTTCCTGGGAGCATGAGTGTCTCCTTCAACCAGAGTTGTCACTCCAGCTTTTAGGGAAATTGGTGGCCAAGCCAGCTGCCCAACACAAGAACATATAATCTAATTTTTGGAAGTCCTAAGAACCTTTACTGACATAGACCCAGAGTTGCAAACAATCAGGAGAAAGAGGAATTTCCTTTCTCCTCAACACAAGAAAGACAGCCATCCTTTTACAATTAAAATAATCATGAGCATATGTCTGACTTCTTGCATAAGGCAGTAAAATTACATCCACAGTTATATTTCACTCTCGTTATCTTTGGGAAATATAATCCTGAAATAGAGCCTTGCCCTTTCCCAGTGATAATTTTTCTGTTCTGTTATAGGAGAACAACAGTTCAACACAGGTTTCCAAGATGGCTTTTACACCTCAATAGAGGGAAGGATGCATACTTTTCATTCTAGAGATTTTTATCTCTGTTTGGTTCAGACATTCATTGTTCCAGATGTCACTGGAAGTCCCAGTAAAAGGCCCCTTTTATATATACTCCAGAGTTTTTCTTCAAATCCACAGTCCCTCTCTGAGGCCCTGGATTTATACTCTGCCTTCTTCTCTTCCTCTCCTGGGTTTCTATCTTCTATCACTTTGTTCAAGCTATCATGTACCTACTTCCTCAGATTTCTACCTCCTAAAATGCTGCTTTGATTCATCCGTTTCTGCTTCAGCTTTCACTCTGGCATTGATCAGCAGAGGCATTTGGGAGCTACAAAATCTGCCCCATTCCTTAATACTGAGCACACTTAGTTGATGCATCTTACAGCCTGTCCTGGTTTTGCCTGGCATAGAGTTAATTTTCCTTCTAGTAGCTGGTACAGTGCTGTGATTTGGATTAGGTATGAGAGTGATGTTAATAACACACGGATGTTTCAGCTGTTGCTAAGCAGTGCTTACCCTAAGTCAAGGACTTTTCAGTTTCCCGTGCTCTGCCAGCGAGCAGGTGCACAAGAATCTTAAGTGTGATCACAGAGCACATACAGGAAAACCAAAGCCCCAGCCATAGTGGGCTTAGAAGGCAGGTCCTGCTTGACCCACCTGATCTCCTTTTGTGATCAGGTGACCCACCTGGTTGATGAGTGAAAGGCTGTGGGTTTTGTCTGCCTGGATTTCAGCAAAGCCTTTGACATCATCTCCCATAGCACTCTCCTGGAAAAGCTGGCACCCATGACTTGGACGGGTGCACTCTGCACTGAATTAAAAAGTGTTTGGATGGTCAGGCCCAGAGAGTAGTGGGAAATGATGCTGCATCCAGTCGGCCATCTGGTCACTAGTGGTGTTCCCCAGGGATCCACCAGAGATCTTTATTGATGATCTGGATGAAGGGGTCGAGTCTACTCTTAGTAAATTCAGAGACAACACCAACACCAGTTTGGGTGAGAGTGTTGATCTGATGATCTGTAGATCTGGGGAGCAGGAAGGCTCTGCAGAGGCATCTGGGCAGGCTGAATTGATGGGACAGGACCAACAGTATGAGGTTCAACAAGACCCAGTTCTGGGTCCTGCATTTTGGCCACAACAGCCCCATGGAGCTTTATGGACTTGGAGCAGAGTGGCTGGAAAACTGATGGGTGGAAAAGGACCTGGTGGTGCTGGCCAACAGCTGCTGAACATGATCCAGCGTGTACCCAGATGGCCAAGAAGGACAATGGCATCCTGGCCTGTGTCAGAAAGAGTGTGGCCAGCAGGACCACCAAGGTCAGTGATTGTCCCCCTGTACTCTGCACTGGTGAGGTGAGGCCACACCTTGAATCCTGTGTCCAGTTCTGGGCCCCTCACTGCAAGAAGGACACTGAGGTGCTGGAGTAAATCCAGAGAAGTGCAGTGGAGCTGGTGAAGGGTCTGGAGTGCATTTCCTACAAGGAGTAGTTGAGGGAACAGCGGGTGTTTGGCCTGGAGAAGAAGAGGCTCAGAGGGACCTTCTCACTCTCTATGACTCCCTGAAAGAAAGGTTGGTCCCTTCTCCCAGGCAACCAGTGACAGGATGAGAGAAGTCAGGCTGTGCCAGGGAAGGTTTAGGTCGGACATTAGGAACAAATTCATCAAAAATTCATCAGAAAGGGTGGTTAGATGTTGGAATGGGCTGCCCAGGGTGGTGGAGTCACCGTCCCTGGAGGTGTTTAAGGAAAGACTGGATGTGGCTTTCAGTGCCAGGGCCTAGTTGACATGGTAGTGTTTGGTCATAGGTTGGACTCAATTTCAGATGTATTTTCCAACCTAACTGACTGTGTTTGATTCTGTGATCCTGTGATTCTGGAGTCTGTGAGGGAGCATTGCTGGGACAAATGATCCAAACTGGACAAAGGGACATTCCACACCATGCAACATCACGCTCAGAATATAAACTAGGGGATGTTGGCCAGGAGGGACTGATGGCTGGTCAGGGATAGCCTGGGCAGTGGTCAGCAGGTGGTGAGAAAATGCATTGTGCTTCACTTGTTTCTTTTGGGTTTTATTTCACACCCCTCCTTTTAATTACCATTATTATTATAATCATTAATAGTAGTTTTATATTTTACTTTGTTTCAATTATCAAAATGCTCTTATCTCAGCCCACGAGTTTTACTTTTTTCTGATTCTTGTCCATCCCATTGCAGGGGAATGGGGAGTGAGCAAGTGGCTGTCTGATACCCAGCCCCATTTACTCAGCAGCTTCAAAACACAGTGAACAGTCAGGCATTGCCTCTCAGGGAGTAGCAGGGAATATGACAAGCAGGAAAATAATCTTTTGTAGTCCTGGTTTCTCTTATAGACATTTTAAATCTCTTATAGACATTTTAAATCTGGATTGGCTTTTATCACGTTCCCAGCTGTAGAGTTTGTAGCTCAGATAAGAGAAACAAAGCCTTTAAGAGCTGCTCCATGTCCTACCTGCCCAGTACTAGGATAGAAAACACTGGCCACATCTATATGGCTGAGTCTCTGAGGTGCTCCCAAAAGCCCTCCCACACAGCCTGGGATCTCTTGTTCACATTTTGGTGATAAGCACCATGGACCTGAGCTGGCCATGATACCGGGGGCCTGCAGGGAAGCATCCCACTCTCTTTCTTTATTTAAAAGGTCAGTCACTTGATGTCATCCAAGGCCCCTGGGGTAGGTGGAGGCTAGCAGTGCAAGAGGGGGTGACTGCAGCAGACTCACCATGTGCTGGCATGTGCTTCTAGGCATATCCTCCTGTCCTAACTTTGACCCTCCTGCTACCAGCCATGGAGGTAGTCAGTGCATAACCACAGCTAGGCATTGTTTCTCAGCTGTCCCACAGGGCTCTGCTGTTTCTGCTCTGTGTAAGTCTAAAAAGCACCATTTTGCTTTGCTGTGGCACTGAAATTCTACTGTGCAGCAGCAGGACAGCCCACCTTGCTGCCTGATCTGACATGGCCAGATTTTACTGTCCACCTGCTCCACACACACACACACTGACATACACACACGATCAATCCCTCTAAACTTCTAATCAAATGTGGCTGATTAACATTTAAAGGCCATCACCAAAGCCTCTTTTGACCTGCACTTACACTGATCAATCTTTCCAAGAAAACAAAAACTCCGGCTTGCGGGCAATGGAGCCTGGCCTCTGAAGATTAATTTCTGATGCTTTACCACATCTTTTTTGGATTAACACCTTTGGACAGTGTCCCTGTGGCTCAGGTGGATAGCAGGACTGCACCTGCTCCCTCTTTGAGAAACCAGGAATGAAAGAGCTTGTTCAGAAAGCATAGAGAGAGAAAAGTCCTCAAATTGTCTGGGATCATGGGATGGCTGAAAAAGAAGGGTTCCAATGGTTAAATGAAGAAAGTATTAAAGCAGCAGGCTTGTGCTTTCTACTGAGTGATTATCTTGCTTTGGTTTTATGGGGCTAAAATAGGAAGGGGAGCTCTGATTCCTAAGATTGTGGAATGCTTTGGCATTGTCTAAAGACCCTGTGCTTTCTGGCCACCACCTACCTGAGACTTTCTCTAGGAAATCCACAAATTTTTATCTGCTTTTGTACCTGTTAACCTTTCTAGATCACCACATTGCCTTCATTTGCAACCTGTTTATCATATCAGCTAGCAGCTGTGGCCAAGTGATCCTTACAGCAGGACTCAAGACAAAAGTCAGTGAACACATTGGATCAAGTATTTACACATGGTCCTTGCTTTCCAAAGTTGATCTATTAGTGTATGTTTCTTCTGAAAGTTTTCCTTCAAAGAATGGCAGCCTGCAGTGGTTGAAAATGTTAGCACTTCCTAGAGATGAACCAAGCAGAAAGTACAGACTATCTGCAGTCTATTGTAGAAATCCACATTTTGTTCCCATGTTGGAGACTATCTGCTGCTCTGGCCTTACCCATCTCAGGAGGGCACATGGCAGAGCTGGAAGGGGTTCAGAGACAACGAGTTTGTATGGAAAAGCTTACATATAAGGGATGACTAAGTCATCTTTAGCCTAGAAATGAGACATCTGATAGGACTGTAGAGCAGCAGGTGGCATGAAGATGGTAGAACACACTAACTGTGACCCGTCTTTTTGAAACAAGAACCTTGAACACCAAATTAAACTGGTAGGTAGACGGTTCAAAAAAAACAGCTCCAAAGGAGGTACTTTCCTTCAAACACACAATTGAACTGGGCAACTCCTTACCACAAGGTCTGCAGTGACTGTGGTTAACATCTGGAGAGTGGCTGGACAAACTGGTGGATAATAAAATTCATGTGGGCAGAAATGAGACTTTGTCCAGGAAGTCCCTGAGTTGCAAACAGAGCTGAAGATATAGTCAGAGGTAGATCTAGACATATTTTCTCTATTCTGACATGTTTGTTCAGCTATCTGCTCTGGGCCAACATTGCTCTAAGCCAGTAGTGTTGCTCTTATATTCATTCCTCTGTCATATATGGTGTCCTAAAGGGACACCATCAGCTGCCACTCTACTACCAGCACCTTGCCCTGCATCAGGCAATATGTGAGAAAGAGCCTGAAGGAGTTAAAGGCACCCTTTTCAGAAGCAAAAAGAAGGTGAAGGGAATGGCCACCTCGTACAATGCAAGGCAGTATGGAGAAACCAAAATATTGCTTGAGATATGGCTCATACAGGAAAAGACATAAACAAGCAGCACCGAGCAAGACCTTGCAGCCATCACTATCTATCTCCACAAGACTTTAAAAAAAAAAGAACCCCCCCCCCAAAAAAAAAATAGAATAAAAATGAAGCTTGTTTTTGCTGGAAAGGAAGAGGATAAGCATCCATATCACAGAAAAGCACGTTTTTAGTTGGAGCAATCTTAGTTACAGCTCCATGGAAGAAACTGAGACCTGGAAGCCTACAGAAACAAATCTACAGCTTGATAGAAGAATCCCTGCAGCTGGGAAAGCCAGCCTGTGATAAAACCCTTGGGTGTTCCATGTTTTGGTACTTTGGAGGGGCTGAAAGGAGACCGGATCAATAGCGTTTGCATCGTATTTGCATTGTATTAATTTCACGTGTCTGTCTTCCTCTGATGGCCTGTCTGGGCAAAATACAGGAATTCTCTCTCCACTTTTCATACTTTAATTGTGTGTAGAGTGAGAGAAGAATTAACACCACCTGTAACCAGTGGAACAATGCAGGCAGGACATGTTGTCACGCCTACCTGCACTAAATTTTCTGTTACCTGGCTGGTGTGTTTTCCACACACATACTCAAGGTTAAACTGATCTCTAGATTCAGGAAGAGGGGATGTCTTCCACTGGTCAGACTGCTTAGAACCACCTGGTGTGGGGCATTTGGTTTTTACCCTGTAAGTTTTCTTTCCAAGTTCTTGTTTTGGTTAAGAGGTTATTTGGCTTTTAATAAACACCCTACTGTATCAGCAATCTAGCATATTAGTGGTGGTGACCTGTCTCTCCATCCTCTTCCATGGAATATTTTACTGTGATTTATATCTTGTAATAGATTGTGAGTTTATTGTAAGGGTATAGGGATTTATGTGATTGTTGTGAGCAGAGCAGATCATAGAATTACAGAATCACAGAATCACAGAACGGGCTGGGTTGGAAGGAAACTTTAAGATTATCTCATTCCAACCCCCCTCCATGGGCAGGGACATCTTCCACTAGGCTGGGTTGCTCAGACCCCCATCCAAATTTGCCCTAAAGTGTTCTATAAAATGTTCTGTAAAATCTCCTGAACCAGACCTCTAAGGCATGGTGGTTCTTCCCCAGGTATATTTCTGGGAGTACAGACACCCTTCTCACATCCATCCACATCCTGCCATTTGTGACACGTCTCAAAACCTTCTTGTGTGATAACTAAGATGGCTATAACCAGAAATGGAGAAGAAATAGATAGTTTTAAAACTACAAAGTGCAAGTATTTCCCCCCATTTGCTGAGAGGCAGTGTACCCTAACTTTGCAATTTCTTCTAAACAATCACAACTGCCAGTCCTGGAGCTGTATTTGGCATCCACCTCATGCCTCCTTTCCACCACTAGAATTCACTCCTTTTCCTTTGATTTTCCCATTATCTCACAAGAGATTCTGCCTGCTCTGGTCATTCCTTCAGTTGAGGGCTGTGACTTTGCTTCCTGAGATTCAAACAGGCTGCCACCTTTCATCAATAACAATTTTCATTTTTTCTTCTCCAGGAAGAATTGCCTCTCTGGCAAACAAAGGAAAGCACCTCTCACATAAAAGTGGAGCAGAACTAATGTATTTACTGTATTTGCCTATTTTATTATTCCTTGGAGATGTATTAGTTTAACAGGTTTATTTATGGTACGTGAAAAGTTAAATATTCCTTTGTCCTTGGGATTTACATAAACTGGTGCAGTGTGAGATTCTGGGGGTTTTAATGAGGTATTTGTCAAAATACTCTCCCTGACAGATTTTTTTTAATACCTTTGAGACCATAAAGGATCATTTTACTACAATACTCTGCTTCTACCAGAGCCTGTGTGAGTGGCTTGTAATATCCTGTGGTTGTATTCCCTCTAGATGTCTGACTTCCCTTTCAGAACAGTAAAAGACAAGAGGAGCAGAGCCTGGAGGAAACCTGCCAGAACCTCCCCTGAGCCAGGGCTGAGTGGGGCAGCACAAGCTCCATGCTTCCTGCCCAGATCCTTGGGGTCTGGGATCCCACTGGGATCAGGGGTCCTGCAGATATCACCCAATGGCCACCACACCTGTTAAGACACACACCAGGAGCCATCCAAGCTGTTTACATAAAATGCTAACCAAGGTGTCTTCCTTAGTGGAGCTTAACATCAAAAAAGATCTGGAAGAAAATGGTGGTGTGTAGTTTTGCTCCAAGGGAAGAGCAGCCAACATGTGATGTCTCAGGTTTTCAGCATAGGGCAGCCCTTATCTTTACCATAAGGTTATTGTCCATAGGAGCTGGGCTTTGCCTTAAGACCTGTACCATGGGAGCTGGACCCACCACTGGGTTCATGGAATCCAAATTCCATGGATTTCAGTATTGGCCCCAGGAGGCAGACCAGCCCTCCTGAACTAGCATGGCAGTGATGCCCAAGCTGGACAAGATATGGGCTCCAGGTGGAGTTGGACCCATCCCTGATCAGGTCCAGGACAATGCACTGCACTTGCCAAAGCAGGAACAGCCCCAGTCTCTCCTGCCACCCCAAAACACATGCCAAAGCCTTCATCCACCAGGCCACAGCTGGTAGCAAGCCCCAAGGGAAGGGTTACCTCTGCTAGGACATGGCCAGGGCTGGAGAAACAGGAAGGGTAGAAGGAACAGGCTGTGTCCTAAGACTGCAGCCAGAAGGGAGAGGGAAATGGGAGTGGGTTATGTAAGTGGTGCCAGTCCCTCTGCTTAAGGACACCGATGGAGATGGAGGGACGGAGACAATTATGTAACAGCGTTATTTACAGGTCTGACAAAATCCTTCACAACTTCTGAACATCCTTTATTGTGCAAAGCAAGCCAGACAGGGAGTGAAAATTACAGCTAGTTAAGGATAACTTAATGAATTCATTTTTACTTCAGTAATTCTTTTGCAAATTAGAGAATCCAGAAAGTTCCTTAAAAAAAAGAGAGAAACCAAAGTAAACCAAAAACCTTCAAACAAGGAAAACAAAAGAAATAGAAAAAAAACTAATCCCTAATATCCAACTAAGTAGAGTGAGTCAATATTTACCTCAAAACATGCTGGCAATAACATACTATGTATAAACACATCCTCATTCTTTCTCAGGCTGTGTGGGTGGTGATCTCAGGCTATGGCTCACTAGCATAACGTGAGTGGTTCTGAACCCCAGCTGATCCCAGGAAGAGATCATGCAGGCTCAGCTTGCACAAGTCAGTTCTGAATTACATCAAATCCCCAGGCACTGGGGACTGGTACAGAAGCCTTAGGTAGAGAGTATTTCCAGTTTGAAGTGCAATCCCTAAAGACAAGCAGAAAAAGCCTGCACAAGCAAGAGACATGGTTGGGATGGGTAGTTCCTTTTGGGATCTTTTTTCACACTGGAATGTAGAGAAATCACTGCACAGGACTTTGACAATGACAAAGCTGTGTTAAGGTCCTTTCTTTGGCTGGTTTTGTAATCCTGTATCTATGGGCTCCTTTCAAGCAAAGTGATCAAGAGCCCAGTGAAGATGGTCAGACCTTCCACTGGGCTTTAATGGGCTTTCAATCAAGACCCACAGGATCAATTCTATGAAGTTTTAACTAATTCTGAGTACCTTCAGTTCTCATTGACATGATAGTAGTCAGTATCTCCAGAGGTATCTTAGAGATTCAGGCTCTAGATCCACTATGACGTGCAGAGAGTAATTTATTTGTTTTTCAGGTGACTTTTCCAAGGTCATCTGAATCACATGTGACTGAATGGACAAGAGAGGCCATCTCCATGGGCACAAATGCCTCCTTATCCTCCTGTTGGCAAGAGTGGCAGGATTGATCACCAATGTCATAGTAACAAAAAGCAAAAAAAACCTCAGGTGCAGTAGTAGAGAGTCAGGTTTCCAATGTAATTGTAGGGTTGTTATAGCTCCTAAAATATTCATACATTTTTAAATAGCTTATCTGTTAAAAAAAAAAGGGGGTGCAATTCTCCAAAACTAAACAAACACATTTGTTGAATGGAAGCTTTAAATTTCAAAGTGCATAGAGAGCTTTAAAAGCTGAAGTGAATAATAATCATTCATTATTTATCACCACTTATAAATTTTAAGCAATCTGCTAAGAGTTATTACCTAACACTTATTTTTCGGTGTCCAAAACATACTTGCTGTGCATACAGCTAGTGAGACTTCCAGTGGGGCAAAGGAATAAATCTGACTGTAGCCAGGGTCTTCCAAGCACCCAGGCTCCCACTGGCCATCGCTGTAACGAAGGCACAGTGCTTCTTACAACAATTGCACCCTTTCCATCTGGAGGGGAATGCAACCTGAAAGCAAGATAGGTCTAAGCTACCCCCTAGGTGCCTGCTACAGTCAAAAGAGGTGAACAAAGCATCTTCTGAGATTAGAGCCATCTGAGGAGAAACAGGTTAAATTATTTGGGGCTGAGGGGATGACACGGAGATGCAATGCCCTCCCATCTCCTTCCGTTGACTGCAAGGAAAGCCTGGACACCTCATTTATTTTCCCCTCAGGTTTTTAGGAAAGATTTGATCATTTATATCCCAGTCTAAGTGATATTCTTAGCAAAGACAAATGCAGAAGAACTACAGTACACAAGGCCTCCAAATATCTACATGCTGGGGATGAGTTACTGGGATGGCATTTATCCAGAGATACTAAAACTCCCAGGCTTCCCTCTCACCTCAGACAATGTGCGTGTTGGGCTGATTTAGACAAAGGACTGCAGCCCTGGACTTGGGCTTTTGCACATTCTTCCAGTCCTCTCCACATTTTTGAATGCTTTTAGCCAGTGCTCATCTAATCCCATGGGCTGCCACTTTGAGAGAGTGCAAATGTAAAGCTGCTCAGACTCACACGGAGCTGCGCTGCCTTCCTCGGCTGAAGGCCAGCACTGCCATTCCCAGATTTTCCTTCTTTGCTCAAGGGGAAGGCTGGAGCCATGTGTCATGGAGCCATGTGCTAGGTGCAGTAAGTAGATACCTAAGGAGATTAAAAGCAGACACAGTGGGAAAAAGAAGTTAAGATCATGCATATCCTCATATTTTTCCAGCTGCGTTTCTGCACGTGGCCTGAAAGACTGAGAGGCTTGACTACAATAAAGCAGAGCTGTGACTGTGTGAATAACTGTACCAACAACCACACCAGATTAGACAAAAGGTTCAGTGGTGAAGGGTTTAGCATGCAAAAAGGCAAAAGCAGTACCTAGGAGTTAGCTACTTCCATCCACTATCCTCTTCAGTTGCCCATTCAATCCCCAGAAATACAAAGAACGTTATCTCCACAACTAAGTTTAAGAAGTGAAGATAATCTCTTCCTCTCTCATGTGTTCACTCCCTGCCATTTCTTTTTGCCTCAGTCGAAGATGTGAAAACAAGCTTGAACTGCTGAGGAGAGAAGCAGCTGCACTGATGTCAGAGCTTCTCCAAGGACATTTCCCAACAGGCCTAGAAAAGGATTACACTGTAGCTGGTAACAGTAGGGGATGTTGATTTCCAAATCCCTTTTATTCAGCATTTGTGTCAGCGTTTTCATGCGTGTTACCTCTGGGCTGAGCCAAACATAAATCTGTTCTTACCAGTCTTCTCATTAGCATGCATGAAACAAACATTAGCAGAAAGGGCATCGGCACCGAGCGATAGCAATCCATTTATATCGCTTTGGGAGGCAAACAGGAGGTGGGGAGCAGTGAAGTCTGACACATGGGCATGGTAAGGCTGCTGCTGAAGCCTGTCCATGGTGCAGTGTCAGGTTCCTGCCTGCCAGGTAGGGCATGAGACATACAGGGAGGCAGAAGCAAGTATACTACCAGAGTTTTAGTCTCAGAAAACAGGGGAGGTCCATTATTCATTGGTGAAAGAAAAATTCTTTCATGCTAGGTTTGAGAACTGCTTTTACATCCACAGCCAGAGAAGAAATGATGTGTTTTTTTTCTGTCACTGCCTCAAACCAGGCTCACAGGAAGAAGGTCCCAGATTTATTTTAGTATTTTGATGGTGGATGACTTACGTATTTAAACTACATGGATGTTCTATACCCTCAAAAGCAGGAGAGATCACCAGCAAAACACAGAACATTGAAGATTGTGAAGATTTTCTGCTGTGCAAAACCCACTATGCTGAATAAATGTTGCTTCTTAATAAAGATATATCTTTACCTGTGAACACATGCTCTGTGTTTAGAATCATGCTAAAGAACAAGCATTTCTTACATCCCTGTAACTGTGGTGGCTGGACTTTCTCTTTTCATGCAGCAAAGCTACTACAAACAAGGCATTGTACCAGACTCTGCAGCAGATTCCATGTCGCTAATAACATTGGAAGGCTGAGAAACTGGTGTCTATCAACAACATCCCTTGTGTTAAATTAATGACATGTACCAGAAGCAAAGCAGGAAGATTGTTATTTTGGTCCCATCTGGGTCCTGTGCTGGGGAAGCAAAAAATGATGGCTTTTTTTTGGGAGAAACATTTGGCTATCCAGTCAACCTTTTTTTTTTCTGTTTAATAAGTCACAGCATCAAGCTCTGGTTGCCTTCCAATTCTTCTCCAGTCCTTTTGGAAATGCTCTAGTGAAGAAGCAAAGAATATTGCAAAGAGCATTGCCTTGGCATGGAAAAGGCAGTGTTTTCCTACACAGCTGACCCGAGCATATGGAAGTGGAAAGACTGTGTCTCCATTCTTTAGTGAAGTAAGAGTCTGCACATGGGTGGAAAATGCTTGACATGCAGCACCTCAACCCAAAAAGGTCTCACTCAGCTTGTCTGAAGGATCAGTGCAAAGCCTTCTACCTGAATTGTGATGACTTCAGAACTCCAGGAACCTTGGAAAGAGATGATAGAACTGGGTGCCAAGGCATCTCTATTTATCCCTTCTGTGTTGTGGACAGCTCACAGAGTGAAGTGCTCCATTGGGATCTAGCACACACTTGTGCCTTTGACAAACACAGAGTCCCTTAAGGGTGTGATGGCAGTCATTTGAGTTTCCTGCTCCCACAGGCAATGTTTGAGTCTTTCTCCAGGGTAGTGTCATGCCCATACACCCAATAGTAAAGTACCTCAACATTCAGAATGCATTTTTAAAGCAGGCAGGTCTAATACTAGACAAATATATCCCTTGGTGTTACTGTCTGCAGAAATTGGTCCATCTTAGCACACTGAGCCAACAGCTTTGCATTGCTTATTTAATCGAGCTTCTGGAATGGGAATGCACCACAATCCTCACATAACTTTTTTCAGCCAAATAATCAGCATTTAACTTGCCTCTGTCCACAAGTTTAGAACAGAGCCTTAGTCTTTCATATCTGAGCAGATTCTCAGTTACCTTACACTCACAACATTGAGTCCTTCTAGCACAGCTATCCCATCTTTGGTGGGAACAAGCTTGCCTTATCACTTCCCAAAAGCATCTCTGGACAAATGCAGGCCCTTAGGCTGCCTGTTCAGGTTGGCCAGCATCCCATCAGCATCCCATCAGGATCTGATTTTGCTTTTTCTAAGTCATGTGCAACACTCCCATTCTCCCTAGAGATTTGGGGAACTTTGTGGTTCTGGTACGCATGCAAGCGTCATGGTTCCACTCCCCAGTCTGTGGATGGCATTGGAGGAAACCTCCAGGCACTAAATGTTTTCCCTCTCCTCTTGTTCCCTAGCTGAAAAAGCACAATATCAACCTGCTGTGACTTAACCTTCATCAGTTTTAGGGGTTCTTGCCTGAAAGATGTTTCAAGTGACTTCCAGTGTGTACTTTGAGTTGTCTAGTACTATCCTAGTTATGGAATCTCTTACTCTAGGAAATTGCCCAACATCCCAAGGAAAGCTGCTTTATGGCAGATCTGGACACATCTGGATTTCAGCAATGAAAGGTATCTACTGCTGGGCTAGGAGTAGGAAACTTCAAACTCTCCTTACTTCCTTCATTACAAGTAAGTGATCTAAATGTACATCACATACCAATATTCTTACTGCACTTTTCTGGCTTCCAAACACTAAGGCATCATCAGACTGCTGAAACTACCACTTTCCAATAGCTAAATTGGTCAACAAGGTCTGCTTGTATTGCTCTCATGAAGTATTCTCCTCCTTGTACAATGAATACATTCACTGCTTAGGACACATTGACAGAGACTCCAGCAGCATTTTGCTTTAAAGAACTGAAATAGATGCCGAGATAGTTCAGACTCTCTGTGGCAAGGTGCATTCAGAACACAGCCTTTTAGAGAAGGCAACACAGGAGCACTGTCTTGGTTTCAGTTGACTCAAAGGCAAGCTGCTGACAAAAAGGGCAGCCTTAACCTTATTTATTTTTTTCCCCAGCCCCATCCCTTGTTCTGTACATGTGTTTATGGGGCATAAGGAAGCTGGATCACAGGGCTAACCCAGCTGAAAATCAACTTGACCAGACACAAAAGTTGGCTGTTTAAGTGCTTGCATTGGAACAGAGAAGGGATTGAAACATGCTGCCGGGGTGTTAGTGAAGGGAGGAAAGGCTTCCAGACTCTACTTTGGTCAGCTTCACCAATTAGGAAACCTGACAGGAAACCACTCAAAGGAACTAATAAGAAATGCTGCAGGAAACCTCCCAAAGGACTAATAGAAAATGCTGTGATTAAAGGCTTTTTACTGGGCTTTAGCACGAAAGCAGAAGGAAGAAAAGAGGGCTTTTATCAAATGATTAAAAGCATATCTCAAGAGTAGCCTCTGCTGTGTTTCTTACCTGAAAAGGGAGTCTGCATGCCTCACATCATACTGAATATCTTAAGTATTGGGTGCATCTGCCTATGAGAGCACAGGTATGGCCTCATTCAGCTGTGCTGTGATACCCCTGTGTGATTTAGGCACCCCTGCCAGGTCAGGCCCCACCAAGGAGGCAGCTCTTCTTGATCACCTGCAGTGCCAGTACAGGGACAAGGTTTGGAAGGCACTGAGCAACTCATTGGCTTTGAGTTGCTGTAGTGAACAGCAGAGGTTTGATGTTTTACTGATAGCTCCACAACTATGGTGAGTGTAAGATTAGTGAGAAACCTCCATAGGCTGTGAATAGTGTGTCTAGGTGCTGATAGTCTGCTTGTTCTGCTGAGATTCTTTTGATTATTTAATTCTATTTTTGTTTTTTAAATCTATACATGTTTTGCTAATATGTGCAGATCTAGCAACTGAAGATTAATATGATGCATGCCAAGAAAGATCTAAATTCCTCACCTATTACAATTTTATAATTCTAGTTTTGGCATGCATGTATGCATAGATCTTGTTCATTGGGTAAGAGAAAAAGAAATTCTTAATTAAACAAGAAACACTGCTAGTTTGGTTGGCATTGGATTTCTAGGTTTTCTTTTCTAGCTCACTCTTTTTCTGTTTCCTATGTCTTAGTGAAATATCAATATGCTTGCCATGGAATGCATGAGTCTTTCTTCAGAGAAAAATTAATAACCTTCTGTTAATCAAAACAGAAACAAAAATATCTCTCTAATATTAGTGTTTGTAATCTACCTTTAAAAATATATCAGAGCCCTCCCACATACACTTCCTTTTGATTCTAAATAAATTGCTGGTGCTAACAGTGCCATCTCTTGCATGAAACCTAAAATGGAGTTTCTGACCATGTAGTCATTGATTCCTGTATGACTCCTATAAAGCACTGGCACTATAAATCTACACCTTTCCTTTCACTTCAATCTGTTATGAAGTTATTTGTCAGCTTTTATCTCAAGTTTTATAGTGTTAAAACTGTTGAGTAAGAGTTCTGCTTTGGAAGTGTCCATGCTGCAAGGTGAGTAATACAGCTTCCTACTGAACCTCATGGAGAATTTTGGACTGGGGAAAGATGGCATTCCAGAGACAAGAATTAGGTGCTACAAATACCTTCTGAGGAATAGAAGGGGTTCTGCTACTTACAACTGATGAACCACCATTAAACCAGAGACCTTATTTTAAGAAAAACTTCTGTAATTATAATGAAAGGTGAGTGGAAGTGAAAACATGTAAAGAAAAGTTAGTAAACCAGGAACTGCCTGGGCTGGTATGTTAGAGGGTGGGAGTACCCAGAGAGAGAATAGCCTTCCCCTAAGTGCTATGCATGCTCGAGCAATAAGCCATCGATGTCCTTTTGGAAGTATTAACTAACAACACAAGATGTCAATATTGGAACTGGCAGGCAAAACTGATGCCTGAGTCTGTGCTTTAGAAGCCAGACCATGTGGCTCACCGCTGAGCAGATCTGGATCCTGTGTAGGAGGATGCTCTGCCTAGGTGTGGTAAAACAGCTCCAAGTTTACTCTATTTGCAAAAGTTAGCTGTACAGGGAGAATGGGGTTCATGCTGCTTTTAGTGTTGAAGAATGCTGATACCAGCCTGGCTCATCAATCCCTAAGTTAAACATTCTGAAGGGAGAACAACGATTTTTGACAGGAACTGGCACTGGCTCTAGTGAGAGTGTGGCAAACTTGCTCACGTATTGATAGTATTGATAATTTATCGAAAGTTGTTGAGCTGACATAGCACCATAGCTGGCCTGAAGACATAACTGATAATCACTTTGCACTATAAAAGCTCAGTCCCACTTTTTAACAGTAGAGTCTTCTAACATATCCCTTCTTGGAGTGTGTGTGGGGGTTCCTGCATTACATGGAGCTCAAGGTCACTCCTCGATGAGATTTTCCCACTGTCATTGGTATGGGTGAATGACATCAATCTCTAATAATTATTTTGCTTTCAGAAATAGTGCACTATACTACAGTTTTAGCTGTTCTATACTTTGAAGCAAATAATTCTGATTACTATCTTTTGATCTAATCATTATAATAAATTTAAATCAATAATTAATTTTATTTCTGTAAATATATTTGGGTTGCTGTCCCTATTCCTGCAGGACAAAGTCACAGACAGGATCAATTACACCTCCCTAATGCTTTAGAGAGAAAATGTTGACCAAGCCTTGGACTTAGATTGTATTCAGCTGCATCACAGACTCATCCCTGAGGAGTTTAGAAAGCAAGAGGATCTTTTTTGAAACTCATGATTCAACAGAATGGTCTCCCTGGTAAATTTTCTCTGAAGCTTCCATTCTGCCCATGACATTCCATAAGGATGTGGGTGCTGCAGTGCTTAGCTGTTGTGGTCCTTGGAGCCCAGGCTCCTGGCTTAGGCTCCCTGTGCAGGGTCTGGGGGAAGATAAATGGCACAGAAAGAGACCTGCAGAAAGCTGCTCATTAAGCAAGGGCACAGCTCAGGGTCAGCTGGCAACTGGCAAAACCCAGGCAACTGGGAAGTTCTGGGCTGAGCAAGTCCTTGTCCCTGCCCACACAGCCATTACACACAGTGAGGCCCATCTGCTTGTCTAGGACTTGCTGCTCTGAGAGTGGGATTTGACTGTGTGGGAGTAACAGCAGGAATACTGTGTTGTGGAGCTTGCTGCTCCCTCAGTACTGAGTGTGGAGCTTCTGCAGGTGCTTTGGTTTAAGAGCTGGACTGGTCTGTCTCATGTCAGGAAACAAAAAGACAAGGGCAGGAGAGAGCTTAAGAGAAATGCAAACAGTTCCTTCATGGCCCCAAAGAAGGCGATCCCTCTGTTTTTACTGAGAGACAAGTAAGTCGTGGCAGAGGGCAGGGCCCATCTTACATGTGCATAGCTCTCGGATCCTCTGCTGTTTGCAGGTGTGAATTGCCGTGCCTGTCAAAGGAATAAACAAGCAACTCTTGTCCCTTAATGCATGCCAAGGGGAGCCTCTCTAGAACAGGACCATGGTCAGCAGTTGTGCGTGATGTGGGGGAATCCAGGTTTAAGTGGTTTGTACCTACTACTACAGCTCCAGTCACGGATAGGTAGGAGCTCAGCACAGAGGTGCTCCCATCAGGCACACAGAGAAGCAAAGCTAAGTTTGGGAATCCACGATGTGCAGGTGCCACCTACACAGGAATGAGGATGTGCTCCCATTGTTCATTCCCTCTGTGAAGAAAGCAGTAGGATGGACTTGTCTGTGGAGGGGTTTATCAAGCCTTTGTGAACTTTGTAGCTTTGTGAACATCCTCCAGGCTAAAGGGATCTAGTGATCCCTAGGAGGGAAGTGAAGAGGCCTACAGTCTTGGTGAATGGGGGAGGCTGGCTGTGGGGTGGGAAAGGAGATTAGGGGTACTGAATTGAGTTTTTAGATCCATGCACTTCTGTCTAATTGCCATTATAGGTGCTCCAGCCTATTACTGGATCTGCTTAGTCCCAAGTCTGCATTTCAATCCTTCTGGCAAGTGTTTTACTGCTGCTCTGTATTCTGCCAAAAGCTTATTGGATATTAATGGGCCTTCCTGTGGCTTGAACGAGCTGGGTCCCTTTAGCACATTTAAGAAATACAGGAAAACAACCGATCCCATTTGCTTTCAGCAGACCAGACATCTTTGCTTCCCACTGAAACAGGTCTGAGAGCTGCAAATCTTCACATCTCAGTGTTTCACAGGAGACAAGCATATCAGATGACCTCTGTCCTGACCATTGGCACAACTGGTACAAAAGTTAATTATTGGGTGCGGCGTGCTTCTTTCATCTTTCCTTGAAAATCAGTCGGGGTCAGAGCTTCAGGTAAAGACAGACAGGTGAGTGTGGGGTCTTTTCCTCCCCCAGAACAGAGAGCACATCCAGCATCCTCTGTGACCCCAGCATGCACAGGCTGCAGAAAGAGCACTATTTTGCTCAAATTGAGTTTTTCATGAGACCAGGCTCTGAATGCTCCTCGTTGCTTTTCAGCTATCAGTTGTTCCTTCAATAGGCCTGGTCAGTAGATCAGACCAAGCTTTTGCTAAACTCCCATTTCATGGTTTCCACACTGGGTTTGTTATACAGTGACTGCAGTTGTCCCAGAGAGATTTCCTCTTCGTGCTTGAATCCAGCATCCAAAGTCACAGTGACAGTGAAGCTGAGAGCCATGCCTGTTCCAGTAAATAAAAGTGGAAGGGTAGCATGTGCTCACATCCTAGTACTTGCCTGCTGTTGGGAGTGTAAATGTCTGGTTGTGGTGGAGATGTGACAGTAAGAGCTAGTAGACAGAACAAACTGATGCCTGGCCTTTGGGCACAGTCTAATGGCTAGGACATTTTTATCCATAATCATTTATTTTCACTGCTCTTTGGATCCCTCCTGATGTTTATGGCATGGTGGTATGAGTTCTGCTAACCTTAAATTTATGAACTGAATTGGGGGATTGTACTGGAAACTGTATGTGCTCAGTACAGTCTGAAAAATGACAATTTTTTTGGCTCTCGTGTATATTCAGGGCTTAAGTCCTTCCATGTGGCTCTATGGAATGACTGGACTGAGTCAGAGATGATTTTGTGAACTGTGCAGTGTTTGAGTGCATTGGAGCAGAATGGCTCATCCTGCCTTTTCTTTGAAATTATTCTAATCAAAATGGAAGGGAAAACACTTGCCAACTTAAATATAGCAGTACTCAGAAACTGAAGGATCTGAACTTCTAACAACCCTCCATTTTCTTCTGTTAGGATAATTAATCATGTGTAGCTTAAAAGTATCTCAAATCATAATATAAATGAGGTATTCCTATTTTTAAAATAGGCTGGCAGCAGGGTGGGGTGAAGTGCTGCGTGTCAGGTCAATAGCAGAGATTGCAGTAAGACTTTCTTCTCTTGACTCAATGTTCTAAGCACTACATCCAAGCCACCCTCATCCACTGCTGCAGTTAAAACTCATCTTCAGTGAGAAGCTAGCATTCATAAAGGTTTGCAACAGTATAAATAATATGCCATATTAGGGTTGTAAATCAAATTCCATTTCCTTGAAACTATTTCAAGGAAAAGCTTCTGCTTTTTTTTTCCCAGCATAATCTAAAAGAGCTTTATTGATGTCCTGTCTTCCATCTGTTTTACATATGAACCTTGTGACTCCTAGTCTTTCAAGCTTGTTAATTAGGCCAATAAGAAGCATACCACAGGAGCTCTGAAACGCAGCTCTGAAATTAAATGCTGGTGGAACATTTCTTTTCCCAAGTATGCCAATGATGGAGAACCCTTCTGTGATCAGCCCCCTTTACTTCAGGGAGTGGTGCAGCAGTGTAGCTACTTACATTTTCTCTTTCCTTCTAACCTGTTGCAGAAGGAAGCCGGGAAAGGGAAAGGCTTTTGTGTATTTTTCTCCCTTGCTGCAGCACAGGCTGGATTTTTCTTAGCTGCACCACAACGCCACTGAGATCATCAGGAGCTCAGCACTTGCCAGATATACAGACAGTACGAGCATCACTGTGGGCTTACACAGGCATCCACCTGGGTGGATTATGTGGGTAATTGGAGGAAATGCAGCTCTAAGAAACAGAGGGTCCCATTTGGGATGCAAGCTACTGATAAGTGCTGGAGTCTCCTGTTATGTTTACTGGCTGCTCTTTCTGAGGTCCAGTTTTAGTATAACCTAAATATAAAACCTGAATATAAAGCAGTAACAAAAGTGTAGGCAGATGCCTATTTGTTCCTCTCTTTTCCCTGCCCTCCTCCACTACCACCTTGCAGTATAAAGCTATATGTTCTGAAATAGAGATGCAGTTGCTTTCCCTCTGTGCTACCACCTGTGGATGGATGCTGGTTACCAGGAGACTGCCACGCCTTCTTGCTGGAATAGAGGCAGGAATGGCAGCTGAGGATGGCACACCAAGAATTGGCTTGGATTTTACTTACAGGTGTGTGTGATAAATTGTCCCTAGCAACTCTAAGGTGTAAAATCAATTGTTATCTCCCTAAACAGATGCACGAAGTCTTAAATTGAAAGTCTGTTCTGAAATGCCATCTGACAAAGCATGTCTTTTCCTAGAAAGAGACGTGTGGTCAGGCAGCTCCCGCCTCCCCTGCCTTCCCAGCAGAGGAAGAATGCTGCCCTCTCTTGGACACAAAGCCATGTTTGCCACCAAACTACCCCACAGGGCTGGTGTTTCTGCCACCAGAAGGACACCATCTCTTGCTGCCAAGGTGTGGCATCAGGATGTAGATTACAAGCTCCCAAGTGTTGCAGTCCAGGCAGGTCATCTGATGTGTTGTACACAGTTGGTGGCAGGGTATGGTACCCAAAAAGGTTTGGTGGGTTTCCATCCAAGTGGTCAGTGGAGCTGCATTTAAATAGAAAACACTATTTTTATTTCTTAACAAAAAATAAGTCTTCATAACCTCCACTTACACATAATTTCCTGGACTGAACTCTGAGCCTAGAGCCAGGGTGAAAGCTACACCAGATCAGTTTTCCTCCTATAGGTGAAAGGGTGTGAGATTCAGCTCAGATCAACCGGAAAGGAAATGCTTGTGTTGTCTCCACAGACTGGGTGTTCAGGGATGAGGACTGAGTTAATTTCCTTTATCTTCCTCCAGTGCAAGGGGCTGAGTGCAGGCACTGAATGGGAGATGTCTCTCTGCCATACATAGCAGTGCAGTGCTGGGGCTTCCCAAGGATTCACCACCAGGGAAGATGCTCTACCTTCCACTTTACAGCCATTTGGGATTTGTTCTTCGGCTATTTGGGTTCTTCGGCCATTTGGGATTTGTTTAACCCTGCAATCAGACTTTCCTTCTAAATGCCTTCTTGCATTCCTGCATTATGAGGAGCTGGAAGTCAACTAACACAGTTTGAGCAATACTTTGCTTTTCACCTCTTTTCTCTGTCTGAGCTGCTCTCAACCCTCACCATCCCTTCAACCTCAGCTGAAGAATGCAGCTCCCTTTACTGTTGCTTTCTCTCCTAAAAGCACAGTTGCTAAATCAGTTGGAACCTTACCTTGAGGACAAAAGAGGACAAACCAGCACAGTTGAGCTGGCCGAAGTTAAATTTATCACTAGATGGGAGCAATCCTAATGTATTTCTTGTCCACTTGTGGGCAAGCTCAAACAAAAAGGCTGTCAAAATTACTTACTCCTCTCCCAGTCTGAATTTATATGTAGTTTTCCCTTGGTAAGGTGTGCTGATTTGAAGCATTCCCAGCATCTCCCAGAGTTAATATCTCCTTGGCTTCACATTGGAAAGCCATGTGTTACACGAAAGTTTCAAATTCGTATTAATACATCAACAAAGCACTTTTTCTTGCAAAGAATCCAGAGAGTAATACAAACAACAGATCAAAGCTTGTACTGGGTAATTGCTGTAAAACTTACTGTTTAAACTGAGTCTGGATGAGATTAAGGAATATATGAGCTATAGCCACTCTGTGCAGGAACACAATTACCCTTTGGGTCCAGGGTGAGCTCTGAGGGCTCAACAGCAAGAAGCAACAGTACACAACTGAACATAAAAATTTTGTAAGAGCCAATGGCAGAAAGGACTCAAAGAGCCAGGATGCAGTTTTTCACCTTGGAAAGACACCAAGTTTGGAACCCAAAATTTGGAAGAATACCTTGAGAATAACAATGTCAACACTTGTTATGGCCTTGCTTTCTGAATGAGGGGATCATGGTGGAGCCATGGCTCTGCATTGATTCAAAAGGAACACTGCCATCTAGTGCACTTCGATCAGAGAATTTTCATACTATAAAAACATGATTCACATCTGTTTGTGCAAAAGCTGGAGGCACTGCCAGGTAAGAAAAGGCATTGTATTTTTGTTTTATAGAGAAAAAGCATTTTAACTTATGGGTGGTCACTAAGTATGAAGATGAGAAGGAATGAACAACCCCCTTCTAACACTCACATTATGCATAAGTAATTCTTTTAGCTGAAATCTATGCTATGATCTATGAAATAAGGTTTCACCAGCTGATAGTGGGTAATGTGTCAGGAGGGTGGCATGCCCACCTATCTCGTGTTCTCACTTGCACCCAGACTGTTCCATGTCCAAAGGCTTTCTCTGTGTACCAGCAAGACTCGTGGTTGTAAGAAACTGCTGGTTGTAAAACTGGATCACTGGTTGTTTTTTTTTGTTTGTTTTGTTTTGGTTTTTTTTTATGAGAGGTGACCTGATAGGCTCTATTAAAGCAGTAGCAGAGCAGAAAGTGGCAGCCCTTCCCCTCTTTGGGAATAATCTTTTGCCTTTGAGATTCCCAGATGCTGAAAAGCAGGGTAGGAAATGCCTGCATGTGGCACCAACAGCAGATGTCTGCCTGGTGGCAGACAGCTGAGCTCTGCACTGTGCAGCTGCAGGGGGCCAGTGGGGAATGAGGCTCAGGGGCTGGCAGAATGAACTCTTCTCAAGAAGGAGCCACTCAAGCTCGTTTTCAAACCTACCAGAAACCACCCCCCAATTACTTCAGTGCAAGTGAAAATAATCTGTACAGATCTGTACAGATGGCTCAGCCTACTGCCACTAGGGTCATTTGTAACATGCCCTGCTCACCTGATCTGTTGGTGAACACTGCCTTCTTTCAGGTAAGGACAACTGAACAGGTTTTGGCTCTGCAGCCTCTTCCATGGAGGAAGAAAGGATATCTCATTCTCCATCCTATGAAGTAGATGAAAGTTCTTTCAAGTTGGATCATGATCCTTATGGGGCTGTAGGGGGATTCAGAGGGAATTGCAAAGTGTTTGTTATCTTCAAAATGGCTAATTAGTTTTAATCATTGGCAGCAACTCAGAAATTACAGCTGGCTCTCATGCTGATGCCCTGAAGCAGCAAAGCTGTTGCCCACAGTTAAAGGTAGCCAGTTGTTCCTTCCTAGTGCAAATGCCTGACGCCAGGGTAAACTTTCAGACGTAATTTTGTGTCAGGAAATGCACCCAATTCATTCTGTGTGGGGTGAATCACCACCGTGAGCGTGCTGTGTGAACTGCTTGCATCCTGACAAGGCCGATAGCTCTGCTCCTACACTCACAGCAGAAGTATGTGCTTACTTAGCAGCAAGCAGCTGATGAATTCATCTGATCCCTCCACTAGATGGGATGCAAGCACCATAATTTCTAAGCGTTTCTGGTTGAAATGTGAAGTTCCAGCACAGCCTGCTCAATATAACTGGCTCCCACTAGCCAGGGGCTATGAAAGGCAAAAGTGTTTAGTTCCTGTTCCTCTTCATCAGAAAGAGCACAAAAGGGGAAATGATTCAGTGCCCCAGAAACATGATACATAAGTGATTGGGGATGACATCATTCAGAGATCAGGCAACAGGGTGTCCTGCAACCCTCCAGGTCCTAACCTAATGTGAACAGAAATGAGGGAGCAAGCCAGGGTTGAGACTTGTCATTTCAGCATTGTCACTAGATACAGCAAGTGCTGTCAGCAGTGCAGAGACAGACAAGCTTATTTTTGGAGGCTGTAAGAAAGTTAACATTTTTATAGATTTCTAACCTTAACACATTACAGACTCGCTCCGTTACTGCTAGTACAGTAATGTCCACTACATCACTAATTGTACTCATTATTCTAGAATAATGATAGTAGATATTATGAGTAATAACTCTGCCCTTCTTCCTTTATAATTTTTTGTATAGAAATTAGGAATATTGTTATTACTACTTTCTCTTGGGGGTGGAGGTGTGTGTGAAAGACACAATAAATAAATAATTTGTCAAAAAACCCTGAGCAAGTACATAGCACAAGCAAGCAGTACCTGGATTCTAGACAAGCAATTCTGGTTCCCAGACTCTTGAACAATGTTGTGCACTATCAGGGCCCTCCATCACCATGAAATTCACAGACAGCTAGACACAGTCTCTTTAAAAAGCCTCTTGGATTTTTATCTTGACAGTGCAGCAGACTAGACATTGATTGTGTTGACTTTAATCTTAAAGATACATTTTTACCAAAATTACATGTGAAAATAAATACAATCTTGAGGTCACTGGGTTATGTAGTGTATTTTTACAGTCAGGTTTGTTTAATCTCTTTACTTTCAGTTTTCAGAATGCCAAAAATTTTTGTCCTGACACCACTCAGACAGGGTTCATGTGTTGCCAGCCCAAACTGGACAGTTGAGTAGAAAGCAACCCAAGCTTGTGGGATCTAGGAAGGTGTAAGGGATAAGTAAGAATTCTAGTATGAACATGAATTGATTAGCAGTGCAATGATTATATGCTTTATAATTTAATGCTTAGCATTATGTTCCAGAGTTAATGTCCCCTGGAGAGGAACTGAACACTTGTAATTCCCCCCAAGCTAAAGCCTCCAAGGCTACTGATGCAGTTAGGCAATACTACATCAGGTATGTCAGTGCTTCCCTCAGAAAGACTTGCATTCTGAAGCAGTTTCATGGCAAAATGATGGATACTATTCCCAGGGAATACCCTGGGCCCTTTAGGTTATGTTTACTTTGAGCTAATGGCCTCTCAACTTCATTTTGGTACAGCTTTGTTTCATTTATCCCTAATGGTGCAATTGCAACCACTCTAACTGTGGCTCCTTCAATATCCTGCGAGCACTGTCACATATCAGATACCATAGGCAAGGCAAAATGTCCTTTGTTCTGCATGACAAAGGAATATTAGAGGGCCAGAAATGCACATACAAGTCTCCTGGAAGTTCCCTTGATGTGCTGACATCACTCACTTTTCAGCAACAAATTCAACTGAAGGGCAACACCGGTGCCTAGTTTGTGCCTCTGGTATGCCTGGAAGCAGCATTTTCTCACACTGTAACTGTTGACTTTAATTGCTCTTGTTTCCCCACTGTCCTTGTCAAGAGGTTTGCAGGTCACCTTTGCGTGCTGCTATCTAGTTATTGCTTCTTGAGATGTGCATCATTCATGCTTTCATGTGTAACATGGCTTTCATATTTCACCGGTTGGCACAATTGTAAGGGAACGGCATTTTACTCTCATTGCAGGCTTCCCCTGGCTCAGGTGATACCCACCTTGCCTGTGGTGATGGACCAGTTAAGACAGATGCTGGCCACACTGCCTGTTGGTAACATTTGTCTGTGTTCAGAAGCTGTATTCCACAGTGAGGTCCTCATTTAGCAGACAATAACAAATGGATAGTTCCCACCCACCGAGAGCTCGCTGCCTAGGGTTATGGAAAAATATATCAAGTGGAGGTCAAAGAATAGCAGAGGGCAATAATAAAACACTGGCCACCCTGCTTTCCATGGGCCTCTTGCCTCAGGGGTAACAGTCAACCTTGCCTGTGTAGGACCAGCTGTCTCTTGCTTAATACATACATACACACATGCACACACACACAGCCTGAGCATAAATTAAACAGCTTTTAGAGCGCTAACAAAGAGCAAATGCTAAATTCAAGCCAGATGTGACCCACTCCTTAGACACCAGCAAGCAGCTTTGGGCTGGAGTTCCATGCTCTTGGAGATGACTGGGGCTGCAGGCCTCATGGAAGGCTCCAGCACCTAAAATCCACTGTGGCTTCTTGAAGGTCTCACCCTTCCTCCAGCTCACAGGATTCCTGGACCCAGGCTATCACCCAACAGGCAGGCTGGCTGTCCTGGTGTCCCTGCACTTTGCCTAGACATCATACTTCTTGGAAGAAAGCAGGTGAGGGGGAGGTTTATGCCAATAATGTTGGTTTAACTATGCTCCAATTAGATAATTGGAAAATATATGGACATAAGGCTGACAATCTAGAGGATCCCTTAATGCATCCTATTCAGTGTAGGCATCTTCTGGGGCCTATGTAATCCAGACTTTTCCTTCTAATGCTGGATCTGAGTCTCTCATATTCAGAGTAGCAGACAACTGAGTCAGTGCAGGGCCAAGCAGACAAGACAGAGCAGAAACCCTGCTGCAGAGTATCCTGCTCCATGGCTTCAAAATGAACAGAAGAAGAAAATATCAGTGGCCTTGGTGCTTAGAGAGAATGCCTGTGGGAAAAGAGCCATCAGAATGGATTTGTGGATTAGGAAATCTCTTGTGAACAAGTCCAAAGCTGTCCTGGAAATTACATTTTTAATTTCAAAAGACAGTTTCTTCTGAATTTTTCCTTTTCGATTAAGTAGGAATTGCATCAGCATCCCCATTATTTTTGCTAAATAAAACTCTGTTTGAGTTTCAGTCCATAAAGCTTGATCAAATGCATTTTACTATTGCTGTCTAAACATTTCATCTGGTTAATGTCTAACTTCAAATATTTTTAATATTTGTACTTACTAAATTATTCGGAGAGAAGCTACTGATCCTAGGCCAAGTGCTGATGTCATTTACACCAACAATTAGCCCAACATTGCCCAACTCCCCTCAGGTGCTGGCAGGGCTGGAGGCTCTGCTGTCCTCCCTTGTTCCTCCCACAGATGGCAGCCTCTTGGTTTGGCTTTTTCTCACTCAGCTGCTGGGTAAAAGGCGGCAGGGAACACGGCCTGGCTGTATTTTTGGAAGATTTTTGTCCTTCTTGATTTAACCTTCGCTCATCAGACTAATGGTGGTGGGGGAAAGAAGCCAATCTCCAAAGTCCAGAGAAAAAGGTTGGGATTTCACATTAATGCATGAAATAGCAGGGACGATCACACAGTGAGTATGTCATGAAATAGCTGTCACAAAAGTCTGAGTCAAATGCAAAGTGAAATCTTCACAGGAAAAGGAAGCAGACCCAGCTGAAACCCCCTGTTATGGTGTGTTTTGGGGTACAGCTACCTCTTGCAAACACTTTTAAAAAATCTCTGTGACTGGCTAAAAATAAGCCCTGACATATTTCATGCAGACTTTGCGAAGCCCTGTTGCAGATAGGAACTAAAGCACAGCAGCCCTGAAAGGCAAGGTCTGAAAGACTTTTCTCGATGGAAAGTGAGGCAGCAAAGGTGGGCTGTGCACACTTCAGTATTAGGTAGAAGTATATTTGGCAAGGGGTGAGATTTTTATCTTCTGGTTTTAACAGTGCTCTCTGCTGTGCCAGCAGTTGTAATGGTACAAAGGTATGTTATAGCGGTAAGATTTGCCCAATATGAGCATATTATTCTGATAAAGGTACTCAAATGCCAATATAGTCATGTTAATACTAAAGATTGTATAGCTTTACTGAACTAAAGTTGAAGCAGTACAACCTTGGTATATAGATAAGGACTAAGTATCTTATCCAAATATATGGAGCAAGTAAATGACTGATCTGGGAATAGTTCACAACAGTCTTTCTTCCCAAGCTGCTTTTCAGACTGCCCAAAACTATTCTGTTCACATTTCTTCTCACCCAAGGGTAACACAAAGCATCATTGTTTGTCAAAATGTCATGATTTAAAAAGAGATGCCACCCTCTTATTTATAAAACCAAGTGAAACAAAACATTGGAAAGTATTTGTCTCCTGTCTGTCCTCCTTTCAGTGACACCTGTAATTTTTGTATGTGCTTCTAGAGGAGTAAGTTTAGTTGGGCTTGGCAAAATACAGATGTTTCTGTGGAATCACTCACAGTGATATTTTGGGTTGTTTGGGGTTTTTTTTAATGTATATTTACCAATGTAAATTTATGCAGAGACCAGCATACCCATCTGTCAAGTGAAAGTATGACAGTGGCTTAACAGTATATATATAACTACTTGTAATATGCTCATTATTGGAAATGGCTCTGAGAAATGGTCCCTGAGGAATTTCGTGAAGCCTTGGATCTCAGGTTTCTTCTTCATGGAGGTGTGGGACTCAGCACACAGAGCCCTGCAATGGAGACAGCTGTAATAAAGAGACCAAACAAGGAGGAATGTGGACTCCAAAGGGAGAAGGAAGTGAGGGCGCATGGAACAAGGAAAGGCTTGGCAGAGCTACTGAATATGGTCATCCAAAAGTATAATGGGATGTGCAGTAAGACCAAATGAAAACAAAATGACCCTTTGGGGGAAGCAGTAGGGCAAATTCATCACTGCACCCCATGTGAAGGTTATGCTTTTGTTGTGCTGTTCTCCATCTGAGTTGCTTTATTTCCATGGCTCTGCATCCCTGTCTGAGCCACAATATACCTCACTTTCGTAGAAGTTCAGGTAATGGACATTCCTGTTATCCTCTTCTGACCAGCCTTTGCAAGTTGTCTTCCCTGCATGTTATACCAAAACTTGTCTTCCTTGCTCCCCATGGAAAAGCTGTATGGGCAAGGTGGAATGGCCATGGAGCTATTCTCTCCAAGGAGTATCACGAAGGAAGACCACAGAGCACTGGTCATGTGAGAGTCACTAGGGGCAGCTGAAATAGGCACAGATGGCTCTTCAGCTAAGCCAGACCAAAAAATTTCAAGACAGTCATCAAACTCAAATTTCTTATGTTCAGAATATTTTTTTTTTCTTTCCAAACTTCATTTTTCTGTGGAAAAGCTCTGTTAATTCAGTATTTTGGGACAAAAATTAATTTTGAATTATCTGGATTCCCCTCGGGAAGGAAATTCTGCTTTTTTATGAGCTGGAAGTGATGTATCTTAAAATTCCCAGGCAACAATCTTATATTGGTATTTTTAATTCTGAAGACCATTCCCATGAGTTTCTAGTGTTTTTAAAGTAGGTCAAATTTTGAACACAAGAAAACCTTAAGAGTTATGCCCCTTTCATCTTTTCTTAGGAGCAATAAGCCTTTTTGGTATTATTGCTGGCTTAAATATTAAACAGGAAGCAAATTACATTTCCAGTCATTAAAGTACAATAGAACAGCTCTATTGTCTGAATCAGTGCAATATTAGGTCAGATTGTCACAAAATGCTCGAAAATGAAGTCATATTGAAAGAACGTAATAAATTAGACTTTTTATGCTTTCACTGTGAGCTCTGCTTGATGTGCAACTATTTCTTCATTCCTGCCAATTAAGGTAAGGCATTGATCCCCCAAAACTTGAATTCTGTAAACATCTATATGGAATTTGATATTCACATGTATAAAGCTACCACAAAAGTGCAACTGGAGTGTTGCTGTTTACAGGAGTCCAATCTTACTTCACCAATAAAGGCATTTTCTTGCAATTCTGTTAGTGTGAAAGGAATTGTTCCCTGTGTAATTTGAGCTCAGGCAGCACAAAGACGTGGATCTACAGAGTGGCCTTTTGTTATGGTGCTCTTCTAGTCAAACCCCTGCACACAAGAATGTAATGCTAGGACAGACCTGAAAGGTCTTGCAGGGACAAGCGTAGACAACACTGGAGCGGATCTGACACCTAGTGCCTGGTAGCCTCCCAGAGTGTTGGCCTGACTGTATTTGTAATCTTGGGTTTGCCATAAACCCAACAACAAAGCTAAGCAGAAGCTGGCACATGCTGCTTCTTAGAGAGGTTGCTACCATGACATGCTACCATGGAGCTGATTGGTGCTATCATGTCTTCAGGAGGAGCAGGAGCTTCTGGCTGTTGCTGAAAGCCCTGGGGAAGTTTGGGTTGTTTCTTGCAGATATTCTGTTCCCAGTGTTACAGTTCCCAGCCTGTCCCAGCAAGGCAGCATGCCACTCAGGATCTTCCTGCTTTGCTGCCTTGGGCAACTGTCTAGAGGGCAGCTGACGCCAGTCTGGTGTGATTTTAAAAGCCTCCACCATCAGGGATCTTATGGCCTCCAAAGACTAATACAGTGCTGAACCCACAGAAGTTTATTGCCAGAACTTTGTATTTTTCCCCTCATTCATTCTTCCCTTTTCTAGACGAAACAAATCTAGTTCCTTTGTTCTTTGGTAGACCATGTTTTCTAAGACCCTTACCATTGCCACTTCAAAGATTTTAGTCTCTGATCTTTAAAACCTCTTTTAAATGCAGTGTATGAAACCAAACACAGTATTTCAGCTGAGGCCTCCTTGGCACTGGGTACAGAAGAACTATTTCTCCCTGGGATTACTTCTGGTATGACTCTTGTGTTTGGATACCCTAGCATGAGACCTGCCCTCTTTTCCTTTGCTTTTTATTTCACTTGTGATTTAGCCTGACCTCTCTAGTCCTCTTAGGTCATCTTTTTGCCTCCTTAAGGAGGAAATTAGTTAACTATAGTTCCTGTATAGTTGATTTATATTTCTGTATCATGCTAAGCAATTCTATTAAATACCAGGTGGCTGTTTGGATTGCTTTCTGAAATTAACACAATTGGCTCTCATCACAGCTTCTGAGAGCTGTGTAATATATTTGAGCATGATTTCTAACCCTAAATTTTAAAAGCGTGCTCACTATCCTACAATTGTCAATGATGACATCAAAAAGAAGCAGACCCACATCACCACTGGAAATGCTGTTCCCTCTTGTGTGAGGCAATCACCGCTAACTTGCTGGGCATCACTGATACAACTGCAATTCCCACCAGAAACGTGGTCTTGCAAATCATGGTGGACAACAAATGATGTTCAAGGAGAAGAACCTCTTCTTCTGCATCTCTTTAAAATCAGTGCCCTGTCCCTCCATGGCATGCATCATAAATGCACATCTGAGTATTAAATCATTGCCACCTCCACACGGTGTTACCTGGAGATGCTAGCTGGGAGGTATCTGCTCTCTGATGGTCACATCATTTCTCACTCAGTGGAATAGCTCAGCTACAGAAGCCTTCAGCTCATTCTTGATACGTAGTTACAGACTGTGAAAGATTTATGTATATGAAGTGTGCTCAGTTTTACTGTCATGCGACATTGTTTTGACAGCCCAGATGAAGTTCCAGGTATGACATTATCAAACAGAATATGCCCTAGAGAAATTATTTTTCTGAGCATTTTATTTCACACTCTGTCTCATCTTAAAAATGCAGAACAGGCCAAAAAAATGAGAAGGAAATTAAAGCTTTGATTCGGCACAGAACCTCAGCATACACTTATGTTGAAGCAGCCATGCAGTCAAAATATGCCCGGGGTTAAAATTCTAGTGCTTCTCTACAATGCTGACCTGAGTCTGAGAGGGGTCTTTACCTTCTCCTAGTACCAGATTTAATTTGCTTACTCTCATTATATAAAAAAAAAAGTCCCTCCAATGCACAAACAGCTACATAGACTAAAAAAATAAACGAAAAAAAAACCCAAAAAAACCCCAAAAAGTAGCTTTTAATTGTTCTAATCAGGCAAAAGAGATGTAATCCATGTAAATGGAATAAAAATATAAAGGTAATGCCTTATTCAGGGAGGTAATGGGGGAGGAAGAAAGATGGCCTTGTTTTTATCCACCAGTTCTGAAACTGAATGTGCAAAAGGAGTGAGGGCTACTTCAAGAGAAACCCCTGAGAATGATGAAAGAAGCCCTGTCCTCGTAAGGATCTCCCACAAACTCCAACTCAGAAACAGGAGTTTCTGAGGACAGGGGAGGACAGAAGAGCTTTCTCCAAACAGGTAGTGGAATCACCCACGATCACAGCAATGGGACACGTGGTTGTGCAGGAAGGACCACAAGGGATGCTTACTGGAACACTGCTGACAAACTTTGACAGGGAAGATGGAGAAACCATCTGGAATGGGAGTGCATCCCTGCATGGCTCCAAGAGACACATATAAACACTTGTGATAGGAAAGTGGGAAGAAACAAGGGAAAGGGTGGTAACTTTACATTGGGTGGTCCATGCAAACAGAAGGACAGAGAAAAGCAAATATAACCAATCTCTAGGATGAGGGAATTGCAGAAGAGTTCTGCTGGATCACACAGGTATAGAGTGGCAGGAAAAAAGGCAAGTAAGAAGCTCAGTGTTCTTCAAAGGAATGATAGCCACCAAATCTCAACTAACCTAGAGCACCGGAAGGAAGGATAGTAAGTGATTAATTTAGATAAAGTGTGAGTTTAATTTGACCAGAAACAGGAAGGAAGCATGCTGAAAGGGGAAGGTAGGTGAGATGGGCAGAGCTCCGAAAGAACAGTGTAAATAAGCATCAAGGACTACAATCACAAACGCCAGCAAAACCCAAAAAACCCTCAGAGATGTTGAGAACAGTTAAAAGCTCTGTAAATACAGTAATGGTATAACAACAAAGGAAGGCCTGGGCCTTCTCTTTAATGGGAAAGCAGGGAGACTGACACGGCCCACTGCACTCCGGTTCCTCCTGGAGGAACCAGCGCTCTTGGGGCTCAGAGAATGCTTATGGTGCTCCTCAATCTGGCCCTGGCTGCAAACCCAACACCTACAAAGAACGCCTCTTCTGGAAGAACACCTGTCTGCTCTGCCTGAGAGGCTCTCTGCCCCACCCCTACGGGCAGAGGTCCCACAGCGCCCAGACGAGGGATCCCTGGGCCAGAGCAGGGATGAGAGAAGCGCTCCTGGGAAAACGCCTTTCGCTCGCTGCCCGGGGTGAGCGCCTCACACAGGCTGCGGGGCGGGCGTGCTGCCGCGGCTCCTGCGTGCGAGGAAGGAAGCGATTCCGCGTCCCTTCCTCCCACCCCCGGGACACCCGTCCGCCCCCCCGCTCCCTGTTCTCTGGCCCCGGCCCCCTCGGGACCCGCCGCCGGCTCCGGGCGGGGGCGGGGGCGCCGCCCCATTGGTCGAGCGCGGACCCTCTGCCGCGTTCCCGTTGGCCCGCGCTGCAGCCGGCCCCGCCCCGCTACCGCTCTCCCATTGGCCGCCCGCGCCGGCGGGGCCCCGCCCCGGCCCCGCCCCTCCGGGGTCATTTAAGTTTATGGAGGAAAATAAATAAATAAAGCGGGAAATAGAAATGCGTAGAAGGCGGGGGGGGCGGGGAGGGGGGAGCGCAACCTAACCTGCTGCCTGGCCCGCGGCTGCCAATCGGTACCCGAGCGCCGGCAGGACTGACACCTCCTCCCAGCCAGTCAGCGCTCCCGAGCGGTGAAGGCGGCCCTTAGCGTTCTAAAATTCGGCCAATGAAAGACGCCCATTCTTTGACGGACGTTTACGCTTTCCAATAGAAGGGGCGCGTAGCGGACCGGCTTCGCCTATCGACAGCTAGCCGTGAGTCGCGAGGAGGGGGGCTGGCCCCAACGGGGGCGGGAGGCGGGGCCAGCCCCTGAATGGCGGCGCTGCGAGCCAATGGGTGCAGGCCGGTGGGGCGGGGGGGCCGGGGGCCAATGAGGGGCCCGGGGAGGCGGCGGCGGCCGCCTCTGAAAGTGCCGCGAGCCGGCGGCGCCCAGCGCGGGGCAGGGGAAGATGAGAGAGGTACCGGCGCTTCCGGGGTCAGCGCGCGGCCGGGGGCGGAGCCTGAGTCTGTTCCGCCCACCGGGGGCGGGGCGGGCGGGTGAGGGGCGGTGGGGGGGGGGCGAGGGGCTCCCGCGTCCCGGCGGGAATGGAGCGTTCGTATTCCGGGAGGGAGCGGAGCCGGTAGTCCTGGAGGGGTAACGGCTGGTAGCCGCCGCCCCCCGGAGTTTTTTCATCGTCCCGAAAAAGTTCGGGAGCCGGCGGGGCCACTCCCCTGAGGGTGCGCGCGGCCGGAGAGGGAGACTTGGCACCGACATTCCCCCCGCTTGTCCCCCCCCCGCCGCTCCGCTCCTCCTTCTCCAGCCGCGCCGCTGGGAAAAGTTGGCGGCGCTTGTTTGTGAGCGGGGGTCGGGGAGGGAAGAGGTGCCCAAGAACCGTCTGGACACCATCCCGTACGGTGTGTTCTGGGATGACCCCGCTCGAGCAGAGAGGCTGGACCGGCTGACCCAGTGTGGGCCCTCCCAACCTTGCCTAGCCTGTGCTTCAGTGGTTCCGAGAGGGCAGGTCGGGGTTATCCCCCGGGAGAAAGGCAGTGCCGGTGCCCGGGATAGCCCGGGGGATGCGGGGGAGCCGGCCTGGGGAGGAGCTGCCCGTCCTCTCGCATCGAAATGCTCACAGCTGCCTGGGGTTTTTTTTTGGGGTTGGCTGGTTTTTGGTGCTGTCCCCGAGGGCTCACGGAGCAAATCAGCTCCGTGGTTCCCCGTTTTCCCTGCTGAGGCTCTGGCAGCGCGGTCCCAGCCGAGCGCACCGCGCGTCCGACAGCGCTTCCAGAGCCATGGGTGCCTCGTCCTTCCCCCCAGCGCCGGGCAGCCCAGGGGGACAGGGCCGTGTGCCCAGATTTCCGTGTCCCTGCCCCCGGGGAGGGGGCTCGGCGTTTGTCAGTCGGAGCGCAGCAAAGAAATGGATTTGTGGGTTGAGAAGGAAGCGGGCTGCCGCTCTGCCCGTCGTGTTCCCAGACTTTGCCTCCTTTTGTAGCCGACCAAGTCGGCGTTTCTCAGGTTAAAAGCCCTCCTGACAGCCTCGGAGACGTCTGTGCTCAATGGCAAATCGGAAATTGTGAGAAAGTAAGACTCACTGTCGAGTACAGCAAACTAAAGTGCAAAGTCTGACGCACGGCTCTCTGAGCAGAGTAATTATTTAGGAGCAAAATGTATCTCCGTAAAAGCTGTTATTGTCTACAGCTACTGGATCACAGTCCTGAAATCAGAGAGCCTTCCTGGGTCTTTCTGAATGCCTGGGATGTGCTCTCGTGTAGAAATGATGTCTTTGGAATTTACGGGGCTGAGGTTGTAGAAATGCAGAACCATTTCTCATCTGTGAGTCTCGGGGTGCTTTGCAAGAAAGGGTAACTCAAGACAGAAATAAATCCGTGATAGGAAAGTACTGTACCCTTCTCTTGCACACACAAAAACCCCTCAGAGGAAAGAGCTCTTTCAGCTGCTCCGAGGATGCAATGAGGACACAGTATTAGAGCTGGCTGGGAGGATCCTTCCCTCCCCAGTGGAAAATGTGGTATTTGTGAAGTTGCAGTTTTCTGCAAGAAAGTTCCAGTTTTACTGAGGAAAAAAAAAGTTACATTATTCTTACCGGAAAATTAAAGTGATGGTTCATGGCTACCTGCCTTGCAGACTTCTGTCAATTCTACTTTCTGCTTACAGGAAGAAAGCACAAAATCCTCCCCTTAGAGATTTCCACCTTTTTTTTTTTTTTTTTTTTTAATCTTTTCTTTCCCGTTTTCCCCCCTTTAAAGGAATTGCTTGGAATATTTATTCCACAACGGACATGAAAGCTTTACTTCTTTCTCTGAAACACAACTAAATTTTTTTTTTTTTTTCATAGCAAAAAAATTCCAGTATTTGGCCTGCCCAATTCAAAACTTCTGGAAACTTGGGGCCAGATCTTTGGCTTGTACAAACTGGCTAGTTCCATTGTGTTTAGTCCACAGAGGATTTGGCCCTAGTTAATTAATGGTTCACCCGAGGTCATGCAGCGAGTTGATTTTTAAAGCTGGAGACTGAATTCAGAGCTGTTATTATTCAATCCTGTCATATATCTTGAAGTTTACTGCACAACATTATATTTTTCTTAGACAAGCTGGATTAATAAGAGGCAGAATCCACGAGGCTCTGATTGCAACTTTTCTTAAAAATCATGTTCTTAAAAAAATCTATTCAATCGTGATCTTACTAGAAAAGCGAGTAAATATGTTGTAATTAGTGCATAGGTGACACTGACTACCGAGGGAGAGAGAGGCCTGAAAAACTGCTTTTGTTATTTAAACCTTTCTTTCAAAGTACAAAAGCATTTGATTGGCACTTCACTGATTTAATAGTCCATTTGTAATGCAGGAAGAACATTACAGAAAATTTTAGCATTATTTTAAATGTCATCATTTAATCTGTAGGTGTTTTTAAAAAATCCTCATTTCTAGGAGAAGAAAACTTTCTGATAGCATGTGGAATCTGTGACTAGTCAGTTGTTAAAGATATGAATGCCTCGGGTCTTCCAAAACGAAATGGTTTATGAGTCTTAAAATGTATCCTGTTTGTTGTGTTAGCACAAAAGTAAAATACAAGAAAAATCCTTCTGGCTGAGGATTTAGTGCTTGGCCTTACTGTGATGTAACATTAGGAATGGAACCTAAGCCCTCTGGTTTAAAATCAGGGTTACCAGCATTCATATTAAAAGGAAGAACTGTTCAGATCCTGTGCAACTGCTGTGCCAGATGTATGAAATACCAGCTAGCCCATTTGAGCATCTGACTTTACAGAGGTGATCTTTCACCTGTACTTGCTTAAAGATGCTTTGTGAAGGTTGACTTTTTTTCTGTTTTGCACGTGGGGAAGATACAAAGGCCAGAAATCCAAACAGACTGGCTGCACACACCCATTCCCCCCACTGTTGTTGATTTTTCAGGGGAAAATAAGATTTCATAAAGTTCATAAAGGCTTGTCTCTGCCTTCCAAATGTTTGAGGAGTGGCTTTGTTGCTAAAATTTTATATGCTGGAAAGACTCTGAATTAAACAGCGCTGAAATGACTTCCCAATGTCAAAGAGCAGTCAGTGACAGAGTTTGAACAGACCTTCTGCCTCCCAGGCCACAGCTGCACCTATTGGCTTCATTGTCCCATCCCTCCTACGCACATGCATGCCTGGCATTGTTTTGGAAATACAGCAGAAACTTGATAATTCAAACTGATGACTCCTAGAGCCACTTGTGGAATTAATTTATTGGGTAAATTAATTACTAGATATGCAGGCAGATTTAAAAAAAAAAAAAAAAAAAGTGTGTCATAGTGTATGGTTTGTTCTGTTACCTCAGTGTGATTTATTTGTCACTGCATGAATTGAGTATCCTGGAAAATATTTTGTTAGAAATTTTGTAAGTAAAGTCTTAAATCTCAGCATGGTTCTGTTCTTGTTATGTAAATCTGTGAGGGGAATTGGGTTTTCAGCTCTTCAATGACGAGTTATAATTTGGGATTAGAAATTAATCCATAGCACCTATTTTGTGGCACAGGATTTATAGCATGCCTCAGAGGTTAAACCACAGCCTTAGTATACTGATCTGTGCTGCAGGCTTATTTGATTTCGGCAGGGCTGCCTGCCTAAGACAAATAGGATTTGATCCTTGCTGGGTAACCTTGGTCAAATTCCAGGCGGCCCTCAAGACTTACTATTTCCATCTTGGTATTAGAAAATAAGTGTGTTCTTTCTGTTTATTTTTCACAGGGCCTCGGTATTGTTCGATATAGTTTGTCATGTGAGGCTGTAAATCCCTTCAAGCGAGGTGGAATTTTAGATTTGCAAACTGTTCCCAAATGATTGCATGCGTATCATGAAGGAAAAAGGCAGTCCTCTAGCCAAAAATGGACAGAACTTACCAAGTTTAGCTCATTAAGATTCCAGAGTGACTGCAGATATTAATGTAGAAGATGCTATGGGGAAAAATAATTATTTTTAATTTGCTCAAAGTACCAAATTAATGTTAAGTAAGCAGAATTCATCTGTAATTGCCCAAGAAATCTTTCCAGCAGTTTAAGCTCTCTGAAGAGGTATTGCAGAGAGTGTGCACAAATCATTACATTATTGATAAACAAACAAAAAAATACAGTCTCAAATTGGCAGCTATTAGTAAATTTTGCTTGTTTGCCCTTACATAGGCATGCTGACCCTTGATCTTGGGTATCAAAGCAACGCAAGCAAGTCAAAATTCAGTTCTTTAATTTTCTTGAGCAGTATATTCACTGAGAGGAATCATTGAGCCTATCTGAAACAGAAGAAAATAGTTTCCATTGACCAGTTTTCACAACCAGAGATGGTTTTGGAAGGTCTGGTTTGCTATGGGGAGTCCCGTGTTTGTGGCCTGAGTAGGGTGAACAGGAAAAAAACCAAAAATATTTTGGTGTGTTGATCATTTTGTTCTTACTGCTATCAATGGATCTCTGATTATACTCTGATTTTCCAAGATATTCATGAAATATGCCTCAAGGAATACCAGAATAAGACATTTTGCTATCAAATTTTCGTGTAAGAGACAGTTCTGATTTTGACTCTTTAACAAACAGCTTATTCAAAGAAATAATTATTCCTTCATCTGTCCTTATTATTTTAATCCAATATGGGGTCCAACCCAGTTATTGCTTCTTATATTTTCTTGAGAGCACATTGAAAACTGAGTACTTCTTTACTGGTCTGGGTTCCTGGCATAAGACTCATGAAGCTCTCTACCACAAATGGTATATTTGACTTCAGGGAAAAATTGCTCAGTCTTTGTTTCTTATCTGTACAACAGAAATAATACCATGTGCTGTCATCACAAATATTTGCAAAGGTATGTACGCAGAGAATTCCAAAATGCAGCCATCAGGGTTATTTATAATATCTAAAGTAATAATTTCAGATGGTAGGTGCCAATTTTTCCATTGGCTGTTTGGTTTGACAATAAATGCCAGTGTTAGTAGTTTTATAAAGTTTGGTGTAGTTATTCTGGGTTTGCATCAGAAAACAGAAGGTGGCTTAGACATGAATTTCCTCTTTGAAATAACTGAAGTGACATCAGTGGAATTATACAGGAATGATTTTGGCATTGATACTGCTGAAAGACATAGTGCTCTCTGAGTGCTTTGGCCTCATACAAAGTGAGCTGTATTAGTACAGCAGTTCAAAGCTTCTTTGGAATTGTAGTCTCCTCTTTACCATCTGAAGTTTTCAAGTACTGCAGCTAGCAAGAACTGTTTCTGGAAGAATTTCTAGGATTCAAAACTGTGTGTCTTCCACCCAATAGTGATTGTACACACGAATTACTTAATTTCCCATATGACTTTTAGCATATCCGTTTGACTAAAGCTTAAGAAAGAAGTTTTTAAACATTTTTGTAACAAACTCCAGTCAGGCATCTAGGCTGCTTTTCTTATACATAACACTTTCTATTTCCAGACACTGTAAATATTGGCCTTCAGAATAGCTTTGTGCAGTGTTTACCCACATCACTTTATGGAAGATGAAGAAAGCAGAAAATACCCACTGTTTCCAAAACTGGAGATAATTTTTAACTGCTTGTATTTTTGTATGCATCTTTTGAGACCCTGAGGCTTTATTTCCACCACCACTGGTTCTGTACGCTTCCCTCTCCCACCAGTTCTAGTTGTAAGTTGCAGTCATTAAGCACAACTACCTCAAGGTAGATATTGAACACTGTCAAAACTTATGTAGAAATTACAGCTTTTAGGTGCAGCGAAACCAGGGCAAAGTTCTGGGGAACAGGTTACAAGTGCCTGAAGTTTGGGCCTCTAGAAAAGCTGTCATTCTTCTCTATTTTTAAACGTACCAGAATGAAATTAGGGATTGGAATGGCAGGTGCTGCTGTTCTTCTGTTATAAGCAGCAATATCTGTTTTGTTAAGCAGTTTACTGTTTCATGACTGTAAAGTAAATAAATAAAATCTTTGTGCTGTTTAGGTGGAGTTTAAATGTGGGGTCCAGATTGTCTCCAAAACAATTTGTAGGACTTCTCCCCCATTGTAGTGTATGAATAACACCCACTGAACTCAACGTGAGGGTTTTTTTATCGTGTGGCTGAAAAGAAGAGTCCCTATTTATAGCATTCAAACGTTGGCAGGTGCAAGACTGGTGAGAAATGTTAGTCTCACACATACAAACTAGTTGTTTAGGAGAGACTTCTACGTGGTGGGAGCTGCTCCTCGCTGGGCCGCTAGAATCAACAGCGTTGCTCAGTGGCTGTCTTCTTGTTGAGATCAATCAGCTTGCATTTCCAGGAGGGTGTGTAACGAAGAAGGGCCTGATGGTGCTGATTGCAGTAATATACTTAGCTATGGCAGCCTTAGCTATTATTTATAGAAGTGCTAATTATATCAATAGAAATAGCAATATTAATACTGTTAAGTGTCAGAATCCACGCTTGACAGCATGAACTAAACACAGCTACTGTGAAACAAAGCAGCCAGCTTGTCTCCCTTGTCAAACCACCAATATGCATTTCAGGAAGAGTACACACCCACCTTAATTGCTTGGGGTCTCACCATTTTTGCTCATCTTGTTATATCACTATCATTTCAAGCTGAAAAACTCACAAGACCGGCTGTTGCCATAAAGTGTAGACTGTATTCAAAGTCAGTCTGGAAAATTCAAACTGTGACTAAAAGTGTTACAGTGGATTCCAGTTTAAAGCTGTCATCCTACAATGCTGGAGACTGCAAGTGTCTTGAAGTTCAGAATCTGACCCAAACTTTTTTTTTTTTTTTTTTTAGTCTGTATCCTACCACTACTTGTTTACAACGTAGTTGGTGAGGACACACGTAGATTTCAGTACCCACAGTTACCTTCAGACTACGTTATAACCAGCCTTAATTGGCATCTTTTAAAGGGCAGAAATCATATTACCAAAAAATAAACAAAACTAAAAGAAAACAAGAGCATATTGAGACTTATTGTCTGGCTGCTTTTTTAACATTTAAAATATGCTTGATTTCCTGTCACAGCTCTTGTTACATCTGCCTACCTCTTGTGACAGTGTTTTAGACTGACTTCCCACAGGAGCTTACAAATCAAGCAGGTTAATGTCTTCATTAAAACTGAATAACAGTTTACTTTGGGAAAAAAACATATTAAATATTTCAGGATATTGAACACCAAACTACTATTAAGCTTTAACTAATGCATTTACTTTGCTGACACTTGCTCTCCGATGGGACATGTAGCTCAAGTTAATGTCACTCGAAGTGATGTTTAAGACTTCATGAGAAAGTGTTTCCAACCCCTTCTAGATGATTTTACTCTAATTCTATCACTCTGTACTTGAGAAAAAGTTCTAAATAAGTTATTTCAGCAACTTGCCATCCTTATTTTGGAAGTGTACTGGGTATAAATGTCTCCTTTAGAGTTTTAAATAATCCTTTCTGTGTCCTAGATACATGTGGTGCATTGTGTGAAGACAGTGAACAGGCTGTTGGCCTCTGGACATATAAAGAATGTTCTTAGCTTGCTTTGCCTTTGAGAGGAAAATACAAGGATTGTTGCAAACAGAAAAGGTTTGGGTTTTGTCGCCCATGACTGCGATCTACCTTAAGGCATGACTGATTTAGTGGATCAGGGAGATAGAAATGGAGGCACATGGCCAGTAGGTCAAGGTTTCTCAGCTGGCAAGTGGAGATACTCTGTGTGGGCTGCTGTTACTGCAGAGCTGTGGGCTTGTGTCGTTCTCGCTCTGCAGAATCCAGTTGCAGTGATGCCATGTGGGACACAGGAACATCCCATCAGTAATAGGAATGGGGTTTGTTTGGGTTTCTTTTGTTCATGTTGCACTGCAAATTCTGTTGGTGTAATTTGCTTTATCAGCTCTTTTGTTCTTGTTGGGATTTTTTTGACCTCTTCATTTGGCAATCCTACAGTTTACTTATCTATAATCAGAGCTATGTCAGACAGTGATGCGTCATTCTTTCTGGATGCGACTACAGCAGCATCCCAGTACATGATGCAATCAAACAACATACCTCCATTGGCAGATTTAGACCAATCCTTTTGAAGTTTGTTAATGTATCCAGAATCAAAGCTACTGTCAGTTTGACGCTGTAAGAATACTGATACTTTGTTGTAACCCTTCCCATCGTTGGTCTGTAATAATCCTGGAACTCTTCTGACATCCCTTTAAACTCTGCAAACAGGTGATCTGTGAGTAAATCTCCCTGAGGAGTTACAAACTTTCTTGAATTATTTACATCTACTGTAGGAATTCTGTCTTGCATTGCATACTGGGCTGATTGCATAGACGATACAAACTGAGTGATGCAGAAAGAAATGGAGGATGTGCCTGGAACATAAAGATATGCCTTAGACTCATGAATATATTACATAAAAAACAATTCCTACTATAATGCTGCTGGCTTTTGCTGCATTAACTTCAGGGGAAAAATTGTCCACAAAACTTAGGATCTTGGTTATAGCCATAAAGAAATTGTTGAGAAAGATGAATGGCTTAGAGAATAATTTATGCAATAGGACAAAAATAAAAAGCCTGGTTTAACTACTAGTGGGTATCTGAAAGACGTCATTGCTCAGTGGTGATGTTCTGGAATATAATGAGCACTAGCCTCATCTCATTTGGCAAACATGGTAATTCCTGGTAGGACAGGAGATAATTAACAAGTGCACATGGAAAATGAATTGGGTTTTTTGTGGGTTTTGTTTTTTTTTTTTTAATTTTAACTCATGGTCACAATGCATCTAAGTTCAGTAGAGTAGAAAAAAATAATTATTAGTTTTTGTAGAATAATTTTGTGGGGCACTCCACTTTTTGAATAAACAAATACAGATCAATATTTTCTTGAATTTACTGGTCATGCACACTTATTCAGTATATTGTCATTCACTCTCTTTAAGTAATTCCACATGTCACATTTTTTTGAATTTTACATATATGGTTCGAAAGCAAAAATTGTTGTGCCTAATCCTGCCTTGCAAGATAAATAAGACAGGCCTGCTTTTGTTACCACAGTGGCTGAGTACTTCTCTCTTGTGGTGCAAATACAAACTCAGGTTCATGATTTGCTTTCTGAAAGGCCTCGTGGACATTTGTTAAGGCTTTGCATTTTATTCCCGTAAAACATAACATTTTGGTCAAAAGGGTGTTTACTTAAATGGAACAATCCCAAAAAACCAAGGACTTGAGACGAGGAGGGTCAATAATTTCCCTTTTTTAATGGTGGCTCAACTTGGTGCTGCTGGGAGATATTCACCCAGCCTTGCTGTCTGGCTCCAGTTCTGTGGATGCCATTCACTTGGGCTGATAATGTGGTGCTTTTTACCTAAGCATCACTGCTCCTGGACAGCACAGTAACCTGGACATTACCTGATAAGCAAGATAACTCCAGATTCCCAATTAGTATTGATGTTATTTGCATGTGTACATTCTAACAGGAGCTGGGGAGTCCCAGAGGAGATCAGTGCCCCATCCACTGCTGCTGGGTATTCTACATGCTGTAAAAGAGGTGCTGCCTCAGGAAGCTTTTAGTTAATAAAGCAAGCCAGGAGAGAAGTGAGCGGAACAAAATGTTAGAATTTCCACTGTTGTGGTTGCAGACCAAGACACAGAGAAAAATTAGATGATTTTATTGGGATAATCCAGGGAAAGGAAATAAAGGTTTTCAGAGGCAACTAACTTCCACTAAAGCAAGTATGGGAGTGATGTGCCAACCTGCCATTTGTGCCTTTGAAAATTTCCCCAGGGAGTCTATTGTAGAGCCAAGCATTGAACTCTGATCTTCAGTCCCCCACCAGACAATCATTCCTTTCTGCTTTAAGTGTTTTTAATTGAAAAATACCATCTGAACAGTGTCTGTAAAGAATTACTTTTCCTCAGAACCTCCAAAAGAAAAGCAAAATGATGCGCTGCAGCAATAAATTAACCAGGGATCAAAATAAAAACCACAGTCTTGTTATGAAAACCAGAACTGGTGGGTAAATACTGTGAATTTATGACACCACTGGAAAAATAAATCCACTCTGGTAAATGTTAATACTTTTAGAACTAAAGATTTTTGGTTTAATTATTAAACTATTCAAAAATCTTCTAAGCAGACTTCACATGCAAAAGCTACAGAATGTTTAAAAAAACATACAGAAGTTCATCCCTTGCTTTTCTGCAGGCACTATTTATATCTATGTCGGTGTTTGTTTCAGAGAAGAGAATAAAACTGAAGTCCACATGACTCTGTTACTCTCCCCAAATAGCAGTAACACTTTCCCTTTTATATAGGGTTGTACATATATTCACTCACACGTTCTCATCACTTTGTTAGGGGGTAGACTCTTTTCCTGTTTTGCAGGTTGGGAAACACTGGCAGAACTCAAGGTTACACAAATACAGAGAAATCGTGAGAGTCAGATTACGCTGCTGGAGTGACCCATGTTCAGGCCACTCCAACACGTCCCCTAATAATATTTTACAAGCCTGAGCCATCTGTGTGTGATGAGATCAGAAGTAAGGAAGTCTGTAGTTGCCAAGAGAATTTTAGCAAGCAGAATTGTACAACTACAAAGAAATCCTACAGCATCAACCAAGGAAGCTCAGAGAAATACTCACACTGAGCTCTTTTAATTGGAGACTCTTCTTAAATTTTAAGGATTGGTTCTTCCTGTTGTACACCTAATTGTTATTGACCATACTGTGAGCTTTGCATACATTATTAGGAGTCTCCAAAAGGCTAATCCCATTTTTTGGAGAAGAAGAAACTACTGCTGCATCTTTCTGCACATGGAGCAGCAGTCAACCCCTACAGCTTTGCTGCATCCCAGCGGTTTGGTTTCCTTCCCCTCACAAAGAAACACATATACAGGAGCTCAGAAGTACCCCAAAGAGAATTCCCTCTCTAATTCTGATCCATGGACTTCTTGCCATTTGTGGACTTCACATCAGTGAGATGGGCTATTACTTATGTCTTCCTTCCTTTACTTTGTGTAAGATGAACTTTACAAAAACAAATAAATACAAAGTATAGGCCTTTCAAAAGCTCTCCGCATCAGTTTCACTCTTCTCCTTTTGAACACAACTGGGACTTGACTGGAAGTGGAATTAAGCCCACATTGAACATTTTCAACACTTGCAGTCACAGAAGAATTTATAATCCCTGTGAAAGGGATTCTGAAGTTCTTCAAAGGATATCAATCTCAAGCTCTCAAGAATGGTTCTGATTCTGGAACAGAAAGTCCCTTGAGCTGCTTTCTTGGTTACTATGGGTTAAGTTCAAATAGGCTTTCTCCCAGTTTGTTTTATTAGAAAATGGTATTTATTTGACTGTGGTATGCTACCTAAAATTGTTATAATTTGTTTCTTTATTTCCATAAACATTTGTCTGTTTGTTTTGGAAGAGTGGTTACTTAAGGAAAAAAAAAAAAAACAAAACCAACAAAGTAAGCTTAAAAATATACTGCTTGTCTCCCATATCAAATTTTCTCTTGTAATCAGTGTATATAATTTTCCTATAGCACCAATCTAAACAAAAAAAGGCAAACAAAAGAAAAGAGAGGGAAGAGAGACATTAGATTCTATTTTCAGGATGGCATATCAGACCACACGCACTTACAGGGTAGAATAGATTTATTATTTTGGGCAGTACAGTGGAACTTATGAGAAGCTTTCTTTTTTTATACAAAGTTAGTTCAGAGTAGATTAAAGTTTATTTCAAACTCAGCATATTTGACCTCAAGCATCATAAGAGTCATGTAGAATTGGCTCATGCTATTAAATTCCTACAGCGAACTCCATAATAATGATTAATTTCTTTCATAAACTCTCTTCATAATTAATACAGGTTTCATTGTGGGCACTGCTATTCTCATATTGATTATCTCTACAATTTAGATTGGACTCGTAAAATGATGTCTTTGTTTACTCTGATGGCCAGACATTTATTTTACTTGGATAACTCTCATCATTTGCAAACTGGACTGGGGATATTGCTATCATAGAAATTACAAATATTTCAGACCTATCCATGCAAGAGCAGGGATAATTTTTTGGCACCTGAGATTAGTAATACTTTGGTGTTTTTTGATGCTTCTCATCTGAGAATCTGAGTTCTTTATGAACAATTAATTAAGCTTTAAGACACCCTTCTGAAATAGGAAAGCATTAATAGCCTCCTGCACTGGATAAACTCATATTTAGAGATGTTGACTGACTTAGTTCAAGACACCTGTCAAGTTGTCTACATTCAAGTTGGATATAACCCCTATTTGCTGATTACCTATCTTATCCTTCAGTTCTGAGTTTTTCTCACCTGGCATGACAATTTTTGATGTGGCATAGTTCCTTTTGGCAAAACACACATTTTGAAAAATTATAATAGCTGGGTATGCTTTAGCTACTTATACAAGTGTAGACCTTGCTTGTTGCTTGTTTCTTTTCAAAAATAATTTAATTTTATTTCTTAGAGTCTTTCTTAGACTACAGTAAAATCAGTAGACTTCTAATGACTCTAATAATCCTTTGTAAAAAAAAACCCTCAAAACATGACTTTCACATTTCAGACAGACTTCAGGAAAAGCAGCTTTAGTTGGAAAAGCAGAAAATAGTCAACGATGTTATGGAAAAGGTAAAGAGCCACAAACCAGATTTTGGAATATTACCCTTTGCACTCCATGCAATGTTGTGCAACAGGTGAGCCTTTCTCTTGGTCAGTCTTGTGTATGTTAACAATGTAAATCCACTTTATTGTAATATTAAAGGAAACCCTTCTCTTATAATCGAGAGATCTCAAGGATGGGACCAGTACATTTTGTTCAGTTCTGTTGTCCAGACTGGAGGGTCCCGAGCCCCATGGGAGCTGCTGAGCTCTCTTTGTTTTGTTAACTTCAGAGGGTGCTGGGGGGGAAGTTGCAGTGACAGGCAGAAGTTAGTCTTTGTAAAGCCTTGGAAACAAACAGGAATTCCATTTTTTGAGTTGAAGTCAGCCATCCTGCTGTTGCCAAACCTACAAGCAGAAGGAAATGTGGATGTAAAAAGCAGCACGTATATACATATTAATGCTTCCAGTACAACATCCCCCATGCCTGAGGACAGTAAGTGCAACTGAGGACATAGTGAGGTTTACAAGAGTACCTCACATGTTGAGATGCTTTATAGTCCCCCCTGTGAATAGCCTAGCGAAAACCATATGTGAAATATAAATATACTGGGACTTAAAAATGGAGCTGCATTCCAGCCTTTTAAGTTAATTTTGTAACATGCTGCATCTGAGGGCTTAATGTGTGTTGTATCCAATGCTAGCTGAATACTGCAGGGCTTAATAAATGCAGTGTGTACTGGAGACACCAGAGGGTCTGATGGAAGACGTGAGAGGAGGAGAAGATGGTGGCGGAAATAGCACATTTTAGTGAAAGAACAAATCCGGTTTGAACTAACTGCGTGCTTGCTTCCTTCAGTCCAAAGGCAACAATGAACTCCCGTTGTCATGCTGAGTCAGTTGGCAGTGACTCACTTTATCAGTCTCAAAATTGTCCAGCATTTCATCAGAACTGGATTACACAATGGGTTTTTCCTTTTCCCCCTTTTTTTTTTCCCAATACACTTTTAGTATTAATAGGTCTGTAAATCATCTGATGTTAACATGTTTCCTCATTAACTTCTACTTTTTTAATTATAAGATTAATAATCATAGAACTTCCCAAAGAGGGAAGTACAGTAATCCCAACTTGACTTGAAATTCTCAAGGAAAAGCTTTTGTAGTTATGTGATTCTCTCGGTTAAAAATAAGTTAAAGCCTTTTGTTGCTTTCCACAGGATATTGGCATAGCTAACATATGCTCACAATTGTTCAGCTGAGGTATGTGTTCTCTATTGGGTGTGGAGAGAAAACTTGTATGTGGAAACAGCAGCCAATGTATCAAAGTTGAATTTTTCTCTCCAGCATGACTTTTTTGGGTTTTTTTTTTGCAAAAGCCTATTGGAGGAAACACTCAAATGCAGTATAGTATCCACTGAAACAGTGCACACAAGTGATGTGATGTATTTTATGGGTGCATTTATCCCTTGAACACAAAAAGACACATTACCTAAAATGCAAAGTGTGTGATTCTGCACTTAAAATCAAGAACATCTTCACAGTCTCTGTAGTTTGTGAAAAAAATTAGCTCTATGAGGTTTTATATCCAGCTCTGCATATTGGTGCACTTCACTGGATTCTTTGATTTTAACACCTATGCTGTTACGCAGTTTCAATGAAAGCAATATGAATAAACTAAAAATGTGTAAAAAGTGATGCTGAGTTGGCTGGACAGCAATGCATCTGCTCTAAAATCCAGCATTTCTAAGTTCAGCCATCTTGTCTGCCCTAATTTAACATCTGTATTTTCCACCTGCATGATTAAATTAACTTTATTCAATCAAATCCATTTTTTAATCACATATTGAAAGCAAAATATGTATCTTCAGTTTTTAATCTTAGAATGTTCGAGATACCTGGAATATGTTCAATGCCTGTCCCAATGTTGACGTCTTATCCTGGGTTTAATCCTTTCCGTCTGTGTTTCGAATCCATCCTGGTGGCTATGAAATGGAAAGCTTCCAAGAGTCTTTGAATAATTTTTTAATTTTGTTCTTCAGTGGTTCTAGTTCTTTGTTGTTAATTAGATCAAACCACATTTCCACTGAGGCTGTAATGGTAGTGTCATCAGCCTGTAATCTGTCAAGTCCCTCTGAAACCTCCTTCAACTGCTTTTGTAAATTTAGTACCTCTCTGTAAAGTTCCTTGCAGAGAAAAATGTGTGCTATTTTTTGATCAAAGTCCTTCTTCTTCTCAGTGCAAATTTCGAGACACTTGTTGATGCAAACACAGAATCACGTGCTCCTGAGAGGAACACTGAGTGTCTCTGGGAACCGGGGGCACTTTGTCTCTCAGGTTACCCTTTTTCACTCAAGTTATCCAGCCTGCTGCTGATAGCAGATTTGTCTTTGGGCTCTATAGGTACAGGTTTGGAAAAGTTTGGCTGTTCCTTTTTCACTTAGTGTGGCTGAAATACAGCACTGAGCAGCCATATATCAGAAGCAGAAGAAAGAGTTTTAAACATTCTTGTTTCAAATTTTTTTTTTTCTGTCTAACCAAATAGTAAAGACAGCTTTTGCATGCACTTCTCATTGCTGGATGGTATCTTTGGTAACTGCACCAATGCCTGTGGTTTCCATTTTTTAATAGCAGCATACAAAGACATACATTTCATTGTAAACTTGTGGTCATTAGGAGTTCATTTGTCATGGTCAGATAGCCAACCTGCACTAATGCTGTTACTTTTTCTTTTATTATCCTCCTGTTTTTTCTGTTGGAGATTCTTGTAGTGGACAGCTGAATTTAGAAGTCTCTAAAATAAATGTTTCAATCATTGCTATCAAGTGCTCCTTTTGTATTCCACTGAAGGCAATATCATTAAGACGAAATAAGGTTGCATCTGTCTTGTTAAGCAGAGCTTTTCTTTACAGCATAATCAACTGGTAAGCTTGTTTCTGGGTCTTCAAGACACAAAGGTGTCTAATGTTTAAGAGCATCTAGGAGGCTTGGAACACAGATTTAAATCATCATTACAGCTACATTTAATAATGATAATGACAGCATTAAAACATCTCACTTTCAGAATCATCAAACTCATCAGAATCCTGCTTCAGTAGTTTCACTTAAAAGAACATTTCATCTTGAAGAGTCCACAAAAATGAATTATGTGCATTTTTTGAGTTGGATATGAAGTCATCCTAACTTTTTGAACAATTTTGACAATGCCTACACTGTTAAGGAATTATGTTAGGATCTGTTACTTTGGTACATGCATAAACCTATTGCTTTCTCATACTTCTCTTGAAGTCAGATAAATGAATATTTTTATGTGTTTTAACCATTAAGCTCCAGTTTGTAATATTGGTATCTTTAATATTAACAGTAGAGCAAAAAGCCTGCGGTCTGGATTTAACAGTTAAGATGGAAAACCTGTGTGAGAGCCCTGGCTTTTGTTAGACTTGTTATAGACTACTCAGATTACTTAATGGAAGTTACTTAATACAAGTATTGTATGTTCATGTTCAAAACTTGATTACTTTATTACTTTCTTTTTAGCATCATTTGGAAAATTATTCCATTGACTATCAGCATCTCTCCCACCAAGCCCTGAAAGTGCTTGACTTGAAAGAGTTTATGCTTTTTGCTGTCTTTTAAGAGGGACAGAACTCCTTTACTCGTGCCACTTCCCTGTTGAGTCTTAAAATGTTTAAATTTCTCATTTGCAGATAGAAAATAGAACCTGATTTTTTTCAAGGATCTCTTCTTCCTATTCTTTGTTATTTTCATGTAAACATTTCTAAGTGTCAGATCCTGAATAGTCAGCACTGGATTGTTTCTGTATCTGACATTGTAAATATAGGTAACATGACTCATGGACTCTTCGTCAAACTATGTATAAGCAACCCCTACAGCAAAATGTAATAACATCTTCCCTAGGTCTGTTGTGAGGGACTGAGCAGGCCATCTTTGGTCAAATGTATTTCTGCTTTTGAAACAGTTTTGTCTGTCAGGACTCTGTCTCACCAATCACATCTGTGTGAGTTTTGGTTTGGTGTTTACATGGGCGAGCATGGGGAGCACCCCTCTAAAAGCCAGTGCAACTCAGACACTTTCAGTTGCAGAGAAAAGAAAAATATGCTGATTTACCAGTACCATACAATTTGTGCTACTTTTGTTCATATTTATCATATTTAGTGGCTCTCAAAGGTTCATTGCCTTTTTTTTTTTTTTGCCTCTGGGGTTTTTTTTTTTGTTTGTTTGTTTTTTCAGTATCTCTCAGAGCTGCAAAGTAGTGTGCATCCATGTGTCAGAGGTGTGCAAGGCCTGGTTGGGTGAGGTTTTGAACAACCTGGTCTAGTGACAGATGTCCCTGCCCAAGGCAGGGGGGTGGAACTGGATGACCTTTAAGGCCCCTTCCAACCCAAACCATTCCATGATGCTGTGATTACCCTCTCTGTGCAATCTTAGGTGTAGTTTAAACGAATATATGGCTGACAAGTAACTATTTGTACTGTTTATTGATGTTTTCTCAAAGATGGAAGTGCATATACTGCTTTAAGAGTGAGAAGGACATATCGGGTACTGCAGGAAATTCCAAGAAGCTTTCTGTGGGTTTGAAGTGTGGCCACAGTGGGAGAAATGTGTGGAGTGGTAACTGTGTGGGATGGTTGGCTCTTTATCCACCAAGTCCTTCCTTGTCCCCACAGGGATTGTCTTAGGCCCAGAGCTGTGCTTAGAAATTCCCAGGACTTGATCTAATCTTGAGTGCATGTGAGACAAGCGAGGACTGAAAGGCTGAGTTGGCAGGGAGGAGTTGGAAAATGAAGGTGCTAAGAGGAACAGGGAAAAGGCTGCAACCTAGCCAAGCTATTTTACTTTTTTATGTAAAAAATATGGGGGTTTTATGTTATTTTGCATGTACTTTTTTAATTACATGCCACAATCCACTACCCTTCCCACACGTGTGCAGATTTCCATGATAAGCCTAAAGACTGCTCTAGGAAATACTTTTTTAGCCCAAGTAGTATTGCCTAGGAATTTTTTTTTGAGCAGAAGGATTTCAGTTCAAAGTAAAACCTGTGATGTTAGGGGTGGTTATGGCTATTCCTAAAACACTTAAGTAATTTCTGGCCATTTAATTGCGACAATTGAGTAATTCATGGTACAATGTTTTACTTCCAGCTTTATGGTCTGCCTTTTTTCAAACTGCCACAGTTTTCAATCTGCTTCCTAGTCTTTAACCTAACTTCTTTTCAGCTGTTCGAAAACAAACTGGAAACATCTTCTTTTACTCTAGTAGGAAGGGTTTTTTTTTTTACTCCTTGAGGAGACTGAGATAACTTTATGCACTTTTCCCTTATTTTATTCCCCATTTTGCCTGTTTTGTTCCTTGATGGCTTTCATTCTTTGATCAATTCCACCAATTTTAATTGGAATTTTTTTCCTGTCTTCTCTTGTGATAAAAAGATATTTTCAAGTAATCTCTTTCTTTAGGCCCAGTGGTGAAAGGGCTGTCTTTGGGAATTTGGACATCTATTTTCCATTAAAATGAATGGAATGAAGTGTTAGTGTCTGGCAGGGATTTGAACACCTTTGAGCTATTGTGAAGCAAGTATTCTCATTCCTCTGAAAGTGAAGTCTTGTTGTAGATAGGGATGGCTAATCTTAAGCTTTGAAACCTGTGTGGATGGTGTTGTAACATGAATGTGGATAGAACCTGTAAGTCAGATTTTTTGGGCTCTGTTTGTCATGCACATAACTTTTCTCAGAGTAGTCTGTAGTTATCCCAAAGAACTTCCAGCATCATTAAGTACCTAACACTAAAAATTCATAGCAATTGTTATATCTTGTCTGCTCCAGAAAATGATGTAATTTATCACTTATCTTCATATTTTGAAACAGGGGTCAGACTGAGTTGACTTGTAGCAGTATGGGGAGCTGGTGCTTTTGTTCCCTGGTGGTTGACTTCTTGTGCTCCAAAATTACAGCTTTAATTTAGGATGTAAAAAGCTTGTAGCCTGCTTGACTGTGAGGTTCTAATTAAAGATTGCATTAGATGTGAGCTGACACTTGTTTGTTTCCAGTCAGTCTCCTAATACAAGAATTCTTGGCTGTGTCAAGCAGTGTTGACTTTGAAGACTATTGTCAGTCATTTAAATGTAGAAACTATTTACTGCTTTGCTGTTTTTTCCTCAAGAAATAAGGCAGGAAAAAGAAGAGATAATTCTGTTATGTAGACCTTCAGCACTGTCACATTTTGATACTTGGAGACCAGAGTACTGTTTATATTGAAACAGGAATTTGGGAGAGTAATGCCCCATAAATTATCTTCATTATAACCCTGTGGCTACTTCTCTCATACCTGTTTTAAAGATGCTTACATGAGCTGCACATGGCACTTACACAGGCAGTCCCAGCTCTCGTGACTGAGAATAACTGTGCTGCACCAGACAACCATTAACAGCTTGCTCACAGTTTGCCCCCATAATCCCATATCTGAGAATCCCCAGTGAATTTTTATGGTACATTGCAGCTTTACTCTGGGAATCCCTAGGAATTTCAGGCTGAAACTCATTTGCTTACTCAGTTGGATGGATGTGTGATGTATAGCTCGATATTTATGTGGGATTTCTATCAGACAAAATTTTCTTCCCTTGCTTGGTGCCTGGCCCTCAAATGGTTTCCTGAAGCTGGTGAGAATAGCTCCTGAAGCTATTCCATTTAGCTGTAGTGGTAGTGCCATTGTTTTTGAAACAAAAAGTGTAAAGGTATACTGGCATTTATGGTTCTAATATCTGTGATGTTATCACAGTGTGCTAAAAAAAAATGTTGATGGATTCTGAGACTGCAACAGAGACTACTTAAAATCATATTTATATCCTGATTCTTACCAATATTTTGTTGGCTTCAGGACAACTCAACAAATGGAACAGTAGGACAGCAAAGTACCAGTTAATATAAAGTTATCTTTATTCCAAATTCTGTTTATTTTGCTGAGTTTTTTTGTTGCATATTATCAAATGGTTTCACAATGTGACCTCTGACTTTGAAACAAAACAAATTAAATGTTAGTTAGTACTGATTAGTGCAATGTTAACATTGATTCTTTATTTACTCAAAAATCAGGAAATTAACGTTCCTCTGACAAACTTAATTATGCCTAATTGCACAGATATTACAAAGGGGATCTCTCATTATATAATCATAGATAATCCTGGTAGCAATACAAAATCTTACAGTTCTAGCTAATATTTGCAAAGAAAGTTATAGAAAAGGAGCCCTTTGACCATAAAATAGTATCTGACTTGGGCTCATTACAAAACCTGACTGAACAGTAGCACTGAAGTTGGTACACTTTGTTTCTATTATATCATTTTGAAAATATTATGTCACCTTGTTCTGTATGTTCTAGTTCTGTAGTGAAAGGCCCTTTTGTTCAAACACAGGCAAAATAAAAGAGTTGTTTGTCTATAGGATACCAAAGCTCATTTCTGTTCGACTTACACCACCACTAACCTAGCTAGATCTTCCAATTTTTGACAGGTTTGAGAAAGGTTCTTATCTCTTTTCTTGTGTAAAATAAGACCTGAGGCTTAATTTTCAGTCATTACAACTTTTTGCTTTTAATTTCTTTGGCTTTAAATAATAAACTCTCTCATCTATTCCTTTCAAAATGAACTTCAATTAATACTTCAGGAAAAGAAATGCACCTCTAAAAGTGTCCTTTAAAATAGCTGAGCAAACTGTGTTCACTTTATCAAAAAATATTCTCCTTTAGGCTAAAACTAAAGGACTAATTGGACCCAGTCTAGTTTTTCTAATAGAACTTAGCTTATATAAAGTTAAAAAAAAAAAAAAAAAAAAAAAAAGAGAGACCAGAGCATTTCTTTTCTTTATTACATCTAGTACATCTTGGTTCTTTATTCTTCAGAAACATCTTTGATTAAATGTTTCAAAGGTGACGAATCCTGCCCACATACACACAAAAATAATCCTGAGGTGGTCTACACATAATCAAGTTTTGTGAACATGAAACTTTTATACCTAATGTTGGTGGCACTGCTGTTAGTAAAAAGGTTACATCCTTACTAGTGTTTCCTGTGTGTTTGATACAAGGCTCAGCAGTTAAGCTTGTTGTTGGAGTGGGCTTCTGAGGCTATCAAAGATAAATCTTTGCTTGATGTTTCACTCATTTCCATTGCTTTGCTGAATGGTCTCACAATATTTAGTTAGCACTTAAAGAGAATCAGGCACTTTTTTATAGTCACAGGTCAGAGCCACTTGGCCTAAATGTCCCCAAGTCCCTGGGCTTTATGTTTTCTGTTAACTGGCAGTGGGATTTTAGGGGCACATATCCAGAAACACTAAGCACAGGGACTGTGTGGGAATTTGGGCCAGCTAAAAACAGGTCATATGGTGAGATTTTGGGCTGAAATTCTTCTAAGTGAGAAACAAGCCTAAGAGGTTTTAGCAAAAGTCCAGCTTTTTCAGTAACTTAAAAATTCAGTTTGCCTGGTAAATGGATTAGTTTACCCTTGCCTAGAATACATGGAGATAAATCTCATAGAGGAACTTTCTCACAAGGACTGAGTTTGAGGAAAATCCTACATCCACTGAAGGGATGTCATGGTGAGGTATTAGATGAATAATGGCACATAGTGTTGCTTCTTTCAAATAGTACAGCATTATTGTACATACTATGACTTTTTTTTGGTCATATATCCTTAGCTTTAAGAAAATACATCAAGAAATTTCTAGTTTTAAAAACTGCATTAAAAAGATTTTAAAATATTTCTTACCATAATAGAGATATTAAAAAACTCCTCTGGCTTTTTAAGATAACTGCATAACTTTTAGAGCCTAGTGAAGAGTTTTTGGATGTCTGAAGTTTCAACACTGTTTGCCTCTTTTTTTGTAGAGGAGGTTTTGTCCACTTCATGTATAGTCAATAAAAGAGTAAAAATTTCCATCATTATACATCTGATACACTTAAATTGCATTTTTGTTTTTATTTTTCCAGAAATGGCTATTCATTTGGGGGGCAGTATTCTCAGATGTGATATTCTAAACTAGGAGATAATTACCTCTTGAATGAGTAGCATCTTTGAAAATGCTGACATAAATATTTTCCAGGTAGAATGGATTCATGCTGATAGGCTTATGAAAATATTCAGTTGCACCCAGAGGGTAAAATAAAAGATTCCAAAATATTGCTAGTGATATGTCTCACGTTTTTCCCCCAGCTAGATCAGATCTTCATTCATGATAAACTTAGTGCATCTCAACTGCTACGGCAATCACTAGAGTCACAGAAGTTTGTGTTGCTTTGTTGGCTGTTTTCCCACTATATTCTACTATTTAAACAAGGTAAAAGTAGAAATGGTGGCCACTTTGAGCTACAAAATTTTCACTGTGCTTCATGTCTGAAATCATTATGACAGCAATCAATAGTCTGCATGCTCCTTAACTTTATCTGGCAAAAATAGAAATATTTGATAGTCATCCTGGTTATCTAGTAGAAGAGAGTGATGAATGTGCCTCCTGATTTGTTTGTTACCAAAGCTCCTTTCATGTGATAAACCTACTTTTTACTATTTGTTGTTCAGTTTGGGATGGATTCAGTGTGGATTTTCATAAGTAATTCATCAAATTTCTAATCCTTAAGTGTTGGCTGAATTGCAACATGTCTCTATGATGGAATCAGAGGTTACCTTTGGGAACTGTATAGTTATATAATAGAGGGTGCACCATACAATACAGTGGGCTTTGTAACAAGATCTGTCTTCATTCTAACTCCACAGCTTGCATGAGGGCCTAGCACCTTAGCTCAACAGCTAAATTGGTCACTAATGGCCTGCCCAGGCAAATAAAGGTAGTATCCCAGCACCCCTGTAAGTGGAGAACATGAACATATATGTACAGCCAAGGCTACACCTAACTGCACCTTGTTAGTGGTTAAATAATTGCAACACAATCTACACATCCAGGACAGAAAGGCAATAACACATGGACATGCCAAGTTCATGTGCATGTATGTCTGAGGGATTTTTGTACGGTTTTGGTTTTTGAATTAGAAAGTTATATGTTGGTTATGATACTGTCTTGTGGAGTTGATCAGGAGTCTCAGTCCCTGTAAGTGGTGATTAATATACACCACTGTTGATGAGTATAAAAGCGAGGGATTGGCCTTGCTGGGACAAATTTTGTTATGTTGTGAGATCTCTCTCTAACAATTTACTGATGCAGCAGTAGTGTTTACCCAACACAGTACTAGAGAAACTTATGACATGGGAGGATTGAGGATTATGCCACAGAAACACCATTTTGCAGCCTTAATGCAAGGTGGACCGGGGGAGCAGTCATTGTGCAAAGCGTTCCTCCACTGAAGTACAGGTAGTGTCATCACACAGGAAAGTGGGTACTTGGTACACACTACTCGCACACAGATTTACACAAACCTGTTTAAACTGTTGGAGACATGACAGCTTTTCATCTGGTTTATTATTCAAGACATTCTGAGATTAAAAAAAAACCAAAAAAACCCAAAAAAATAGAAAAGAGTAGAAAAACCAGTTCTGGTTCAGTAAGTGCATCCCAGTTGTGCCAATCAGCTGGGGTGTCTGAGAGACTCATCCATAGAGAGTAACCTGAACTTCTGATCAGGAAAAGCTAACATCCCAGTCTCACTTTCTGTTCTCCAACAGGGTGATTAACTTTTTCCTTTTATTTTTTTTTCTCTATCTGTAAAATGAGAATGACAGTAGTTTTGTTGCCAAAGGAAGTAGTGAGATTTGATTTGCTTATGATTATGTGCACCTGAAATATGGTACGATGCACCAAAGTTGCTCTATTAAAGGAAAGTATTACTTTTCTGGAGGTCTGGCAGTAAGTAGTGACTGCTGAGATGGGAGAACAATTGAGATTCTCTGCATATTGAAAGGCACCAGAAGTGCAATGTATTTCCCCTTTCCTGTCCTCAGCATCATCACCAGTAAATCTGCAGGAATAAAGAGCTTTGTGAGGTCTTTCTATGCTTTTTGTTGGCCCCTGCTGATGTAAATCAAACATACTGTCCTCCTGTTATCTTCAGGTTTAAAAAAACCTATTTTTAATCACTTCATACAGGTATCTAATTTGAATCAGCCTGCCACACTGCAGGACTCTTGAGCTTTTTTAATTGGCATCTCTCTCATTACATTTGCACAAAGTTGCAGGGACACTGCAGGACACCAGTAGAGACATGTGAATCACCAATCCTGTTGGGCTGGCAACAAGATGGTGTGATACACCAGGGGAGCCTCAGAGACCCGTGTATGTGGTTAAGGGGACTGAGTGGAAGCAATCAAGTTCAGACATGTTGCTGTGACTATTTCTAGGTCCTGCCTAGACCATCAGAAACAGAATTGTGATGGAAGCTTGCCTGGGATTTTTAACAGCAGTATGATGTTAAACCAGCCTGGTTTCTAGGAACAGTTCCTGGGATTCTGGTAATGCAGGGCTCCCTGAAGGTACTAATGGAAATGTCGTAGGGCAAACACGTGAAGTATATCAAAACCAGTGTTTTAGCCCATCACATGGATATGCAAGGTACCCAACCAGTTCGTGGAGTCTCACTTAAATTCCTTAAGCATTTCAAAATCAACCCTTAGGTATCTGCTAAGAGTCTAATTTTTTTTTTTTTTTTTCTGAAGGAAGTAGCTCTTATCCTCAGACATGTTTATATGATGCCGTGACTCCTTTTCCAGTTTTGGCTGCCAACAAGATATGTCTAAACTTAGCATGTTGGTGTGCCTGGAGACATAAAGTGGAGAGGAGAGACTAGAGCAGTCTAGAATATGTTATTTGGCACTGAAGTACCTTCCTTCCCTCTCTGTCCGTCATCCAGGATTTTGTCATTTGCAACAAAGTATTTCACAGTTCTGGTGGGTACTTTGGTTTTCTCTATTTTCCCCTTACTATTGACAACCAGGGCTCTGCAGCTCTCTTGCAGAACTGGAGATGGGTATTCCGGCTGCACCAAACACGACAATTTTTGACATACTGTCTTCCTGGTGCTAGTATATTTTTTATTCTTTTGGAGGCTTTGCTAGAGGGATTAGAGCTCTTTTGCCTCCCTAATGACAATTGCTAGAAACCAACTCTGAACTAAGAAGACAAGTTTGTAGAAAAAACCAGGAGCATCATCTATAGGGTAGACCAGCATTGCTTGTCCTTGAATTCAGGATGGATAGTGCAGCCTTTTACTAAGCCAGCCAGGAGCCCTCTGTTCCAGCCTCTTTCTTCTGGGGTGACACCATGCATGGCCTAACCAAAATTTGGTGTCTCTGCCATGAGAGACGTACGATCCTGGCACATGACAAGGGCTTGCTTGTCTGTTCTCCTGCATAGCCAGGCACAGGCCAGCCTTGTGACTGCCATGCAGGCCCTCACTGTCACACGGCAGGTCTGTGTCCAGTCCTGTGACAGAGCTGCAAGCTGCCAGCAGCCACACATCCTCCTTCCTCTTCTTGCAAATCGTCCCAGTGCATTGCCATTGACCTCCTCATATAATGGAGAGGAGGAATTGCAGACCCACAGGAGTGTGGTGTGGTGGTGAGCAGGCTTTCATTGAGCATTTTCAATCAAGCAAATGGGCACTTTTATGTTGGCAAAACACTAAATCAGGATTCTCCATTCAAATTGCACCACTCAGGATTTTTTTTTAAATGGTTTAGATGGATTAAATGATTAACAAGACAACCCAGAATTGAGCCATTGATGGTTAGGATCTAAGTCTAAGAAAGACTCCCAGGCAAGGAACCAGTTGTACAAATCACATCTTGTGGGTTTTTTTTTTTCATTCAAGTCAAACATATATTTGGATTTTATAAAGATTATGGTTAATTTGATTAATTTCTCATTGAGGGCCAAAACTAGCTTATGTTGGAACCTACTCCATATTTTCCTTCCAACAATCTTGAGGTTTGAAAGTGTTTGGTTTAGTTCTATAGTTCTGTGAGTACACAAACCCCATGTGACTTTGGAAGGGGTGGCTTTGGGTTCCAGTTTGGGTCTGGCCCTAAGCTTTGTTGTAAGTCAATGGAACTGGGCTCACTTCTAGTGTTGTTACTGAGATTCAGACTTCCTCAAAATATGAGGAATTTTGGCCTGTTATCCTGGTTCAGATATAGCTCTAGATATGACATATCTAGAAAGTTAGAGGAAAGTTAAGGATCTAGGTGCCTCCCAACTTAGAAGGTTTTGGATCTGGATCAATTACAAATCTGAACATTCTTCAAACTTTAGAGTTTCTGACTCAGTACTCAGATTTCAACCTGAATGTCTTACATTTGAAGGGTTCAAGTCTGTTTTTTTATCCAAAGTTGGTACATTTTAAATATCTCTTCAGATTTGTATGTGTAAGATTGATAGGACAAAGGAATTAATATCAGTTTGGGATCAAATATTCCAGGCTGCCAAGAACTTCTTACATCTGATATCCTCCTTTTGGTGTAGACCTGGTTTTTAAATTTTAAATTCAGAGACTATTCCTATTATTTGAACTGAATATAATGATATGAAAACTTGTGATTTTCATCAGCTGGCTTTGATACAAGTCCCCTTGACAAAGTATTTATATTTTTCCCGTAATATTTGCCATCATAAAACTCTGAGAGATGCCAGGCTGAGATGGGAAGACTCTTCACATATTTACAGTACCATCTACTCATGGAACTACAGTTGAGTCTGTTTTACAGATGGAAAAACTGAGGCAGTGACTGCTCAATTGGTACTTACACAGCCAGATCAAGTTACCACAGTTAGAGGCAAAGTCTACAAATGCCCCTTCTGCTTTCCTGACCTTACATACCCTTTAATAAGGTGATTATGGTCATAAAGTCCAAAGCAGAAAATATGTAATATATATTTGGAGTAACTTGGAGAGCTGCCTCTACATGTGCTAGGTGTGTACATAGCTAAATATTACAGAAGGAGTTGAACTAAGTAGTCTATTAGAGCTTTTTACTCTTCATATTTTACTGTAAGGTAAGAGAGGCTGTGTTTTGATGAAAAAACTAATGAAAATTAACCTTTTGAAATAAATTACTTAATCCTTCTGTATTCACTGTACGTCTGGGTGAAACCAGAATGTTTATAAGCGAAATACAAAAATGTGTACCATCTACCAGTGAACAAAACTAATCAAATTCACCAGTCACCAGGTTAATATTATAAGGAATGTGTGAATCATGAATTTCCAGCCAGCCTGAGGGTACAAATCCATGAATCTAGGGAGTTTACCTGTCTGTTTTAGTCAGCAGGCTATCCCTTTTCCATCACTACAATTTAGGCATATATTGCCTAATAATAAATGTGATAATAAAAATGAATTTTGGGAAGCAGGATGTTGTAATAGAGCTTTAGATCAAAAGTGAGATTCATTTTACTTAATTTAGCCAACTACAAGCTAGCTGCTTAGCCTAATCTAGTTGTGTAGGCTCCCTCTTTAGTGAGGAGACAGAGAAAGCTGGGATGAATTGCTTTTGGGAGGCGCCTGTCTCTCCACTGACAATAGAGGGAGCCTACACAACTGGCTTAGACAGGACACTTAACTTTTAGGTGGGTATGAGTAACTCCAGGAAAAGTCTGTTTTGCTTGAGGAGGACATTAGAGTTCTCATCTGCTTTTATACTGATTTACAGCATAACCCTGGGAATATCACAGAACTTTTTTTTCTTTCTTTTTTTTTTTTTTTTTCTTTTTTAAGCTAGTATCTCCATCTAAAAAAATACCCTATAAAGTTCATGGAGAACCCTTGCCAAGGATGCAGGGTGCAAAATGCTTTTCCCTGGTCTTCCTACTTTGACGTGTCTGTAGTTGTCATTAAAATAAACAGAATTTTTGTGAAATAAACAACGTAAGTTTACGTGTGATGAGAAGCAGGGCTGAGTGAAAATTATTTTAGAAGCAGCATACATCTTCTTCAGATGTGACAGAAAATTGTAAAAATAAAAAATATAGTAACTGGTTACACGTATTGTTTCTCCTATCTTTGCTTCTCCTTCGCACCTTCTACCACGAGTCCATCCCCTCTCCCCCCCCCGCAAAAATATATAAGGAGTGGGGAGAACATTCTTCAGATTAGACCTGTATTTTAAATAACCTTGGCCTGTTTGCAACTGGGAAAATGTTTTTTTTACTTGAGAGATTTATTTCTGTCCTTGTAACACCATGTACTATATGCATTGCACCTGTTCAGACATAAGCACAGCACATTATTATAGCTGTAGGGGTAGAAGCTTCCCAATATATATTTTTTGAAAAGAGGGAATGCTGGGGAGAATAGCCCTCTCTTTTCAATTGTTTACCGAGCAGTCTCTTAGGAAGACTTCTTCCTCATCAAGATCAATTTTCCCTGCTCCCCTATTGTCTGGGGAAACCTATCTTCAGGAGCGTCTTTCTTGAAAGATCTCATGACTTTAAAATCATCAGTGGGCTTTGTGTAGTCTGCCTGTCAAAAGAGATATGTTTACACCTTCCCTGCATGTGTTAGAGCTATAAGGTTACGGAGCAGAATGGCTGATACGTTTCGGCGCTTCATGCTAATATGCACCAAAAAATGTATTTATGATAATCATATGGACTGTCTGAAACAATGCATTCCAACATCCTGTAACATAAATAAGAAAGGTGGAGCCAGCCGGCACCGAAGTGTTTATTTGCCCGCAATCGTGCTCAGCCCCGTCTACCTTTGCTAGGCTGCCTCAGCCTGGCAGTATTGAACCTGTTGCTGCATTAGCCGAGTTGTATTTTGCTAGCTCGGGGAAGGAGGGTTGTCTGCTGTCTGGTAGGAGGGCTTTGTCTGTGTGCGCCTTTCTCTCTCTCCCTCTCTCGCTCTCCCTGGCTCTCGCACTCTCGCTCGCTCTCGCTCGCTCTCTCTCGCTCGCTCTCCCTTTCCCGTCTCTGTGGTTTGTAAGGTAGGTTGCAGTGTGTGTATATACACAACATCAAGAGCAGGAAAATGGACTCATTAGGGAGGCAGGCAGTCATTACCACTCACACTGTACTTCCAGGGAGACAGCGACTATGAGGAGACAAACTGAGGACTGGGGAACAAGGTAGGCCAGTTAACTTTTATAAAACATAAAAGAATAAATCCTCTACTCTCCTTAAACCACCAGCAGTTCTTTATTTCCCCCCCCCCCCCCCCGCCCCCCCTCGATTTTTAATTTAGAGATGTAAGTTTGCCAGACCTATTTGCTAGCTTAAAATTCGGAACATCTATAGAAGGCCTTACCCTCCACAAATGTATCCCCCCCCCACCCCCGACTTATTTAAGGGTGTGCCCCCTTATGATTCACTTTAATTACTTTTTTTTTTTAATCATGAAGGAAACAAATACGTTTGTTTTCCAACACTAGTTCCAAGTAAATCAATATCTTTCACTCTTTTCAAACAGCTCTCTCCGTATGTTTGTGGGTCTCTCTGCTTTTTCTTTTCTGTTTATGCAGTTCCATCTGTCCGTCCGTATATCATGTTCTCCTTATTTACTGCTAAATGGGGGTTTATTAGTATTTGCCAATGACTTTTAACTGTAATGCCGGTGACCAGGGTTAACGGTGACTCTCGTTCTTTGTTTTCTATATATGTGCACACTGTAAGTTTAAAGTCCAGGCTTGGCATACAGTAAATAAAAGCAAAAAAAAGAGAAAGCAGGTTCCACTCTTCCTGACAGGATTTTTATTCAGAGATTTTGGTGTTTATCTGTTTCGGTGTGGGGGCAGAGGGGGTTAATTTTGGTTATTGTACATGTACTTTTTCCTCCTCGGTATTTTTAACATCTATTTTTCATTATTAGTGTTTTTGCAGTTTCCTTTGCTAGGAAGAAAGGAGACGTATATTCTAACTTTTATGTTGCTGATCTAATGTAACATTATGGAGGCATCACTGGGTTAATAAGAATTCAAACTTTCTAAGAGGGAGTTAGTATCCTTGGCTGCCCCCCACCCTCCCACTTTATGCATGGTTATGCTTGTGTTTCCGTGTGTACTGACGGGGAAGGGAGGGGGGAAGGGAATAGATATTTTTTACAGTGGTGGCAAATTATGAAATCTATCGAGCCGTTTTGTCCAGAAATAGTAACTATTTATTTACCATTTTTCATTCCACAAATATGCTGCTTATTTTTATTTTCAAACATTGAAGCTCTTCTCTGAATTGATTTTTTTTTTTAACTTTTTTTTTTTTTTTTTCTGGGGAGGGATTTGTGATGCATTTCATAGCCCATTTAGCATTGTCGAGTTTTTGGAGCCCAGATTTATTATGGGTTCTAAAGACTGCTTAAACTGATCCATTTGAAATGGTCTTTTTATCTGAGCTGTTGTCATTTCTGTTGGAGAGTAAAACTGCTACTCTGCTGGTAACAAAAAAAAAAAAAAAGAAAAAAGAAAAGGGATAGTGGAAGTGAGTTACATAAAATGTTCTGGAGAATCCTAAGTAATTATATAAAATGGACGCTGATCAGTGGAGATCTCTGAACAGTAACAATCACCTTTTTTAATAGAAAATTATTTATTTAATAGCAAGAGGCGGACTTCTTAAAAACATGCATTAGGCCTTCCTTTTAGCACAAAGAAGTCCATAATGCAATATTCCTAACCCACCTGAGACTGCCTAGGAGATTCTCCAAAACCTTCAAATCCTTTGAAATGTTTCTTAAAAATCCATTATTTTGCAGCCAGAAAGAACTTTTGCTGCCAACAGGTTTTTTTTTTTGCTGTTGTTTGGTGATTTTTTTTTTAGCTGTCCTTTAACTTACGAGTCCCCATTTCTACAGAAGTGCCTCCTCACTGAACAAACTAAGTTAATTGAAATCCAAAGCAGCAGATCTATTCACTGGCACTATAACTACAGAAACCACTTGCTCCATTTTATTAGCAGCTTTTCCAGAACATGAGTGAAACTTTTCAAGGTTTTATATATCAGTGTGCCAAAATTTAGTAGCTCGTCTCTTAGCTGGGGACTGACATTTATTGATTACTAATTTTTTTTCCCTCTCTATTTTTATTCAAACTTCTAAATTAATATTTTGTTGATAGACTTTAAATGTGTTTGTTGCTCTAAATGACCTGTTAACTGTAGCAAGGTATTTCCTCTTCTCCTAAAGTTTGAATCTCAGGCTTTGAAACTCAGATTGGTTAGAGAGGGGATGCTGAAGTTATGCCAAAAAAATGTAGGGCTCTCAAAGGTGGATTTGCTGATGCCTCTAGGTGGTGGTCAGCCTGGGCTGAGGCAGCAGGAGAGCTCACAGCCATCCTCCTTGTGCACAGTGAGGGGTTTTCAGGCGCCTGTCATTTTCTCCTGCACCAGTGCAGGTGTATGTTCCTCAACAGCCCAGGTTTTTGGGACCTGTCCTCAGGTCCATTCATGTACTTTTAGCAAAAGCCCAGACTCATCTGAACATTTTTAAAAAACTTTAAAAATTACTCCAAGATACCTCCTGATTTTATGAAAACTCCAAGCAGAAGAATTCAAGCAGAGAAAGAGAGTCAGAGCAAGCGAAACACTTTTCATTACTCGATAAGATTTCTTTCTAATAGTAAAACCTTCTTCACTAGGAGGATGTAATTTTCCTTGAACCCCAACTATATTCTGTAGAAAAAAAATAAATAATAATAATAATAATAATAATAATAGTAAAAAAAACAAACTTAGCTCTTTCAATAGCACAAAGTCCATTTGCAATCTGGATGCAGCAGCAAAGGGTAAAGTATGCCTAAGTAAACTTAAATCCAGCGTGTGGTGATGTAGCTGGAACTCGGGGAATGCCAGACCTGTTGGCCAGGGGCGCAGGGCCGGGTTTGGTGGCGCGGGGTGCCCCGGGTCCCCTGCCCGCAGCCTGGGCAGCTGTGCGGGACAGGGCTGGCGCTGCTCCTTGGGTCACACTGTGCTTTATTTTAGTGTTGGAGCAGACAGTTATCTAACACACCCACATGAGGAAGTGCTCTGGAGCACTTATTTCATGCCTTGCCATGCCCTGTAGCTAGAGCAATTTTGGGCTGAATGGCGTGTGTATGTGCCGCTCTCACTCCTGGGAGACGAGGAGCAATGCTGTTGGGGTTTCCGCGTGTATGTTTTTGTGCTGGGGTTTTGTTGTTGTTGTTTCTTGGTTTGTTTTTTTAAACAGGACCAAAAATGGGGATATAAGATAGTTAAATCCGAATACCAAACAAATACCAAGTCAAATTATTTTTAATAGTAGAGGATTTTACTTTTCTCTTAAAGGAGGAAAAAATATCTATCTTGTTTATTTTGATAAAGTCAGTTGTAGCAATTTCCTGAGTTGAATATATCATTATTATAAATATTACTCACAGTTTTCCTATTTTCACATTTTCTTCATAGGCTCAGCTTATTCATAAGGGAAAACAGCTGCGGAATATTAAAAAAATGGTAATATTATTTTTTATAAAACTTTGATGTAAATGGGGAATAGTGTCCCCTGCTAGAGAATTCTGTGGGATAGCTTACAAATCCCATACAAGTGAGATTACTTAGATAAATTGTTATTTAAATCGTTTCAAGAAAATCTTGCTCATTTTTGCAGACCATATGAGGTTTTAAGCAGAATAATTTGAATATAAGTTCTGTTTAGAAATTGATGGCACGCTGTGGCCTTGTGGATTTCAGCTGGTTCCACTCCAGTCTGTTTTTATAGGACTTCTTTAAACTGCGATCTGTATGGTAAAGAGCTTCTGCTGAAAGATATTCATAAAGCTTAATGGGAATTTAAAAAATGAAATTTAACTTCAAGTTTCTTAGATTTTTATTTTTAACAAAACTTCTAGAAAACCCAAATCCTTTTATAAAAGTATTTTTTCTTCCTTTTTTTTTTTCCCTTTTTTTTTTTTTTTTCCCCCTGAAACAATGCACTGGAAATAGTTACTGTTAAAGAATAACTTGTCCCCTCTGAAGGGTCTGACATTCTCACTGTGATGTAGAGGGAAAATGATGGCAAATCAAAGTGAAATGGACTTCACTGTTCTTGTTAGTTTGGTCCAAGAAAATTTTAGAAAGCAAACAAACAGTATCAACTGTGAAAAATAACTTGGCTTTTTAATAATCTATCTATGCCAGTTTTCTCTCGGTGAAAAGTAGTGTTTGACCGTACACCAAATTTTGAGGTAGTTTTGTAAGGTCTGGACCATTTTAACTTGAAGAGATTTTCATAGATGTATCAAACTCTCAGTGAGGAGTAAATAAAGGCAAATGCTTTTGTCTAGGTGGTTTTTCCTTTGATAGTGTTGATCATATTCTTGGTTAGTATTCATTATAAAAGTTAATATTTAGTTCTAGCGGCACTGATCCAGTTCTCCTCTAATAGGAGCATTTCAGAATGACTACTGCTTATGTCTGTCATATTTTTTTACACTTTTGTACTTAATCCTCCAGCACCAGGGTGTGCTATGGCGGCATTTGGACTGCCCAGCACTGGCGGGATTTCTGTTTGCAGTTGGGTTTTGTAAAATGGTCACCAGAGGCACAGGACCATGTGCCACCTCCTCTTCCATAGCTGCTGGGGCAGCCAGGGCTGCTGGTGCCACGTGGCAGGTTGCTACACATCCCTGAGGTTTACAAGAAGAAAGAAATTTAGCTTTTGCCATGTGCAGGGAAGAAAGGAAGATGGTGTCTTGAAGTAGATAGAATACAGGAATGGGAAATTGGTCTACTGGGATAAAGCTGTCCTTAAAGAAAAAAAAACAAACACTGTTCTTCTGACTGCTGGCTGTTGGCTTTGGTGAATTGAGCGTGGAGGGTCCCAGGCTGTTTAAGGGGGCAGATGTTCACCTCCCAGAGAAGTGAGCTGCTGGCTGAGCTGGCTCTAGATGGCACTATGGAAGGAAAGGCCATGGACTATTCCAGAACAGTGGCTGAAATCCTTTCATGCCAAGAATGGCCTCATCCCATCAGTGACAACTTGCCCCACCAGCCCCATGGAGGGTGGATTTGGAGCTTGTGCTGTACTTGCTGTTCTCAGTACTGCTCCTCAAGATATTTCATGGCAGATAGCAACTCTAACACAAACTAGTCCTACCTAATCAAACACTGGCAGCGTCTGTAGGACTTCCTTCTTCAATACCTCGTGTCATAGTTCTCTCCTTGTGCTTTTCTGCAGTGGGTGGACACAGATCACTAGGCAACATTTCATGTCCAGTTTCCACAAGTGTAAATGATGGTACCAAAGGTGAACCAGCACCCGTGGGGTCTTCCAGGATCTTTGAGCTACTATCAAACCAGGGGTTATGAAAGTCTGAATTAAAACCAGTTGGTAACAATAGCAAAGAAGAAAGGAAACCTGAACAGGCAGTGCTTCCAACCCTCTGCAGAGCACCTGTGGGAAATCCTTTGCAGGACAAACATGGTGCCATTCTGTAAGTTAAACCCGTAGATGACCTGTTAATGTTACACTTTCAGAGTGAATTTATCTTCGGGTTATGGTAGAGCTAAAAATGCAAGCAAGTACAGTGTGTCATTTGTTTTGGAGGTAAATACAGCATAGGAATTACTGATTTTCCTTTTTTTTTTTATTTTTCTTCTCCACTGAAAAACAGGCTTTCTACTATCTTGCTTCTAAGATCATCAATAGCTGTGTGATGAATCCCTTGAGGATACAAAAGTAGGACTAGGAAAGTTGTGTTGTGGACTTCAGAGTTGTCCTTTCAGCTGTCTGAAAGTTAATTATTGATTTCTATTTCCTCCCTAGAGACCCATATGCCTTTCTTTCTGACTAGAAAGTTAGTGGTCACAGTGCAGGAATGTGAAAGTAATTGTCATGTGGCAGTACAAGATTTCATGGGCAGGATGTCAGGAATGTGTAAGATGGAGGTTGACATGGGGAGAAAGTGAAGAAAGACAACTAGGTAAAAGCTTGTGTCCACTGTCATTTTATGTGGGTTGGATGAGGAGCCTGCTGTTCTCCATGGCTCTGGCTCTTAAACTCCCAGCAATCTGAGAGCTAAGTGAGTCACAGGCATTAGTGACAGAGGAATGCTGAGAATAAAAACAAAACAACAACAAAAAACCCAACCAAAAAATCTCATTGTTTAGGCACAAACACAAGAAAACCATGTTTAATTGCTGATGTGCTCCCTCTGCTGGTTCTCTAAAACTAACAAATGCTATTCCCAGGAGACCGGGCCACACCCTCTGGGACACTGCCTGACAAAAATTATGCCAAATGAATGGTTTTGAGCTCTCTTGCAATGAGCCGTAGTAACAGCAAAAGAAACCTTCTGATGAAGGGTGTTAAAGCCTTGGATACCAGGCATGACTGCTGAGAGGTCATGAAATGTTCAATCTGTAATTCAGCCTTTTCCCCCCCAGTCTTACATTTGATAGGTGTTCCTTTTCTTATGCTTTCCCAGAGTTTGTATTTTTTGTTTGGCTGCTTCTAGGATTTTTGCCATCTGAAGGGGTTTTATCAAATGTTCTCATTGATGCTTTTAGTTTCAATTTTAGTGTATGTAGTATCTGAAGAAGCCCTAATGTAGCTTAGGCTTTGGCAGCTTCCAATTCTTTCTGTCACTGTCAGTTAAATCTGCTTGTCAGCTTTATACTGTTGTGCCCACTTCATCCTGTCCTTTGGCTTGAATACCGGCTGTTTTTTCAGGATACTCTTGAACATCCTTCCTCGTTGTGATGAATCTGTATTTCTTTTCCAAACATAGACTGAATTGTTTAATATGTTCCCTACACAGCATATTTGCCCAGTAGATAAGTTTTTAAAATCCAGCATTTTGTGCTTTTATGCTATGAAAAAATGTCTTGAGTCCTGGGTAAGATTGAGTACTGGAGAGAAAAAAAAACTGAAAAAAGCTGTATTAATTTCCACAGAAGATTTGGTACGTGTGAAAGGTTTCTGATATAGTAATTATTCAATAGAAGATGGACCTGTGTTTCCCATATTTTCCACCTATGTGGACTGTCATGAAAAAGAGCTTCATCTTGCAGCCATTGACACACCAGTGGGAATCAGCTGTGCAGAGCTGTTGCAGGACTGGGCTCAAGTTTTCCGCGTAGAGTAATGAAAAGTTTCCTTTCTTCAAGTCTCACGTTTCCCATCTAGGTGACTGCTTATTAAATCTTTATCCAGCAGGGACAATAAACCAAACAGCCTGGTGGGTAGCTAATTGTCTGGAGTGACTCAAGCCACGTATAAATCTCATTTGTACTCAGTACATTGACTCTCTCTGGCCCCATCGCTCTCTCAAGAATTCATTCATTTTGAGACATCTAGAATGTAATGCAAAGAAAAGAATCCCTGGTCCATCTATCTCAGTTTCTCAGAGGCTACTTGTAGACTGATGCTACCTTTAGTTCCCTTTCACAGGCCCTGCAGTTTGAGATCCAATCCTTCTGAAACGTAAGTGCAGGGTACTGGCCCTCGTGTGGGCAGTCACAGCACTGAGACCTCATCAGCCTCTTCTCACCAGGTCCCTGGATGGGAGGAATTGTGGCAGGGCTTGGCATCTCTGTGATAGCCTGCCATCCTGCTGTACCTGCTCTGGGGATAAATAGAGAGTACAGTGCCTGGGGCTACCAATCTGGCACCTTTTGCTGGTGCTAAACTAATACAAGTGATTAGGAGTGACATGAGTTCCCGGCGAAGGCCCAGCCTGCCCTGGCAGACCGTTTGAAGTCCCAGCCCTGTTTTGTAATTTCCAGCATTTCATGAAAATGCTGCTTTTATTTTCCTCTCCAAGCCATGGCCAAGTTTGGAAAGCTTCAAAACTTGCTCCCATTGGATAGAAAAAGTGTTTTTAATATGGTGACATATCCTAAATGAGCTGGTTCCATCTGAGCTATACCAACCTTAAATCATTTATCCAGCAAGTCAGTCAGGCTCATCTTGAAACATTTCACTGCTGTGAGAGGAGCTGCTCCTGAATGAGATTAAAAGCCAGTTCTGCTTTTGCAGTACAGTCAGCTATGCACAACTTTCTGTCGGACAAGAGAAAACTCAGTAATTTTTCCCTAGTGCTGGGCATTTCTGGGTTATCAAATTAAATTGCTTTTTATGCTAGTGTCTAAGTCCCTTTTTACAGGGGACTAGATCCCATTCCAAGCCTTTCTTAATACTTTGGTAGACAAACTTTTTTGTCCCCAGTATGTTTATAGGGATCTGAAATATTTTTGGCAGCACAAAGTCATCGTGCAGTATCAGAAATTTTAATCAGATTGCAGTGCAGTCACTACTGTATGCAAGGTACTGGTGAGGATACACTGTGCATTAGGGAAGCAGGATCCACAGTTTGTTTCTAGTTTCCTCTGTTATTTTCAACCAGTCACTTTATTTCCTAGTGTCTCAGTTACCTGTCTTCAGGATAGAGATAGTGACCTTTATCAGTTTCTGAAAGCAGATAGGAGGGTGTTAGTTATAGCTGTACTAGCAAGTTTTATCCTTCCCTCTTGAGTTTGTGCCTTGTTATCACCCTGATTACTCTAATGGCTTTCCTTTAGCCTTCCCTTGAAGTTCTTGAATACTTGCTGTCTTTCTCTGGCATGTCAGACTTGAACTGACACCTGAAGTCTGGGTTTGGCTTTTTATTGGGCTTTTGTTTTGTTTTTGGAAAGGTTTGTACCACATGGAGGTTAAGAGCTAATGTTTACTTAGGTAGCTTGGATGACAGCAAAACTGTTCTGCCCTGCTCATGCAGGCTGTATTATGTTGGATCTCACATGAATTTACCATGTGTTTTCAGCCATGTAATTTCGGAGCATTCAGCCCAAGGTTGTCTTGACCAAACTCCTATTAATAATTGAGCTATCTCAGTTAAAACTGTCTCCATGCTGGAATGAGAACCCTCTTGTCTAGATCACATCCATATCCAGCCCTCTAATAATTTATTCTGCTAGCAGAATTTATTTAATTTTCATTCCCTATCTTTTACAGGTAAAAAATGGTTGAAAGCAAAAAGGAAGTGAGCTAAAATGAGCTCTTCTGGAGTTTCTTGGTTGAAGTCTCCTTGTGCAGGAACCACGGTTTAATAGACTGTAGGCTGTTCTAAAGAATTATTAGAATCTGGAGTAATGTTACTATGGAACATTGGCTTCAGTGTGGCAGAAGGATACAAATGGAGCATTTAGGAAGGAGGTTTGTGAAGAATGTGAGCAGCTAGAAGAAATAAAAGCTGAGACACAGGCAGGGGGCAGAGCTGTTCAAAGAAAACGAGGACAAAAAGTCTGAACTTCATGCAAAAAGAGGGGCTAACTTAGTCCCACTGGCAAGAGAGGGAGAAAATTTTAACAGCAGAGTTCTGTATGAGTAGGACCAGTGAAGGGTGGGATGGGGCCACAGCCCTTTCCTTTTTCCTTATGAACAGGGAGCTGGAATAATCATCATAAAATAATCATCTTCAGAGGACTGTGCTTTTGGGATAAGTGGTTCCACGTGAAATTTAATGTCTGTGTATCTGTTAAAGTGTTTATGGGTCATATTTTGCCCTATGTTACATTAATATAAAAGTGGACCAATTCCATGAAATTTAGAAGACCTAACCTTGAACCAAGAGCTGAATTTAGCTTTGTATTTCTCCCTACTGGCTACAGCTGGCATATGTCTGAAGCAGTAAAGATGATGCATGGTACTCCACAAGTGATTTGTGACCAGGAGATGGTTTTCTTTAGGACAATGCTGCTGCATTTGACCTCATTTCTGCTGTGTTAGATACTGTCTCCCTTGTGGCAGCATACATAGGTGTATTAATAAGATTCTTCCCACATCTCTCCTTGAAATCTCAGCTTATGGAGTGGATGAAAAGCCTTGCTTTTACGAGGTGCTGGTGATTATTCTCATAATGCTCAGGCAAAAGCAGCAAAGAATTTAGCATCCAAAATGATGCCTTTTTTTTCTCATCCGCAAAGGTTTAATCATGAGACCCTGTGTGATTTCTTTTTGTTGTTGTTGTTGTTTTGCTTTGCTTTGTTCTCATTAACCAAAAAAGTGAGGTGCCAGTTCTAACTAAGTCTTTCCCAGGCTTTTTTAGATAAAGGAGTTACACATGTCCTTCAAAACAAAGAATGGTTATCAGCTGAGTTCAGCAGGAGCAGAGAATGCTCACAAAAGGTTCTAGGACAGTTTAGTCATAGATAGCTGCTGATACAGATAAATAGCACTTTGCATTTCTGAAGAAACTTATTCAAATATCTTACAGTGTTTAATGAAAGTAGCTAATTTAGTTTCGCCTAATTTCAGTAGCTGAATCAACATTATTATTTCCATTTTTTAATCAGAAACAATCGAGGCACAGAGAGAAGAAGGAAGTGAGGCCTTTCTTTCTTCCTTCCTCAGTGTATTGTACATGCAGATGGGAGTTGGAAAAGTAAAGACCATGTTCCATGGACAAAGGAAGCTCAGATGATTCTTGGCTATGTTAAAGACTGTTAGGCTTCTTTTTGGTTGTTTTTGGTTTGTTTTTCTTTTACACTACTGTGGTATTGTAACACATATGCGACTTCTTTGCCATTAGAGTCTTATTTTTGCTTCCAAAATGAGATACAAAGAGTCTACAGTAACTGGATATTGAGGCCAAATAAATTTAATATACCAACATGTCAGCAGAGTCTTTAACAGCAGAATTTTTAAAGAAAAAAAACCTTTACGGTCTTTTGTTTGCTTTTTTTTTTATAATTACTCTCTTAACTGAATCAAAGTAACTTCTTTTTTTTGTTTGTTTGTTTTTTGTGGGGTTTTTTTTTGTTGTTTTTTTGTTTTTTTGTTTTCTCATGGGTGGACTTCTCTTAGCTGGATATATCCTGATAAGCTCCAGCGTTAGCTTTGTCCAGGAAGTAGATGTTCAAAAACTAGACCTCTCTGTCACGTCTTTTTGTACAGTAATAATCAAAGGGCAAAGTTATATCTGGCTGAAATACACAGTGGTGTTGCTTGATCCATTAAATAGTCATCAAGAGAAGACAGGAGCTCCCTATCACATATAAAGACAAACAGGCCTTCAAACAGTTACACTGCTCTGAACTTCTTGTGTGTGTGTCTGCTCTATGAGCAGTGGCTGTTAATGTCTGAGAACTGCAATGTGGAGAGAAGAAAACGGCCCCTAAGGGTTCTTAGGACACAGGCATTTAAAGAGGATTGTTTCTTGTCTGTTTAAACTTGTCAGTGGGGACAAAGCCTATGGGAGACTGCAAGTGCTGGATCTGGGCAGAGCACAGGTGTGTTGTTGCTGAGGTATCTCTCAGAGAATGAACAGTGGGAGGAACTGAGTTGTTTGTATACTCAACCTGAAAACTGTACAAGGAATAGCTGCATTTAACGTTTTGTTACTCGAGAATGAGATTCTCAAGATCTTGAGATCTCAGTTCTTGAAAACTTGCAAACAAGTTTTGGGTTTGTACCGCTCTCTGATTTTTTTTCACTTCCCAAGAGCCAGTTCTAATGTCTGTTGATGCTTAGAAGACCAGATTGGAAGAACAGCAACAGAAAGTTTTATTAGCCAGCACAATTAATACTTTCTCCCTTGAGAGCCAAATTCGTCTAGTGTAGCATGTTTACAAAAGAAAAAGCTAGAATGCACAATAAGGTTTTGCCTTTATCAAAGACTTATGGATTCACCATCACTGGATGTATTTGTGACTATAACAAAGAACACTCCTCAGGCATGTCTCACATTTCAGGGGTTGAAGGGCAAATTGGATGAATGTCCCTCCTAAAAACTGGATGAACCAGCTTTTTCATATGCAATTTCCAATTTTGATAATCCCCAAGAAGCTTATAAGAGCCAGGATGGAGTCAGTAAAACCTTGTCTTATTAACCTCCAAAAGGACACAAAGGGGTTTGGATCTTGAGGCTGGTCAGGATGCCAAGTGTACCTCTTAAGTACTCTCATACTGTCTCAGCCTGCTGGAACTTCTGGCAGACACAACACAGTAAGGTTCACAAAATAGATGAATAGAGTTGATGGAGACCAGGTTTTCTTAGGTAATTCCCACCTCAAAAAGGCAAGTCAAGCTTCTTTGTACAGGAAAGGCAGTAAATATCTTTCGCCCTCTACATCCCCTAAGTAGAGGTAGGTCTTTCCCCTGTTCCCCCTTCACACGTACATGACCTGTTTTTTAGATTGAATGGTCTCTCAGATTTATTCTGCTGATAAGCACTGGTCCTTTGAGAGATGCTCAAGTCAATTTTATTTGAGTCCTCTTAGTCTTTAGGATACTTGTGTCCACTTTACATGCAAAATTCAGACCCAGGCATATTCTACAAAGGTTCCCTAGTGCGCAGTTGCCTCTACATGCTGTTGTGGTAATAAAAACCGGCAGCTTTTCTCTGTCATTAAGCACCTCCAGTGTTATGCATTTACTTTAATGAATCAGTTTCTGGATTTGGTTTTTAACTTACTGGGGTACAACATTTACCATATTTAATTATGATGTAGGTAGTCTCCAAAATGCCAAAGCAGTTCTTTATAGGACACACCATTTTTCCTTCTGAGTGCCATGAACCCTTATGTATCTTTATGAGTCTGGGGGAAAGATGGGTTAAAGAGTCAACAACTCTGCAGACATTAAGTCAGCAAATCTAGAGGATACTTACTTCTTTGAACTCACATCTTTGTGTGGCCCTTCCTTGGTTTTTGATGGGGATCACTGGTGTGTTTAGGGGAAATTCTGCTTGGCTGTCCTTTCTTCCTAAGTTTCAATGTCCCTAAAGTTCACTGAGGTGGGAACACAGCAGAGAGTTTGGAATCTGGAATAATGACAGGCCATGGATTTCTCCAGACTTTCTGGGAAGCCTGAGAAAATGAGCTGAACTTCTTGGTGAATCTGTATTAACCAGAACTGTTGAGGCTCCTTGCTTTGTCAGAGAGAATCTTGCTTCCTCTCAGAGGAAGTAATTCTGCGTGATTTGAGAGAGGCTTTAATGGTCTATACTCTATTTTTTAGGAAATATGCAGGAAAAAGCCTACTTTGGCATAAAACTGTAAAGCTTCAAATCTTTATCGCTCTTTGTTTGTTTCATAAAGCTTTTACTTTCCTATATCCTTATTCTGAATGCCTGTATATTTAACCTCAACAAAAGCAGCACAGTAAGCCGAGCAAATGGAGTGGCGTTCAATTTGCTTCCTTATTTTCTGCCTCAGCAGGTCAGGAACCCGCTCCTTGTGGCAGAAGGGGCCATATGCCATGGTTCCTGCTCTGCAGTGTAATCAGATCTGCTGTGTGTGCAGTAAAACCGAGCTGGGCAGAATTTGGGCAAGGTGCACCAAAGCTCACCACTTTGTGTGCAAGACAGCAGTAATAAAGCCCATGCTCAGGAGCTCCAGAGCTTCCTGGAATCACTGGGTTTACTGAGAATGCACCATGATTGATTTGGATGTTTGGAGTGCACCCAATATACCCCAAACCTGCTTGACTGAATTCATGATAGTTTTCTCAGCAGCTGTGCTGGGTTTGTATGGGAGTAGGTTCTTCTGGATAAGCAGCTTTAGGAGAAGGTCATGAGTGAGATAAGTACAAATCAAGGATCCTGAGTACAGTCTTAAGATATTGAATTTATTTATTTTTTTTTTAATTCACTATTTTTAATGAGCTTAGATATGGCATGTGCAGGAAGAGAAGATATGAAAAATGTAAATACTAGGATGTTTTGTGTCTGCTGTAGACTTTCGTACTGATCTGAGCACTTCACCTCTGCTCTTCTGTTCCTTAGTGAACTAGAGTGATGAGAGAACCTTCTGCGTGCCTTGAAGTTTCATGAACAGCTTGTGAAATGCTCTGAAACCTTTAGGTAAAAAGGCTGGGGATAACATAGTAATTATTGCCACACTTAACTTCTCTTGATCTGAGAGGAGTGAGCAGAAAATGCAAACACATATGTTACCATGAGAAATTAAGATATGTTCATTTAAAAAAAACAACATTCCCAATAAAGAAACCATCTTGGATTGAATCATTTCCTTCCTTATAGTGTTTTGCCTGATGATGTCATCAGTGAAAGAATATGTAAGTGGAAGAAAGGGTAGTAGGGTTGAAAGGCAAATCTTGACACTTCTAAACCTGGTACCCTACTGATGTTAATGAAAGTTTTAATTTTAGTTCAGGGTTGCAGTTCTTTTCAGAGTTGCAGAAGATGAGCATAGATGGGTATTTGGGTAGAGAGGAAAATGACCAGCAAGTGTCCACCTGGGTTCTGCAAAGGACCCAGTTGAGAGGCTGATTCCCCAGTGATGGATAAACATGGCTTTGGCACGATGGGTGGTGCTGATGTTGTTTGTATCTTAACCCCTGGCAGAGAGAAGGGTTCAGGAGAATGAGATTTAGAAGCAGAATAGAGGTGAATCTAAATTAGATGGAAACAAAGGGTAAGGAAGAAGAGGAAGGTGCAATTCCATAGTGGTGCTTAGATTCCTGTGTTTGTTCTGGAGTTTGTTGTGGAGCAGAGTATCACCAGTAGCACCACTGCATTTAGTGTGCTCAGTGGGAATAGAATCCATAAACAGTTTTGTAAAGTGTCAGGGTTTTGCTTGTGAAGTCACTCTTATGGTGGCTCTTGCCTCTGCCATTTCTTTCCTTACCTTGTTGATGGGCTGAAGTTACTCTTGCTTAGCCCAAATTCACATGTATGAATATGCTTTGTTTATCTGTCTCTGTCTGTCTCTCTGTGCGCCTGCTGCTTGTCTGCCTGCCAGTTTTTTCTTTGTCTCTATCACTTCATCACTGAACCCATCTGTGTAGAAAATGGGATATTTGGCTGTCTCCTATTTTTTTTTATTTTTTTTTTTTTTATTATTTTTGTCATTTTGTTCCCTCAGACTTACGAGGATGAAACTTGCACTCCTGGGGGTGCCAGGCATTTTCGATCTTGCATTTAGGAGGAGCCGTGATGCTTTTTGCGTCTGTTTGTCTGTCCATCTGTCTGCTGGTCTATAATAAGCTGTGCAGTGAGACAGCAGCTTACTATCTGTGTGTGTGAAATTAGCTAATTGGTGTTAGCAGCAATATTTTCACATGTTTTATAAGCAAAGTGCAGCAAGGTATATAAATGTAGATATGATCCAGAGACACACACACATACACACACACGCGCGCGCGCACGCAAGCCTGTCGCTGCTCATGCATAGACGCTCAGAAGTAATTAATGTTAATAAGATTTTAATGTGCTTGTGAGATCATAATGAGGAGAAATGAATGCTCTGATTAGAAAAAGGTAACTGTGTGTGTGTTTTGGCTTAGAACAAGATTTCCCCTCTTTTTTATAAATCACAATTTCAGAACTTGTTTGTGATTGCATCAATCGGTTTTTATTTTCAAATTAGAGGTCTGTTTAGCCATTTGAATGATTATCCAAATCAATGGGTAAACCCCTGATCATAAGGAATCATGTAGATTTTTTTTTCCCTTTAGAAAGCAAAGCTACTACATTACAGGGCTGGGCAGCCTCATCTTTCTAGCATTACATTTTTTCATGCTGCTTTTAAAGCCTCATCAGCAACTGCTCTCAGAGACAGTGCTCGTTTTTTACAAATAGAGATGTTTATCTATAGGTGTCTGCAGTGCATAATCAACCACTGAAACTATTGTGCCAAGGCACATTCCTGTTCATCAGTAATGATGAATCCTCAGAGTCCAGGTGATCACATGATACCTTGATTATATTTTGAAATAATTAGTTTAGGAAAGCAGAACTGTATTTATATATATATATATATTTATTTTTTTCCCTCTCATCAGTCTAAATAAGAGGGATGGAAAAGTGTTTGCATGGAATATTTTACAAGCTAGGATGTTTTTTCATCCTGGATGCTGTGTAGTCACCAGACCCCAGGCTGGCTAAAATCCAGCTGGACACTAGGGGTCCTTCTCTCCAGCAAATCAATGAAAACATTGTCCAGAGGGCTTCACTTCCATTTGCATACTTATTTTTGTTATTAATCCCTCTGGGATTGGGATTTTTATTTTTTTTTTTTTTAATTAACACTGAGAGGTTAGATACTTTGTTTTAAAAACATCTAGAATTGAAAATGCAGATTTGAACAGTCTATGTTCCAGTGCATCCCATGTTGCCCACTACCCACTGGATTCTGGTGGTGCCTGGTTGGAGTGGTATTTTAACGTGATAGATCTATGATTGAATCCATGGAATATGGTTCATTTCCAGAAAGTGCTGGAGTACCGCAACAGCAGTTGTGATGAGAAATGTTAGAGCATGGTGATAAGATTGCAGTTTCCAAATTGTGCTGAACAAAAACCAGTGTCAGTAAATACAGCTTTGACAGGATTTGGAGTCTCTAAAGATGATGATGTTCGTTTATAATGAATGAATTTATTTTGGGGAAAGGAAACGACAGGCATTATGTACATTTGTTTATTCCTCTGAACACTTCCTTCAGCTAGCTGCTGTACAGCCAGGCCTCCAACACTAGTTCATCATTCTGATAGCTCAGCCAGTGAACTTTTATGAGGTACCTTGGGATATTGTCTGCACAAGTGTGTGCACAAGTGTGTCTGTGTGGGTCAAAGCATCGCTGAAACATGCACATCCATGCAGTAAGGCCAAAACAAAGTATTCCCCAACTACTGCCACCATCCAAGTAAGTTTTGATGACCCTGGATGGAAGAAGGACATCTTTATTTCTCCTAAGTGCTTGTAGTCTGAGAAGTGCTTTACATTTTGACCTAAATAAAATGGCAGTCTGAGTTCTCACAGTAAGGAAGCAACTAATTTGTTTTAAAACTAATCAATCCTTTCTATAGGTAATTTTTTTAGAATATTTTGAGAAATATCAACCCCAGGATTAGTATCGAAATGGATTAGTATTGAATTAATGGGATATGATTCATTTCCAGAGAGTGCTGAGGTGCCACAGCAGTGGTTGTGATGAGAAACAGTAGAACATGGTGATACAATTGCCATTTCCAAATCATGAGGAACAAAACCAGTATCAGTAGATAATGGCTTCAACACAATTTGAAGCCTCTGAAGAAGATGATGTGAGAGTTCAAATCCCACTTTGGAATTAGTGTCTGCCTGCATTGTTTTCATTGCCTGTTTCTTTTTCTTTTTTGTGTATGTGTGAACATGCCAGTTTCCAAGAACTGACTTCCACAAAGTTGAAGACTGAGAGTAGAGGGAGGAGCAAGGTAATTATAAACTCCAAATCCAGTGAATTGTCACGTTGGAGTGGGAAGCAGCTGAGCAATGCAAGGAAAATTTAAATTTGTGTTAAATTCCCTTTAAATTTGTGTGAGTTTTTCCTGTGTTCTAGAAGTAAAATGTTGAGGAAAACACTCAGTTTGGTGTTCCCAGCATTGGAGATGAAGTAGCCAAGCTCCCCTTAGCTGTGGGCTGAAAACTCCATAAGGCTTGGGGAACTCAGGAAAAGCTGAAGCAAATTGGTTAAGTGCATGAAGTTAGTATGCAAAAATGAGTTGTGCTGAGTCCTTGGGGGACTGCTTTAATTCAGGAGTAAATTAGTCTTAGACCAATCTAGTTTAACTGAATAAGGAGCTACAGGGAGATTTGCTGTTGAATTAGAGCATCTACTCACAGCTTCAAGACAATTAAATGTGTGCACACTGGTGTCAAACCTTTAGTTGATTCACCTTAACATTCTCAATGTCCCCATGAAGGCGTGGTTTAAGAGATAGATAAACTGTCCCAAGCAATTAATTCTGTACTGGGGATCAAAAAACTCACCAGATTTTGATAGCTTGTTTGCTTTGAGGGAAATATCATAATGCCAAATATTGCAGTGTTGTTGACAGAGGGGTACTGATTGCCCTCCCTCTCCTTGGACACCATTGTTTTCCTGTGCAGTTCTTGAAGGGTCCACAGATAGTGAGGATGGCTTTCTGTTACTGTCAGTTTGTACATAAAAAAATCCAATATAAAACATACAAAAGTTAGAGATACTGTGTATTTGCAATGAATTCTAGAATTATTACAAGAAAAGCAAGCGTATTCACAAGTTCTGTTTCTGCTTTACTTATATTTGAGTACTCCAGCGTAGTCCAAAGATGAGAAAGAGGGCTTTGGGATAGGTTTGTTTGGTTGTGATGGCAGAACAGGGTATGGTGGGAACATAGTAATGACAAGCTGCTTGGGAGAAACTCATTCTCTCTCAAAGAGGCCTATGCACTGTGTGAAAATAGGAGCTCATAATTGTATGTTGAGATTGTGCTCTGAAGAGTCTTTTGGAGCATGTTTGCCAACCTTACTTGTATTACAGCTGTTTAATTTGACTTTGTTCCTAAGTACACATATAAGGTTAAAGCACTGTTAATTCATAAATTTCATAATTAGTGAATAATTGTGAGTTAGTTGATAAAATCTCCATGCTAAACAGCATTGGATTCGCACAGTGAAAACCCTCTGCATAAGGATGGATTTTTAAAATATCTGTAGGTTCTAGTTCGATCAGGCCAGAACAGAAAATAAGTAATCAGCTTGAAAGCTTCATTGGAGATAGTCCCCTGCTAGCATCAAAGATGGGGTGTTTGTTCAAGTGTGCTAACTGCTCTGAGGTTTTTTCATGTGAAAACATACGTCCTGAAACTGTCAAGACTTAAGCTCTGAAAGAACTAATTATCTCATTCTCCTTGCCCAATTCCATATTTATGCTTGTAAATAAATAGCCGCTTTTCTACCAAAGTTCTTAATGCCCAAAAGCACCTGCTGAAGCTTCTGGATGCAAAGAACTTGTACTGGTATATGCATTTAGAAGAGCAATTTTAGATAATAGTTGTCCAGAAGGCTCTTTGGTCTAGTGAGCTTAGAAATTCCAGACAAATGGCATGACATTTCTGCCAAAAATGATGTTTTAAAAGTTGTGTAATTACAAAGTGCAATATTTACATAGAAGTAACAAATATGGCTATTCTGTAGGAAGGCAGGGACTGTTAAATCAAGTTGTGTGCATGCTTTGGTCACCTCAGCTTCTGAAAGTACCAAACACTTTTGAGGTAGGTAAGGAAAGCATTCTCATGAACAAGTCTGAAAAAAGCTAGCCATGGAGGAAGTTCCTACCTTAGTCTGTCATGGCAAATTTGGCCAAGTCTTTGAACAATGTAGGTTTTCAAACAGTTTGAGTTCTGTTTGGCTTAGTAATGGATATTCATACTTAGCCATATGAGAGAGATTTTTTTGTTTGTTTATGTTTAATAAGCTCTTCGTCTCACTGTTAATTCGCAGTAGATATTACGCAATCTACAGGTTGATTCACACATGAGAGGAAATGTCTTCATTCTTCTGAAGTTTTTTATGTGGATATTGGGAAAGCAATTTGGGTATTTGAGGTTTTAAGTAATGTAGAAGAAGACAGCACTGAGCAACTAGACAAAGTCAGAAATACGAATCATTATGATGTGGGTATGCTTCCTGGTATTTCAGTTTTGTTATATTGTGGACATGTGTCTTGTCATTAGCAGAATTTCAGTGGCTTTCAGTTTATATGTGTGCTTACTCCTACACTTATGCCTGTGTTTACTAGTAGTGCATTTGGAAAAAGTCTGAATGTATAAGAAGTATTTGAATAATGAGTTTGGGTAATGGTTCCATTTCTTAAAAAAATGTTACAAGTTAATCTTGTTCTCATTTTCCAAAGTGTTGTGCCACCACAATAGTAGGAATAGGCCTTTATATCTATGCCTGTATTTGTTATTCAGAAAGAATTGGAAACATCCTGTGTTTCCTGAGGCAATAGATACTGTGTATTTACATCTCTTTAAGACATGATTGCTACTTTATAGCTCCCTGTCAAGTAGGTGGACTTTAATAGATGGGAAGAGCCCAATTTGTGTTCTTTTCTGTGAAGGCCTTTCAGATCTGCAGGGCACTGTGAGTTTTGGGACTAGCCCATAGGGTCACTCTCTGCATGACACTTCTCAGCCATGCTGTGTGCAATCCATGGGTTGGCAAAAGCAGCACAGCAGCATCTCTTCTGCTCTGGTCTCTGTATTTGAGATGCATCAGACCACCCTGCTGGCCAGCTGTGTCTTCTGTGTGTGATCCTGGGAATCAGATACCACAGTGCTTAGCAGTATCTGCAGGGTTTTATGCCTCCAAGTGAAGGCCTGAGCTCAGGGAGATCTGTCTGCCAGCAGGCATTTTGTCTGGAGTGACAGCCCAGGTAACACGAGCTGCTGTGTGAAGTCTTACACATTGGGACAGCTGAGATGCCTGTCTTCTAGGCAGGCAAAAAGCTATGAAGTCTGACCTGGGAAATCATTTCTCTGCAGTGTTCTTTCACGACATTTGCCACACACTGGAGCAATCCATTGAAACATTTGAGCCACTCAAACAGCTAGAAGATCCCAGCCCTGCTGCCAAGATTCTTATCTGACCACATGATAAACATTTTTCCTCAGGTATTTGCCCCGAACATCTGAAAAGTGCTTCAGGCAAGTAATGTGGCAGGTGGTAACTTGGTTCTCTAGGTGGTGGTAAGCCAGCCTGCTCTGCCCCAGCAGCTGCTGCCAAAACACTGACCCTGGCAGGATCTGCACCTTCTGCTCAAGACAGGGGAGGACACCCAAGGCAGTGGGGCAGGGGTCATGGGGAACAGCAGGGAGTGGCACAGGGGTAAGAGGAGGTTTAGAGGGAGGGAGGAAGGCAGGGAGGGAATGAAGCAGGGATCAGTGTCCTGGGATTAGCCATGGCAGAAGGGTGTGGACAGTGATTTGTGTACATAGCTGGTGTAAGTAGAATCTGCATTAGAAGGATGAGGAGGTGACAGGGTGGAGTGGTCTGTTCTGAAGGGAAAGAAGGAACAGTACAGACATGTCTCCACCTGTGCACATTTGGGGTTCATCACAGAACTGGGAGATGTCATTGCCAGTGTGTTGGTACCAAGAAGCTGCATTGCTTTTGGAAGAGTTTGAAAACATTGAAAGTGAATGCAGTTGAGGCCACTTACTGGATTTTCCACTCTCTCTCAATACAGTAGTACAGTCTTGATCAATCTGTTAACAAATTTGTCAAGTTTTTGTTAAAACACCAAAATACTGTGCCCTAGTGCAATTGATTTCCAGCACTCTACCTTTGCTGCTGCTTTCAAGGAGTTTCATACCTTTTGTTCATTTTTCTTTGCCTGATAGTGAGCAGATGACCAATTTTTTTTTTAATCTTCTGCTGCTACTTTGGTGAAACTTGTTGCTGGTATCAGGGTAGTGGAAAGGTCTAGCACATACTGGGTTCTGTTCCAAAGACTTTCTGTTAATCTCTAACATAGGGGTTTTTTGGTGGATGCTTCACATCTACTTTGAAAGCACAACCCATAATTTGTCTTCTTACATCCTGAAACTTTCCCAAATTGAATAGAGCTGAAATATTACTTCCTCTGTCCTTGGAGCTGCATATCTCTATTTACAAACCTTAAAAAAGATGATTGGCTCCTTGTTTGTCAAATATTGCTAACGTATATCAAGCTTATAATTCACAGGAACTCCAGATCCTTTTCTGAAAAACTACTGCCTGCTCAGTTATTACCATCTTGTATTAGTGTCATTAATAATTTCTGCCCAGGTACATTACCTGTAGTCCTGTTGAATCTCATCCAGTGCCTCTTGAGGTTTCTTTTATTTGCCAAGGTAATTTTAAATTTTATTCAGCCACTCATTGCCCTCCTAGGTTCATTTTTCTACAGATCTAATAAAAATGTTTTCTATTCCATCATCTAGGTTATTAATAAAAACGTCAAATAGAACAAAACTTAGGGCAGAAACCCAGCTGATGCATTCTTGTATTTTGATAATTACTGCGTGGATTCTCTTATCCAAAATAGATCTGCGTCTGTGTGATACCATGGATATGCTTGTTTTGCTCCTAACTTGCATATAAAAATATATAAGATGTCAAAGGCCAAAATAAAGTCAAGGTACGTGACATTTGCTTTCTATGATATTTCTTTTCCTGTTGAGAAGGAAATTAGGCTGTTTTGGCATGATTTGTTCTTAAATCAGTGTTGAGTGTTACTCATCTTTTATACTTAGGTGCTTTAAAGCTGGTTTGATTCATTGTTCACTAGTTTTTTTTCTGGGAATTAAGCTTAAACTCTGTGGTCTGGAATTTCTGGAATTTCCCCATTCTCCTTTTTTTTTTCCTCCTCACTTTGCATGGTAGATAGTAGATTTATTCTTTGAGTCTTTTGTTGTCTTCTACTAAGTCACAAAATCTGCTTCAGACAATTCTTTAAGGAGACCAGGATGAATTAATATACAAATGGTTTGAAAAATATTTAACTTAGCATAGTACTCCCTAATTTGTTTGCCATTTCTTCTGGAGTAAGACCATACCCCTCTTCCCATGTATTAAGTTAGAGAAGACTTATCTATATCTCTCCACTTGAAATTTTGAATGAATGGTGGTAAAAAAAGGTGTTAAGCGTTTCAGCCTACACACATCATCTGTCAGTTGAACTTCCTCTACATTGATTAACAGAGCCACGTTTTTCCTCATCTACCTAAATGTGCTAATAGAATGGTTTCTTGCTATTCTTGCCATTCCTTGTTAATTTTGTGCTTTGAACCATTATGATTTTGTCTCTACATGTTTGTGTAATTTTAATACTTACGTATTCTGATACCCTGTTTGCTTCAGGATTTTTTTCCTGTCTTGGTAGCAGTAAAGAGCTCATACTTCAGTGATGTTAAAACCCTGCTATTCTATTTCTTTCCTCTTTATTAGGATAGCCTGTGCTTTTATTATTACTATATTACAGTATTATTATTATTGTTGTTATGTTTCATTATAAATTGTTGTTTATACTTAGATGTTAGATTTTTTTCCCCACCTGCCCCTTTTAGTCCCTGTTAAAAGATCTTCCAGTAGGTTGGTAAGTTAGTGCCCAGGAATCCTCCTCCTTTTGTGAGAGGTGAACATCCTCCTGTCTTTAACCACATTTCCCATGGTCAGATGAGTAAAAATCTCTTGTTAGAGGTGCCAGTTGAATCAAAGTGTGATGCAGTTATCTCTAGTCTTTGTGTCCTTGCCTGATCCCTGCCTCTGCTGTGAGACAATGAGAAACACTGATTCCTTCAGCCTTGCTTCTTGAAAATGGTAGTCACTTTTGAGCCTTGATATCCTTCAGGTGTTTTTTTTTGTAAATTTTTTTTTTCTTATTTTTCCTTATGGTCTCTTTGTTGTACCTTCTTCCTGTGTTGCCTCTCTGAATTGGAATGTTCAGGAGAGTACCCTGAGCTCACTTAAAAGCCACTTAATTCCTTTGTAATCTGAATTTACTGACCTAAAAGTGGTTTCTATTATCAATGTATTATATTTCTTTTCTTATATTTCTGGTTTCCATTTTCTTTTTAACCCCCATTCTTTTATTCTTTCAAATTATTTCCTTTCTCTTAGCTTGCACATTCCTTGTGGCAAGTGTTGTGTTTTCTCATGTCAGCTATGTCTTAATAGACTCACTCTTCTTCTCTCACTTTTCCTCAGACATAATTTTCTGAAAGTTTTTGTAAGTTTTGCAGATCAGTGCCATTGCAACCATATGGTTTCCTATAATTGTCCTCTAAAACTAAACTTTTTTGCCCGAATTCTGTCCCAGCTTTTCGTGAGTCTTCTCTATTGAGTAACTTTGTTCATGCTCATTTTCTGTTTCAGCCTGTTGTGAGCCAGATGAAAGTTGAATGCTCTTTCCCAGACTTTAGTCACTTAATAGCTACTTCAGAGCATTTGACCCCTACCTCCAAAGGCAGTGACAGATTTCTGTCATCCTGAACCTGTCATGTTGCTACAAACATTCAGAGGCTTGCATGGAAGGAAATCTTCCATGCAAGCAGATATTCAGTAGTCCTTGATTTAGCCCTTGGAAAGTGGGGAGGACATATGAATATGAGTCTGTAAGTTTTTTCCTTCTTCTTCTTATTTTCTTTTTTTTTTTAATTGGTTAGTTGGTTGCTTGCTTTTTAATACCAAATAATTGGAAAATTACAGAGAAGATAATATTTAAAATGACTGCACAATCTGATTGCTTACTATAATTCCTTTAGAGACCAGCTGTTATAAAGGATGTTTGGGTACAGGTTACTTAACTTGAGTCATCTTCAAGGAAAATGCAGTCAAGACAGCTATTTAGTCTCCCTCTGTTATCAGTGGAGAGGAGGAGAAATACCTCTAGAGAGCTATTCATCCTAAATATATTACAGTTTTAGGATGGGATTAATGGCTCTCTGGAGATGATTATGGTGGCTTCAGTAAGATATCTAACTTTTAGGAAGATAATACTTAGATTATATGCATCTTGGTCCCATGCCTGTTCAGATTTACCTGAAGAATATTTCTACAGTCCCAATATACAACACAGAAAGCTACCATGTTTTTTTCTTATTTTGTGGAGATTTTGTAAGCTTTGATTTTCCAGAGTTTGGAAGAGTTGTATTTACTTTTAAATATTTCCTTTTTAAAATGTTGCTTTGTCTCCTTACCTCTTTGATTTGTTAGTTTGATTTGTGGTGAAGAAACTGTTTGGAATCTTTGTTTCTTTGTCGTCCCTTTTCTGTGGGTCCTGTCTTTTGAGACTTCCCTATATCAATATGCTCTTGAGTATTGCAGGTAAATACTGTTCCATGTCACCTTCCTCACAGATAACATGAAGATCAATTAAACACAGGTTTGACTACACTAAACTCTTGTCTCCAAGTTAGTATTTTTAGGTGGATATTTGTATTTCAGAGTATTTCATGATGCAGCCACTAAAAATAAGTGATCCTGAACAACAGATTAGACATATTTGTTGATTTTTGGGGAAGAGCTAATGTCATTTTGGTGTTGCACTAGTTTCCCTCTTCATCTCTGTACAGCCGTAAGGTGTCCATGACACTATTATTCTGGCCACTCTGTTGCCAAAAACTTGTCAAGAATTCAGTGGAGAATTCAGAGAAGAGCAACAGAAGTTAAGAGGCTGAAGAGATTGAAATATGAGCAAAGATTACAAGATTTTAATATGTACAGTTTGGACTAAATGATGACTAAGACATATGATAACAATCTACAAGTATTTGAAGGGTGTAAAATATTAAGACAAAAAAGGAATTATTTTAAGATGTTCAAAGGGGTAAAACTCTGCGAGGAAAAATTTCAGCATGAATCATGAAAAACTTCCTGAGACTTGCATGAGATGAAGTCCTGGAGTGTGTTCTGCACAAAGGTGGTAAAAAGCTTTCAGTCTTACATAGCCCAGAGATCACACACAAGAGCACACAAAAGCTCTCCAGTCTGGTGTCACCCATTTCCCAGAGCTGCCAAGACCAAGTGATGTTTCAGAGGTGGCTGTTGGACTCTGGGCAGGCAGGTTCACGTGTCCCAAGCTGGGCTTTCCCAAGGGCTCCTGCAGGATCAGCTGCAGCGTGGAGGGTTCATTCTGGTGGCAGCAAGCTGCCCTCAGCTGCTGTCCTTATGGAAAGCCCTGTTTCCATCGTATGGCTGTACATGCACCCATCCATTTGATAAGCGTAGGCAGAATCAAGCTGTCACTAACAGAATATATGCAGAAGACTCAAGGAAATGTAATGAAGAATCGCATTTTGGAATATCCAGGCAAAGGATTAACATGACATGTTAGGTGATTTCTTTTTCCTTTTATCCTCTTCTTTCATCTCTGTAAGTTGGTGCAATCACATTAAAAACTGTTTTTTTGTAGAGTTTTCCCTGTAACTCAGGAGTCATCATCAACGCATACTTATTCATTTTGATAAAGGCTGCAAATTTAGACTGCATGTTTAGTTAGGAAGTTCTAGTAAATTGTAGTGGACTAATTTAAGTCTAAAAATATTAAACTGTCATGACCACTGTATAATTGGGATGGCATTTTTGCTAAATAGGGACTTCTTTACTGTTTACAGCTGGTTTTGCACTTGTAACAGATACAGACAGAAGGAGTGAGGACTACAGTTCTTGCTCTCCCCTCTGCCCTCTGTTCCTCATTTTTATTTTCCTGTGTGCAAAACCATCCTGCGTGCCAGCTTGGGAAGCTGGCATCCCTCCTGTTAAGACCAAACTTGCTCCCTGTTGCAGTATAAATAGTGCTTGCTTCCAACTTCAGAGCAGTACCCAGCATTGCATGCATACTGTAGCTCACTGGGAAGCAATAGCTCTGTTAAAGGGTTTTCTGTGCATGGAATGGGTTTGTGTTTGTGGCTTTGAATTCACTGGACAACTGTGAGCAAACATCTGGGTACAGGCCCTTAAGCTTGTGATACGAGGTTACTGTAATATTTTGCCTCTGGAGTGGCTGAATAAAAGGAGGTCCTACTTCACAGGTATGTACAGAGAAAGCAAACCAAATGCCATTCTTTATAGTACTCCAGATAGAAATCTGGGAGCACGCCCAATTTCAGTAATTTTTAAACTTTAAGCTCCTGGAAGTGGTGGGGGGAATTGAACCAGGTGAACCAGATATGTTTTGAAATTTCCTCTAGTATGCTAAACTGGGGATTTTGATTTCATAAAAGCACATTGTTCTACTTTGCAGAAGTACCTGGGAAAAAGAGGAGATTGTTTGGTAAGACGGAGGCCACAAGGGAAAGCTGTTGAGGAAAGGCTGAAGGGATGGGCCATTTTCAATTACAGAAGAGAATTGTTCCGGGAAACCACTACAGTCTTTGCTGACAGCACGTGAGGTTTTGCTGTGACCTATTTAGTCCTTCTGCTATTGAAAAATGTCTTCAAAAAAGTTACATGATAGAAATCAATTGCTGTTTTCCTTAGGATCACTAGAACTGATATCTTCCCAACTGAAAATACTGGGCTGTCTGCTCTGGCCATATTCTAGGGAAGAGCCTCTCCATCCTCCTCTCTGTCCTTAGCTGTCTGCCACATGTGACCACCTACAGTCTTAAACCTCAAGAATAAGAATTATTTTATCCTTTTGTCAGTTGTTTCATTTTCCGAGTGCGGATGATCTGCTTCTGCACCATCAGCCGTTGTTTAGCTTCAGCCTGGATGCACCAGAGCAACTGTTGCCGAGAGGGATGCTGGGTTTTGGGGTTATGCTGTGTTGCTACAGATCATGTCACCTCAGTGGGTAAACAGTCCAAAAATAAAACCAGCAAATGATACAAAAAGGAATCCAGTTATATTTTTATATCTCATTAAGTTTCGCTCCTCCTTCTCATTTTATTGGCAGAGATCAGGGGAGGGTACATCTCCATCGGAGAAGAGGTGAAAAGATTTGCAGTAGCTGTGTGGGTGAACACCTTTTATTTTTTTTCCTATGGGGATTAAGTAGGAAGGGATTTAGGATCTCCCACACCAGTCTCATTTGAGGAAATCCTTATTTTATCATGTTTAGAAAATAACTTTTGATTTAAGATTTGTTATTAGTAGCCTGCCTGAGGATTCTGTATTTAGTTACTCGGCTCAAAGAGCTGCTGTCCCAAGCTGTCATTTAACAGAGGGGATTGCTTAATATTGCTGAGAGCCAAAGGTATAGGTGGGTGAGCTGTCTTTTGAACCCTGAACTTGCCCTGTGTGGTAGTGACAGATGAGCAGGGGTTGAAAAAAGGTGAGATTCCACCGGCAGGGGCTTTGAGGTTAACATGTGGTCTGTCCCCAGAGCTCTGCATGACCTTAATTTACATCTGCAGAATTTTAGCTACAAGAGCCTCTTCTCTTCTGTCCCCATATTTCAGTGTTAGATTAATAACTAATCAATTAATAACTACTCAATAATATTATTTTTGAGGTGTCCCCGACTGCCTGCTTTTCCATTCCAGGGGGATAGCTCAGATGTTGGCTGGATAATTTTGTAGGAACTCAACCTGCATTCTCTATCCAAACACTTAGTGCACCTTAAGTCAAGAAAAGCAGTAGGAAAAAATACTGCATAACTTTGGGTTTAGTACACCTGGGCCCACTGAGCATTTTCTTACTTACCATGGGGGATTTGTTGTTGTTTTTCCTTAGCTTTGTGCTCCAGCATGCTCAGCACCTTTGCGGTTAATGGTTTTTCTGGAAGTGAATTATGTCTGTCAGGATAGCTAAGGCCCTATCTTGGGTATGTTTTACACATCATGTTTAGAGTTCTTTCTCAGATTATGGTCCAGCTAGCTTTTGTTGCTTTTAAGTTGGAATGGAGAGCCTTTGCCTTAGATTCATCTGTAGTAAATGTTTTACCTCTGTCAGATTTTGATCTTGAAAAACTTGTTTTTCAAATAGTAACTATGGATTTGATAGAATAGAAGTTATTATTACTCTCTTTCTAACCATAATCCTGTGCTGTAAGAATTCTGTTTGTCTCATGTCCCCTACTTAGGATTTTTATGTAGTTACTTCTACCATGCCTACTGGATCTGGGATGCATGTGGAAGGGCCATGACTCCCCAGTCTGCATGGATCTGCAAACATGATGGTGCAGGGAAAATTGTATTTCATGAACTTTTTCATATATTCAGTATTAAGACATTGCTGAGATAACAAGCCTTGACAAGTAGAAGTATCAGGTTTTTTTGTCTCATTTTCTTTAATACTTAAAGCACTGAACTTAAGCCCACTTGAACTCAGTAGCTAGATGAAAACACGCAATTTCCCTAAAGTAATTTCTGTAAGTTGATATTGTAAGATGGCTGTGCAAAGGCCAAAAAATGAGGTATTCCCAGTGAAAGAGTTAAAAAACCCCATAATTACAAAAATCCTTTGGTGTGTTGAAGTTGTGACTATTTTTTCTCTGAAAACACCACTGTTTCTGTCACTTCACTACAGGTTTCTTTGTACAGTAGACAAAGAAACATAAGGAAAATAAAACACATTGCATCTGGGATTTTTAAAAAAAACTAGTATTTTCTTTGTTCCAGCTAATCTTTACTGTTAATTCTAAAAGTTAAATAGAATATTTTTCTAAAAGCTTAGTATGCAGTTCATGCATTTTCATGGAATGAAACTTAACTATTCACTGACTCACTCCCCGTTCATTTATAGCTAATATATGGCACTTTTATTGTGGTTTCTAAAGTATGGAGGTTATGTGAGTCAGATGCAATTTAGAATAGAGATTATCGTTAAATAATCAAAAACATACTTTGACAAAAATACTAAAAAAAGGAAAGAAAGCATCCAGCGTTCTCAAAATATGAAGTGCTTTCTAAAAAGACTTTTTTTTCAATAAATAAGGGAGAAGAAATGTTATGTAAACCTAAGTGTTTGGCAGACATCTGTTTACTTCCTCCAAGGAGACAAGGAGTTTTAAGATTTTCTGAGCTCATGAGAAAGGCACATCCTTGAGTTCTTGCACCAAGGACATGATGGAAGCATTTTTCCTTGAAAATTTTCAATAAGAAGACATAAGGTTAGAGCTGGCATGAATGATAACTTTCTTGAAGAATTTAATCAAGGACGTTATGGAGAATGTGGGCGTTTGGATCTCTCCTTCTAAAAGGGGGGAAAAATAAACAACCAAATACCCCTCTGCCTACCTTTTTTTTTTTTTTAAAAAAAAAATTCTTTTTCCTTCTTAAGCTGATTCTTGTTCTTGCAAAGTTTTTCATTAATGATACAGTGTTAGTAAGGGCAATTGTTAGTTTTTTTGCTGTGACTTTGAAGTTCCTTTGTTGTGACAGCTGCTAGGCTGGCATTTCCTGGACATCAGTGGGATATGATGATAGCTTGCCTGCTTCCCTTCTTTCTGATGGATTTTCTCAGAAAGGATAGCAAACTGGCAGACTCAGATTCCTGTATGTTAAAAAGCAGACGTTGGATTGTAGTAGGCAAGAGTTGAGAGAAATACGGCGATGCAAAGAATTCTCTTCTGTTTTGTAACATAATCAGCAGTTTGATCTACAGGCAGAATCAAAAAGATCTCAGATTTAGGAAAACATTCATCCTCCTGCTTACATACCCCCTCCTCCACTCCCATCCCCAACCCCCTTGCTTTCTTTTTTAAGAGTTTAGTGCAGCAACAAGTGGTGCTGGCCTGTCAACCTGATGCCAGCCTAAGTAGAAGCCACGTTATAATAAATGCATATTTTCACTATCAAAAGATACCACACTGTTGGCTTAAAAAAATTCCAAACAGCCTTGCACAGAAGGCTTTTCAACAATATATTAAGCCTCATATTTTTCAATTACAACAGGGCTTTTTTTTCCTCTGCTGATCTTTTTTTAATAACCCAAGGAGCAAATATGTCTTGGTTTTGAGCTTTAATCTGGAGCTTTGTGTACTCTGATGACCTCCTAATCACACTCTCCATGACATGTCAATCTGCTGCAATGGAAAGTGGGTGATTTGGGCTGTCATGAAAGTGTTGATATGCTCATATATCCTGTGCACTTAGGACAGAGGAGTTCAAACAAATGCATTAACCAAAGGAATGAAATGTTATGAGAACCCATAATTCAAATACTGTGTGTCCCTTTCCCAGTTCATGAGTGGTTCTGTATATGTGTTGTGACTTTAAATGTGAACACCAGGTGTGAAGATTCCTGTGTATTTTTACTTAAGCAAAACCAAACACAAAATATTTCAGAGCTGATGCAGATGATGAAATGTAAAGATGTGTGATGTGTTTAGTAAATAGTCAGGGTGCATATGTCTAAACAAGGAAGGAGTTTGTAGAATGTGGTTTTAGTTTACAATGCTCCCCTTTCATAACTATATAACCATCTGCCTCTGGCATGTTCCTGAAAATCTGGTGAGCCTACACTTCAGTCTGTAACCTTCACTGCTACACTGGTGTTTCCTTTGCTGAGCTAGTGGGATCATCGGGATCTCACAAGCTGTCCACATCTGCAGAATTATTCTTCATAAAAACTGAAAGGTAGGAGTGACCTTTGTTATCACATGGAGACTGGTCTAGTGTGCAATTCGAGAGGCACGATGTGAATGCGAGTCTGAGGGTGAGGGTCTACTACCTTGGGTGCTGACAGGACTTACCCTGTGCTCTGAGGTGTGTTACCCAACTGTTCTGCCTGGGATTTCCCATCTGTAGTATGTAGATAATGACACCTGCCTTCCTGGTGGAGTTTGTGTGTCACCATTAAACTGAAGACTGCCTAAGGGACCACTTTCACCTTCATAATCCAGCACCTTTTATGCTGTTGTGTAGTGAGTAAGGCGTAGATTTATGACTCTGTGGTATTACTGTTGTTTGAGGAAGGCATGGTCCAACATCTGAAATAACAATTTTCTGGTCTTCCCTGAGAAACAGCGTCATCGTTTAAAACATTACTAAATCTTTCCTCTGAAATGTTTTACTCAGGTTTTTAATCAGCTGTTTCGTTTCAGCAAGAGATTCAGAAATGTAGATTTCTGGGTCTGCATCTCGATCCATCCTTGGCTTGCTAGAAATCCTGAGCTAGTTAATTTGGCTGCCATGCACTGAATCTTGACAGATCTCCTTGGATCTGTCTATTGAATACTGTGGTGAAGAAAGCAGAAAACTTGCCTGTGGATACAAATTTGAGGCCTTAAAATTGCTGTTCCACTTTTCCAGTCCATAAATTGGTACAAGGGTGAAAAGAGAATAATGGTCTATATAGTGTTTTAATCATTTGCACACCTCAGTGAATTTATAATGTGGCTTTAAGAATTATGAATGTTTATTTTTAATGCATGGTCTTGGACAAGGGGTTAAAAGATCAGAAAGGCTGAACCCAGGTTAGTGGTTCTTGTGGTTTTGTGGTCTTTTTGTTGCTGAGACTTCTTTTATTTTGTTGTGGGGTTGGGGTTATTGTGTTTGGTTTTGGTGGTGGGTTTTGTGAGTTTTTTATTTTTTTATAATTTTTTTTTATTTTAGATGCTTTTTGAAGAAACTTGAAGCTCCTTGTCTAGGCTGTTCTTGAGTTGTGGTGTAGATGCTTTGAGGGTATAAACCACAGAGGAAGTTGGGATAAAATAGCTACTTAAAAAGAGATTAAGGGATTTACTTCAGTGCCTCTATGGGTTGTGATTTAAAGGGAGAAGGACCTAATTTTTCATATTACAGCTGGTTTTATTAGCTACAGGTTTTAACTTTTTGGAAAGATTCTCACATCTTTCTATCAGCCAATTTTGGGAGTTAATCCAGACCAGTCAACAGAACTGTATGTTGCACTTGATTTCTTGGTAATTTTGAAAGCTTTTCAGTGTCTAATCTGTCCAGTAAAACTCCCTAGTCTTTTGCCACAGATGGTATTGATCAGCAAGAATAACAGATAACTATACTTAAACTCCACTTTCCAGATTAAAAAAAAAAAACAACTTTGAAATTGGGGTGTGTAGGGAAGAAGGCATTACATAAACCAGTATTAAATACAGAATGATGACTACAGATCAAAAGACTTGAAACTTCTACTTGTGGTTAGTTAATATTTTCTTTTTCCTGCAGAGTTATATTTGGGACAGGAGCTGAACTTTGTCTTCCAACTTGCTTTGCCAGTGTTGATCACAGCTTTGTCAGTCTCTGAGTTTGCTGGCACCCTTAGAATTTTACGACCACAGTACTCAATGCAGTATTTTTGTAGAGGTTCTTTACTGGAAACTGGTTTCTATGTGAGAGATAAATTGAGGATGGCATGACATCGGTCAGTTGAGATGGAAAGTTCAGTACTATTATCACTTTAGTAAGTGGAGGATTTTTCAGTAGTCCCAAAAGAACAAAATTATATGCTAGGTAGTTGATGTTTGCATTTGAAAGAGTTTTCTCATTGGTTCCTGTTCACTTATATCTGCCTATCCTGTATGAAAACCACCTTGAACCTCCTTAAATTTTCTTTAACAAAAGCTTTACTCTAGGAATTGGTCTCCATTTGTACACATTTATTTTGTCTTTTTCAAATGTCAGCTCAGTATTTCAATAGTAGATTCAATCATGCCTGAAGTTCTTACAATCCATTTTCAGTGGTGGATCATCCATTAGAAAAAAATCCCTCTACATTTTTTTTTTTTTTCAAGCTTGATTTGTCTTGGGATCAGAAATACCCAAAGTCTCTTTCAAAAATGAGTTGTAATCGAAATGTGAGGTTTCTGTGCTGGCCCATATGCATTCCTCCTGTTCATCTGTGTTTGGGCTACTTGTGCCTGTGAAAGAGAAAAGAGAATTTGATTGATCCTGTGAGCACAGTTACTTTCTTTCCTCTTTGACATACTGCTATTTCTTAGACTAGTTGGAATGCTCTTTAGTGGGTTCCTGTGGAAGTCATTCAGTGGTAAAAATGTTTTCTTTCTTGGGAAATGTTTAATAAACATGAACAGAAATCCAACACAATCCAACCCCCAGTGGTTTTTCTCATAAAAGTTTTCCTTATTTCTTACATTTCATTGTACTTGCTTTTAACCAAAACCAGCTAGTTTTAAGTCTAAATTAAGGCCACATTAAGGTCTAACTTCAAATTTTGGTCTAGATTTGGAAATAGGAATGTCTGATGTTTAGAGAAATATATAATTTTTTGTGTGTGTGTAAATTAAATCCCACTTGATGGATTAAGTGGGGTTTTTTTAAGGTAAATGGGATGGTAATGGTGTTGGAAAACAAGTGGAAAGGAGAAAAACTTTGAATTCAGGCTGTAGTTCAGAAGTCTAAAAGTTTATTTCTCAGTTTAATCTTCTGGAAAGTTTCGGTAGAATATGAGACCTCAAAGTGCAAATAAGAAAATAAATGAAGAAATTTTTCAGGTTAAATCTTTTCAATCTGTTTTTCTCCGTACTGCTTTCCAGCATCCTGTGTTTTCTCTTTGCATTCCATTCCCTAAAAGCTTCTTCTAGTTTCAGAAACTGTTTAAAAGCCCATTTTATAACTAGCATAATATTCAAAGGTCTCACAACTTTTGTTATGGCACTGAAACTATAGTATTCCCTTCACTGCATTTCTCTAAAAGTGAGGGGAAGGCACAGATGAGAAAAGTAGCTTCTGTGCATGTATCCTGTAGCTTTTGTCCAATACACCATAAATTTAATCCTCACCCACCCTTGGCTTTCAGCATGGGAAGTCTAGGCTGAAAACAAATAATTTCAGTCTTCAGTAATAGGGAGTGATATCCCTCTTACCCTCATATTTACTAACAGAACTTTAACATGGTCGATTTTACAATGCTGATGGAGAGGCAGAGCTGTTACTTTCATTTCTTAGATGAGGAATTGATGCATGGTGAGGCTGCCACTCGCCACAGCATTTGTGCAGAGCCTTTGGGTGAACCTGATGCTCCACAGCCTATGGCTGGTGCTCTGGAACATTGATCATCCTTTTATGACAAACTGTTAGTACATACAGTGTGTGCCAAGCCATTGTGGAGAGATCTATCACAGCCACTTAGGAAATCTTTTATACAGTTCTCTCACTCCTAGGGAAGAAAAAAACATCTTAAGTCTTGTCTGCTTTGAAGTGAGGTTTCTGTGTTTATATGTTAAAACACAACCTGTTTGTGTTCTGGAACTTCAGAAAAGTTCCAATCTCAAAAAAGATTTTAACTTCAGAGGTCTGTTTGGCATCTTTACAGAATCCATTTCAAGCATACACCTTCTTGAGTGAAAATGCACCATGAACTTACTGTAAAAGGGAGCAGACTGAGACTGAGAACAGTAATTTCCTGCCCAGGTGACACCTAGAGGGCAAGTTTGGGATATGGACAGGCATTGTTCTTGGAAGCGCCTTATGTCTGTGAAAGAAGAGGGGAAACTGAAACTTACCCTCTTGCTATCTTTTATGAAATAACAATACTGGAAATCAGAAAGATTTTGCCAGCTGTGAGTGCAAAAGTCACAGCAGGATGCATTTTACTGGAGGCCCATGGTCCTTGCATTGTCATTATCCTTCAAGGTGCGAGACAAACCAGGAATGCAAAGTGTGCGTGCTTGATTTTCTCCACCTACCCTTTGCATCCCAAGGCTTTTATTTTCAAGAAGCCAAAAAGAAATTGAGATTTCAACTGTATTGTTTAAAGACTGAATCAGAAACCTTGATCTCTTATTTGTTCTGCTATATCCCTCTGAAATGAATGTACAGTGAAAAATTAGATCTGGTGGAAGTCTACTTGTGCAGTCGTCGTAAGCTGGTGAAGGGTTGGCACTGCAACTTCGGAGTTTGGAAGCAGGGCCTCATTCCAGCTCTCACTGCAGAAGTGAAAACTTCTGAATTGGCTTTAGTAGCCTAGGGCCCAGTATAAACCTTTGTGGTACTTCTGAGATGCCTAAAAGTTCTGGTGATGATTTGTTACGGCAGCTGGACCCCAACCACTCCTATCATGTTCCCTCTGCTTCAATCTCCCTGTGTTTACAAGGGTGCTAAAGAAATCTGGGCCAAGCCTGAGGTCTTCTGGGCCACCTGAAGGTCTGTTTGGACCTCTGTCCTCCATTGAGGTCCCTTTCTTGTTTTAAAGAAAAGTATACTTGCTTCCCTTCAAGTTTCATCAACTTTCCAGAGAAGCTGGGTAGCCAGAAAAAGGACTTGCAAACAGCTGTGTGCAAATACACTTGGAAAAAGTGATCTCCTCAGAGAAACTGATACTTAATGATAATATATGGTAGTATTGCTGTTAGTGGAGATTGAATTTGGTTTCAGTGGGGTTTTTACTGCTTGGGGTTTTTTTCCCCAGTGTTTTTCCAGATCTTATTAATAATTCCCTGGTGGGATTTATAGCATTCATAAACATACAAACAAAAAACACAAAGCAAACAAGCAAAAAAGAACCAAAACAAGTCCAAGAATGGTCAGCTGCCTTATGATCAAGTCTCACATTACATTAGATGGGGACCAACCATTGTACAAGTTCTCATTTTATATAAGACAGCAAAGTCTCTTGAAACAAGAGAAGATTTCTGCTCTGGTCTGAAAATGCTGAAGCAATGCTTTCAGTATTAAAGGGAGACCAAGTTTCATAAAATGACTGTATTTTAAAACAAGATAGAGAATCACAACTTCTACTATGTTGTCCATGAGGAGCAGAGTCAACAGTCTTTAAAAAGCAAGACTGTGGTGAATAAGGACTTTTGCTTCCTCCAACACTAAGTTAGAAAGGTCTACTAAAAGAGAGAGCAAATAACTAAGCCCTTGAGCTAACACACTGTCCTTGAAGGGAATCTGCAGTGAATTCAGCAGAGTGCAAGGTGTGAGGAGACAAACCTGCTCGCAAGACTGGGACCTCCTGACTACATGGACAAGCTGTGAATCTTCTTATTACACAAGCTCTGAAGTGCTCATGCACTCAAAATTGAATGATGATTTCTCCTACTAGCATCTTTCAATTCCGCAACTTTTAACCATACTAGGTATAAAAACTTGCAGAGACATTTTTACTTTTCCAAGTAAAAGACCTTCTTTTACAAAATGTTTTCAATTATTTTAACAATCTACTTCTTAAATACCATTCTGCTTGTTAACATTCCTTGGGCTGAAAAAGTGGCAGTGCTGTTCTCTGATAGGGAATTTTCCCCAGTTCAGTATCTGTAGTGTACATCCACTGTCCTTCTGTCCTGCCTGAAGTACACAGTAGGATTGTACTTCTTGTTGGATTTTTTGGTTTTGTTTGTGGCAGTGGTATTAGAGAAAGGTCTGTCAAGTAAGGTCCTGAATGAAGCTGAAAGGCTGAGAAGTATTAATGAGTAATGATGGACATTTTCATGCTTCTGATCAGATCTGACTTTTACTCAATTTTCTTTTCATAATGACTGCAAGCAAAGGCACAGTTAGACTTCTTCAGTGACATTTATTTGATCCTTCTTAAGTAGGGATTTTAAGAATTGTTCTTGAAGTCACTGTCTGTGCCAGAAAAGCATGAATTTAGACAGAGCAGTGAAATAATACAAAAATGTCCCTTGATCTTTGCAAAGTAGAATATAACCTGTCTGGGCGCTGTTTGCGGATAATTGTCTTTTTAAAGTGTGTTCATAATCCATTCAAAAATACAGTTGAAAAGTTACTAGAATTGCACAGAGAAGTATTTAGACTTTAGGCAGTGGTGAAGTCAAGACTGGATATTTCATTGACAAGGGGAGACTTGCAGCTTAAAACCATCACTTTTCCTCCTCACTGTTGTTAATTGTGTGTAGTGCTTTTATAGCTGAGTGCTAAAGAAAAGAATGCGTTACGTATGTTTGGTAGACCTTCAGGAGAGGCAGTCTGCCTCCTTGTTTTATGTATTTTACCTCGTACATTGATGTCTCACACAGCAGTAGAAGAAGGAAAAAGCAATAAGAAAAGTGGTAAAATATTGATTGTTGAAGGAAAAAGTAAAGACATGCTCATAAAACTCTGAACATTCATAGAGCATCTCAGGAGGAACATTAAAACCAGACCTCTGTCTAGCTAATTTCATAAAAAAGGAATAGATTTCACATGGGTGGTACATCAAATGGCTTTATGCTATGACTTATGTTGATGCTGCAGTGGGATGCACGATATCTTGTAATAGTGGAGGAGCATATATATTAGACTTAGTATTTTCTGCACCTGCTAGAATTTTTTTTTCATAGGTATTTGGCTTACCTTGGCTGACCCACACTTCTAAAATTAGTAAACACCTTTGCATTCTCTCTCTTGGAAACAAAGAGGCATTTTTAATGAAAATACATTTATCTGCAACTAGCATTTTTTAGATTCAGAAAAAGGAAACCTTGAATTAAATATAATATGCAGTGTAAGTGGTCTACTGGTAAACTTTCTGCATCATGATTCAAAGTCTTTTAGCAGCTTTTTGAGGATTTGTTCCTTAGTTGTATCTGGTTATTCACATAGTTTTTGGTTACAGTTCAGTATTTCATCAGTCTACAAAGCATCCATAGCAAGGGCAGAATTGTAGAAAGCCCTACAGCATCTACCTTTGTGGGCATGGAGCATCTTGTGAGAAAACCAGGATGTGGGTGAGAAAGAGAAGAAATGCTGCTGCATATTCACTTTGGTTTGGGATTGAGATGCTCTTCTGAGAGTTTTCTTAGGAACTGTAACGACGTCCTGGGATCTGTGCCCCTCATTCTAGCTCATATCTCTGTGGCCTGGGAAAATCTGGCCTCCACATTCTAACACTGGCCTTTGGGAGCGAGCCAGCAGGAAGAAGAGCATTCAGCAAAAAGCTGCTGATTCAGCCTCCGAGACTGAGGTACCCACCCTGTGTGTGATGCATCCTCTCACACATCACCTAACCAAAGAAAGGCAGTCATGGGTCCTGTTTTGTTGAATCCCACAACCCAAGAGTTGCTGTGGTCATCATGAGCCAGGGCCTAGCCCTGCCTGCAGTGTCAGAGGGTCCTTCCTGATGCTCAGCACCCTTTCTCTGAGTGCTGGTGGAGGAAGATCCTGTGTGTGCCCTGCCTCTGCAGGGCAGTCCTTCAGACAGCTTTCCTTTCCTGTCTGCCACCTCTGCCTGTTTCACCACTACCCCAAAGGCAAAGCCGTAGTTTAGTTACTCTTACTGAGTGGGTAGTTTATTATTACCTAGATTTTCTTTGTCTGAAGGTCTGCTATTCATTCTGGGTGGAGGTGTTTGGCTCCAGTCACATTTATCTGTCTGTGTCCACATTTCAAGGATTTCCATGGTATTGACATTTCCATTACAGGAATTTGAAGAATGTTCAATTATATACAGGCCATGAAACATATTTACTTTTTTTTCACTTTTTTTTTTTTTTTTTCCTAATGTCTGCCAACTGTTCTCTGCCAAACTTTAAACTAGGCTGCCATGGCTCTCAAGATTTTTTTTTTAATTTTTTTTTTAACGTATTTGCTATATTGTTGTATACACGTAGTGCACGCACAAATAAAAGCTCATACCATAGTATTAGAAGACAGGACCAGATTTTATCTGGAGGATTATTGTAGGCCTGTTTCTAATTTATATAATGTTTTTGTTAATAGCAATACCTCTTTTAAATGCCCAATAAAATACTGTAGCATTAATTTAAATAGAAATTTCAGTAATTTTAGATATCCCCCCATTATAACAGGTCAGGCTTTTAACAGATGTCTCAATAACTTTGCTATTAGCAGGAATATTTCATGAATTAAAATCAGGCCTCTTTGTCTCTGTCACTCGTTGAAATGACCTACATATTTGGCAGATGGAGAGGACTTGCTTGTGCATTAGTACTGCTGGGGTAGGGTTTTTTCAGCTGTGTATTTTTGGAGAAGAGAGGAGGATTTAACATAAGTTAACATAGTTTATTTTTTATTAATACCATACTTCAGTTGCTCTTTACAGAAAAATCATGTTAGGCACATCTTGCCTTTTAAGCATAGAAAACATCTAGGACATTTCTCCTGGGCACCAGACTCCTGTCTTAATGTAAACCTTTCAGGGAAGCAGTGGACAACTTTTTGCAAGCGTGTGGACTAATGGGGCTGGGGCAGAAGGTGCAATAACTCAGCTGCTGCAGAGGTCCTAGAAGAAATCTCCTCTGGAGACCTGGGCACTTTCCAAGCCTTTCTGAGGTGTTGATTTTTGTGATTAAGTATTTTCATTCCCCTTCCTGGCATAGAGTGAGTTTTTAAGCAGTATGTGAAGGGTTTCACCTAAAATGGCTCTCTGACACGTTGTTGTGCTGGCACATGATGCTGTTTCCTTTGAAGAATCAAAAAGGACCTCTTGAGCTGAGTGATGGCAGCAGAGCCTGAGTCCTGCTGTGAAGAGGCAAACTCTAGAGAGAGATTTAGTTGTAGATGTGGCCTGTTTATCTCCTGCAAAATCACTCTCTGGCGTCCTGGGCATTAGTGCAGGTAGAAATGATTTCTTATTATTTTTGCTGTAAGTTTGATTGAAATGTTACTAATTACAAGAGCAAGTAGAAGAGCTGCACACATGAATGTGCTGCCAGAGCAGGCAATATATCCCACGGTCATTAATCAAGAGCTAAAAAACACATGGGATCAAGTGAAGTTACTTAAGGGATACATTTGACCCCCAATTCAGTTTATTCTAAAGGCCCAAGTCAAGGAATGATCCTAAATTTCTACAATTTTCATTGACATCAGAGAGAGCTGCAAGCTTTTACTATTTTTCAAATTAGACTATTTGCTGTCAAGTATATCAGTACTGTCTGATCCAGTTTAAGGGCATTTAGCCAGCAAGTTCAGAAAACAGCAAAATTAGTGTTTAGAGCCATTAAAATGGTATTCTATTGCCAAGGAATCTCCCTGTTTGCAAGGAAATTTAACTTTTTCTGCCCAGTGAGAGCAGCCTACAGGCCAGTTGGCAACCAGAAGTGCTTTACCAGTCATCTCTCAAACCTTAGGAATATTCCAGGAACTGAAGAGGCAAATCAGGAAAGGTGTTATGTTATCATAAATCTGTCATAACACAGTACCATTCCCCTGGCCAGGACTCCCTAGGACTCCAAGTTGGAATATCAGTGGAATTGGTTATCTGCTTACCATGGTGGTGATGATAATAGCAATGAACACCACCACGGTTTTCAGCTCTTAACTCAACTAGTTGCTTAGGAGAATATGAATAAATTCATACAAGGGACCTAGTTCCCCTTCTTGGAATTTAAGGTCTTTTTCTTACTTATTCAAGTAGAATTTTAGGTCTTATCTGGAGTGAGATGGCCTAGTACATTTAAACTCAAGTTGTACTGCTTTAAGGGGTTTCCAGGGATATAGGAGCTGCCTTAATTCCACCTGGGCTGCTCTGTTACATGGTTTGCACCTGGGTGCTATCAGAAGAAAGTGGCTGAAAAGAAAGCATGCACCTTTTCAAAGGTAACATTATTTCTTGAGGTGAAAACAGTAAATCACTGGGTTAATAATTATCTAGATGGCTATTGTGCTGTCTCTGAAATCAGAAAGGAGGTTTCTGATTTATTAGAGGTTTTCCTGTAACAGAGTTGGAAACACAGCCCCACAGAATATCACTAGATGTTTATTATTTGTGTGTCTAAGTAAAGTGTTGTCTTTTAACTCCTTTTCCATCTTGTACAAAGAATGGCTGTAAGGAGTGTGAAAAATACTTAGACAGAGACAACAGGGGAAAGGATGTGGTACATCCTGCGCCCATTAAAACTGTCAATTAGCACCATTTATCTTGAAATTTGTCCAGCTTGGAACACAAAGAATGTACATCAGGGTTTGGGCCAGAGAGAAACATAGAAAATGATGGTATTTGTGGAGACACCAGCCAATGTGGGGGAAAGAGCAAAGGCACACAGGAATTCTAGGAAGAGCTGCATTTTGTGTGTGTGTGTGAAAATGTGATTATAAGATTATTCTTTCAACATAAACACAATTCTCTAAAGACTTATTAATGCTTCTGTAGCATAGTGGAAAGACTCTAGTGCAGTCCGCTTTAATAGCTTTCTGGCTTGAACCCCAATACATAATGTTCTAGTAATAGTTTATGGGTGACTGCAATAAATTGGTAGCAAGTGTTTTCCATTTTTTGGCTCTTCTTATCTGTTCTGCTGGTGGAACATTTTGTTTTGAGATTATCGCAAAGGCAATTGATCTGCTTTGGATACGCGCTCTAGAATTTTGCGTCTTTTAAAATATACGTATGTATGAGCTTTTTCTCCCGGTCCTGAGATGTACTGTGTAAAGCTGGGGGCCACTTAAATGTTACAGGGGATCTGAGCTGTTGGTTAGACCCAGCAGGACTCCACCTACCCTAACTAATGTGCTGTAAGTACTGCCAAAAAGGCAGAGCTTTGCTCCCCCCTCCCGCTTCCCTTCCCAATACTTTCATTGTTCTAGTCTTTTCACGCAGCAGTGGAAAATTTGTTCCTGTCCATACAGGAATAAAGATCTTTCACACAGGTTCACTTTAGACCCAGGTGACTTTTTGAAATAGAAAGAAACATGGAATATTTTACACTTAGTGGTTAGGGAAAAGAGCCACTTTTGATTAGAGATGGGCCTTATATGGTCACCTTTGATTTCTATTGGATTGGAGCTGAACTTAACTGTAATTACAGAGTGAAATTCCATGGCCTCTATTATGTAGGAGCTGTCCCTCTTGGTCTTCAAATCAATTAATTCGCAGCTCCAGATCATCTCTATAGCCAGGCTAATTGAAACAGCCTGCTTTCATCTCCATCCCCAAGACTAGAAGAAGAGTTGGGTAGCTGAACCCAGACTGGAAATGTCTAGCTGCTTTCTGTGTGTAGGAGGCCAGACAAAACCCACCAGCCTGATTGCCTCTGGATTCCAATCCTCTGGATATAGTAAATAAAGTCAGTAGTACCAAGAGAGTAAACAAACATTATCCAGTGGATTTTGCCACTGAACATCCTGTGCTTGTTCCTGGCTCCATTTTATTTCCTTAAGCCTCTCTCATGCTGGCTCTTTGTACAATCATCCAACATAGTTTGCAGATCAGGTTGAAAATGAAAATAGATACATTTCTCCAAGATAACATTAAACACATGTAAAATTAAAGGACAGCTGAGTGCTTCCTTCATTCCTTTAATCTTCTGCATGTACTGGAACATTTGTTTTATATAAAGGTTATATTGTAAAAATACTGGACTTGGAGCAAAAATCAGATCTTAAAGAATGTAAACTAAAGTCTGGAGATCACTAAGGCTTGGAGTGAATAGATACTCAAGAAATATTTAAAGTAACTGAATGTGGACTTTGCCCAGTTAAAGTATCCCAAATTACAGCAGGGGAGTCAGTTTGTCATACAAAGCTGCAGACAGAGATCTGGAGATGAACAGAAAGTACTGAAAATCTGGCCTTGAGACAATAAATGAAAGTGTTAAGTGGATGAGAGAGAGCATTGACAAAGGAAGTTAGAAATGGAGAAGTGCAAAATGAGGGTTGTCATACCAGAGCTACTTCTAATGGTGTTTACATTGTCATAACCCTAATAAATGTGGATATTTCTTCTCTGATGCATACTAGCGATATTATAAAAGCGTGTTATGGACTCACAGGAAGAGAAGAGCATCTGAATAAAAGGGTATGCAAGTTGGACTCTGACCACAGAGCCTTAGTGCTACTTCTGAGCAGTCCACATCCTGCAGCTCTGCACTGCTTTCACTGCCTGTTGTGAACATGGATCTCTTTTTCCTGTTGCTTACTTATTTAACCAAGTTATTAAGATAATCCTATCAATTACTTGGGAATGCTGCCTTAAATAATTTGATTTTCTTATTTTCCCAGGGAAAAACCCCAAAGCCGTGTTCAGATACAGCTCTGGGAATCTGTGGCATATTTCACTCGTGTAGGATCTACAGTTTTCCATCTTTCATCTTTTGTAATAGAGGACAGCTTACAAGCACTGCTGCTAATGATGCCTAGGCTGGATCTTTATCTCCACAAACTGAAATCTGTCCCATTTCAACCTAAGAATTCTGGGCAGGGTTGTCCCATAGGTAATATCCCATTGTAAACATGGGAAACATGGTAACTGCAGTTATCATTCCAGAGCACTGAACTTCCTTTTCTTTTCTTAAACTTTTCTTAAAGTGTCTTTTATTAGTGCATCACAGAAATCATGCAAGAAGCAGTCAGATGTGTTATTAATTGTTATTTTTATTAATTTCCAATTAATTTCCAATATTATTAATACGTGCAAAAGCAAATATACTACATGAAAAATTCAGAAACTAGATGGTCCTGTATTTTTAATCATTGATATTATTAATATGCCCTTAAAACAGATACGCAAGAACAGTCATGCAACTTGAAGACCAAAAAGGGTAATCCAAGAAGAATAGTTAAAACCCCATTTCCACAGAAAATCCTGCTTTTTTGTGCTTCTTTTTTTAATTAAGCAGTTTGTTTATTTTTATTGAGGATCAGGTTTGCAAGTATATGTTTAAAAAGCTACTCACATTACAGACAATCAGTAAGATCTAGCCTAATAGATATTAAAATTAGCATAATATTTAAATTAGCAAAATTCAGAAATGTGATGATGAGAATGAGCAATAACTAGCCCTGCAAGAAGACTCAGTGAGGTTTGGTTCAAATTATCTGCTATGGCTTATAGAGAGCAACAATTTTCTTGATTTTGGGGTTTTTTTGTGATAGGTCAGAAACAGAGAACTTGGAGGAGAATGTTCTTTTCTTGATGTGTGTTCCTTTTACATTTAACTGTATTTCTCCACTGTATAAAGTGGACTACTTACAATGCCATGATGTGTTTGGAATAAACAGTAGAGTGCTATATTTCACTGTAAGTTCTGTCTATAGAAAGTGCTGCCTCTCAGATCAGCTGTTTACATTTTTCTGAAAAAGCTTCCATCTGTTACGTCAAACTTGTTAATATAGGTCCTCAGGATACAATAACATTAATGCTTTAAGTATCCAAATGAAATGTCAGGGTCCAGTTGCAGATACCAATTTCAAATGTGTCAGTGTCCTGAATCCACCTCTCTTTACTAACAGGCCATTTAATAATCCATGTAAGTATCTATGGATGTCTAAGTCTTCAGAGGTCTGTGGGGGTCCAGATGTACAAATGCAGTTACAGCAGCAAATCCTCACAAAAGCTTTTCCACCACGCTAGCATGACCACATAAAATTTGGCCTAATTTTTTTTTTTTTTTTTTTTTTTTTTGGCTTTGCAGCTACAACCGTCAAGACCTATTTAGAGTAAAAATAGGCTTGGTAAGGGAAGTCTCCGAGCTTCATGTTGTTCCCAGTGAAGTCAACAGCAAAGTGATTGCATAAATATAGATATACCTTACTTGAATGTATATTTTGCCCCTCATTTAAAAAAAAATGAATCCCCATAGACTTTACAATTTGTTTTGTTTCTTTCTTTTTGTTGTGGTTTGCATTCCTTCAATTTAAAACACAACCGAGTCCTTCATATTTTATTTCTTGTATGAGCTACTGTAATTTATTATTATAGTGGCCATTTGACTAGAATGAAGATGTGTGCCCTTCTTTTGATCCTTGTAAAGATGAAGGGTGAAATTTAAGTTTGTTATATTACCTTTCTTGTTTGTACTCTTTTGTATCCATGGTTTTTTAATTTACATTGCATTGTGAATGAAAACCCTTATCTTCTGTAATGTTTTTTTCCTGCCACTCAAATTTTGCATCAACACAAAGGGTTTGTTCTTCAGTTTGTGTTCAGTATTTGGTCACATTCATTATGAGGTGTATCTAGAATACGCTGATCACATTCAGAAAATATCATTTCACACTGTGTTTTCCTTGATATCTTATTATTAAGGGCTGTTTTTTTAGTGGCTAGAAATCCATTCTATGCATAAAACTGCATTCAAATGAGGTTTACACATCTAATCATACCTGTTTTTATTCTGAAATGCTCAGTGATCAACAGTAATTTCAAGTACAATGGTTATAGATCATTAGAGTCATAAACACAACGGCATTGGTAAAATAGGACCATGCAGAGGGTTAATAGTACAATAATAATTAAAATAATCCTCTTCAGTTCTGTAATAACTTTGGCCATGTGCCTTCATCCAACCCCCAACACCACCCTCATGTACTCTTTAAAAAAATATTCACATTACAGCAATCTTGTGTAACAGATTAACATAACATATCTGGAACATTACTCAGATTTTTGGGCAATGGCAATCTGAACATGTTCATAAGTTTAGCTTTTTCTCTACAGCATCCTGCTGTTAACTCTTGACTTTTTCTAATTGAGCATGACCCTACATAACTGGGAAGCGCTGCCTGTGGTGTCACAAGGAGGGTTGTTTGAGTGTGAGCATTGGAGGGACTCTGCTGAACAGAAATGCTCCATGTTTTAAGGGGCTCACACAGGTAAACAATATTGTAAGGACTGAAATTTTACACTCACATGTAAATTTGAATGGCCATGATACCTACCTGATGGATTATTTTAGTCGTGATACTGGATTACCCAGGTATGGATGCAAAGGTGGATGATACAAGAGAGATGTTAAAAGGCAGGATTTTTTTTTCCTTTAAAACATAAGATGATGTAATGTCTCTGGGTTAGAAATAGAAATTTAATCATTTCTTACAAAAGACTGGAAGTTAGGAAACCTTTTATTTTCTTCTGTTCTTTATCTCACCCTGACTTGTTTTTCTGATAGCTTTTGCTCTCTTGTAAAGTAGGAATCCTGCCAGCGAGATTTGTGGTGGAAAGTGTTTGGGGCACCAGTTATTATTGTTGAAGTATGATACAGCCTTCAATTTAATGTCTCAATTTTTTTTCGGTGACCAGACCTAAAAACAAAATAACTCTCTGCTATGAATGGGATTTAAAGTATAAGTCCCATTTATTCTTTGTAACAGATTTCATCTTGCCCATTGGCAAAATAATTGGCCTCTGTAAAGAATCAGTAAGTAAACAGCCAAGCAATTTTTGCTGGTACATATTGTAATTCCCATTTTAAAAATTACTTAATAAAGATTGTCTTTTAAATAAAAGCTATTTTGGTATATCAGAGGCATGTTGTACTAAACGAAAAGAGGAAAAAAAATACCTCTGTCATTTGAAAGAGACCATTTAGCCTCTGAACATATTTGCTCCATGCTAAATAATAGATGTTATTCTCAGAGAAATAGAAGATGTTCTATATAGTTCTATGGAAACTGGTTTGTTTTTTCTGGATCCTTCACCCACTCCATCCACCTGCCCCCAAAACAACAAACAGATTTGGCTAGTATGTGTTGTATGTAAATTTTAGGTGTGTCATATAAATTACTAATTTAATAAAGTTAATATTTAATTAAATTTTTAATCATTAACAAAAGGGGAAAGTTCAGAGTTGAGATATTCTTCTTCCTCCCCATAAAAATAAACATTAACAGTCAGCCTAATTCCTATGCATAATGGTGATTTGGAAAGTTAACTGTAGTAGATAGATGTGAAGATATTACTCTGAAAAGGCTTAAAATTACTTTCATACCCTTAAAAAAATTGTCCAAAAGTGTTATTGATAGGGTAGTACCTTCAGGAAGAATTATTAGTGTTGGCATTATCAGTATATGGATATAGGCATCATATCATCACTGAGAGCTCTTCCATTTGTTTTCTCGTCCTGTTACCTGGAGAAAGACTCACTGCTGTTTCTCGGTAGGTATTTTTTGTTTAGCACAGCTCCGTTTGCAATGGGCAGGTCTAATGAATACATTTTGCATGTATGGAAGAGGGTGGTAAGCTCTGCCATGTAAGGTTATTCCTAGGAAAGGGCATTCCACTACTCTTGCCCTGGAAGATCCTTCTGCTCTGACAAATGAGCTAATCAAGTGCTGCTATGCTTCCCAGTGGCAGGATCTGCGGCTCCTTGGCATCCCTCTGCCTCCTCTCCCCTCAGCTGGAAACACCGGGAGTTGATCTTTAGCTGCTGCTTTAAATGCCGATTATTCTCTGCTGATAAGAGATAACCATGGCTGTTAGCACCTTGCTTTCATTTTAAGCAGAGGGACCTGCTGAGGCTTGGAGGCAGGAGCATGGCACTGGTGTTCCCAGCACTGGCTCCCTGGGAACTGCTCTGCTTGGGATGAGCCTGTAGGATTCAGGCCCATTCACCACACAGCACTACTTGTTTAAAAGCAAGACTTTAGTGCTTTTCCATGTACCTGACTCGGTGCTTTCTGCCAGGAACTGAAGAAAGAGAAGCTTGAATTTGCAAAGTCTGATTCTCATTCCCTTTAGAACTTTGAAAGTGATTGAGTGAAAGTGCTGGTATTTTTTCATGCGACTCCATTGGTACCCTGTGGTTTCTTTAGAGAACTTCTTCCCAGGCTTTACTTGGCAAAAACACAGAAATACATTACTTAACTTTCTATGCATAGAATGGAAGCTGTTAGTCAAAGTCGTTCTTTTGTGGGAGAGGCAAGACAACGAATTTTTCGCTCCCAGTGTCTGTTTTAATGTTGGAGGAGGTATCACTCTAATTTTGTGTTAACCAGTTTTCATTTTGAGAGCTATTTGAAATGCCGCTTCACAGTTACTTCAGAGCTTTAAGGTCCTATCATGCAGCGTAGTGCCAGATTTTTCTCATGTGTGCAGATCTGCAATAGAAAAGTCAAACGTTTTTGGATGCCTAAATCTGATCTTTCAGTTGACAGAGAAAACTATGCAGTTATTCCTAGTTTTAAAAGTAGTTTCAGCCACATACAGATTAATTTTCACTGAGATTCAGAGGTATTTCCTTTTCTGAATAATAGGACTCGTGATCAAAGTTTGATAGTAGACTTTTATCACCTTTCTTATTAAAAAAAAATTCATTTTGACTCTCATGAGTTACATTTATTAGCATTATTTATAATGTGACAGCTTCGTGGATATTCCTTCTGGGCTTGCACTCTGGGCTTAGAGCAGCACAAATCTGAGCTAGACCTAGAGACTTACAGCCATTTGTTTGGTTGCCAGTACCTCTGGAAATGTCTGAATCCCTGGCCGCTAAGAAGCAGTGAGTTGTGTTTGTGTAATTTGTCAATACCCTCACAGGTCTGGCAGTGTGCACCTAGCCTTCCCCATGGGTGTGCTCACTAGTCAGCACATACAGACCTTGGCCCCTCACTGGCTTTTTGTTTCACAGGAAAAAGGGAAGAGAACAGGGAAGAGTAGTTTGTGATGGAATAGAGATCTGTAGCTCACTCAGCTAAACATGAAGCATTTAGTCTCTTTAGGCTAGGTGGAAGGAATAGGCAGAAGAGAGGGTAGCATTTCATTGGTGATTGACTTAGCTGGGTATCTGAGAAGAGAAGGAATTGCACTCTCAAGTTGCTCATCTTGTTCCAGTAGTGAAGGGAGCAGCCTAGGCCACAGTGTCTTTTAGATGGCCAAAGTGAGATGAGATGACTTGACCCTAATGCCTTTATGTTTTTGTTTCACTACTTGCACAGCGAGGATAACCTCTTTGGTTTTGCTGTAAAGTGCTTTGAGATGGCTGATGCTGGAGTTCTTCAAATCTGAACTAGCATGATGTTTGGAATTGCTGAGTTAATGAGGTAGATGCAATTCTGGGATTTTTTTGCTTTATATAATTAATAGAGAGGAAGGAAGGCTTTGTTGTTGAAGCAGTGGAGTGTAACCTGAGATAAAAGTTCAACACTGTATTTTGTCACAGATTTCCCGAACAACTCCAAACTGTGTGTCTCAACTCATCTGAAAAAGTTGTTCCTGCTCTTTCACCCTTTGGCTGGCTTGTCTGAAAATTTTTTTTCTAGTGACAACTGTCTTCCAGTCTGTGTCACTCATTAGGAGTGCCTAATACATCAATCTCGCTGTAATGTCCAAACTCTACTGCAATATAAAGTGTTTATTATCAGAAAGCATACTTTTGTATTATATGACCTGTTTCAGAATCTTTGTTTAGTCTCCTTTAACATAACAGGACAAAACCCTGAATAATCCATTGACCAGTATTAAATGAAAGAATAGTGCAAGTTTGAGAAAAATACAGATAAAGTCATATATGTAGGTCCTATTAAAAAATATCAAGTGGATCTCATATTTTGAGGGTATCACTTCAAGAAACAGATTTTACTATAGAAAATATTTGTACTAAAGCTTTCTTGATTTAAAAGCTCTGCTGTGTAATAAGCAGTGAGTTAAATGAATCTTATTGATTTTGGTAAGTTTGATCCACAACTATCCCTTCAGTTTTGCTGGTGAATTTTCAGCTAAAAGAGGAGGTCCTTTTAGGCTGTTTTTTCAGATCTTAATCTGTACAAACTTTGTATTTGTCCTATAAGATATGATGCATTCTTGTAATGGAGATATCTGCTAGCTTGCAATATAGCTCCCAACACAGTTTTAATCCAAATACTATATATTGACATTATCTCAGCTAAGGCTTTTACTAAATCAACTGTCCTCATGTCCTTAAAGCAGAATGAATGTTAGAACTAAAAATGTGCCACTGATCTGAACATCTCAGTCTTCATATTGATTAATATAATAGTTATTTTTGTAATATTATTAATTTTTAATTAAGCCCATTCTTGTTACTTGATTTCTATATACTGATTTTTATACATTAATCTTTATAAAAAATAAATATCTGTAATGAATGGTAGGAATGACTTGGAAAAAATAAGGGGAAGAATGATGTCAGGATCAAAGATGTTTTGTGGGTGTTATGTTTAGTACTGTTTCAAGTGTGTATTTTTGTTCTAATTCCCTCTATGTTTAGACTAGACAAACCTATTGCAGCATGAAGGAACTGTTTTGTGTCCAGAAGTCATTGCAAAGTGGCAAATATTGAATTTTTAATGTTCCCCACTGAATATAACTGGGGAAAGACACATTTTCTAAGAGGTTTTGTAGATTGTTTTGTTTTGTGGGGTTTTTTCCTAGAGGAAATGTGAATTAAATTTCTCTATTGTTAGGCATTTTAGGTATGCCATGTTAGTCTTATACATGTATTGGAGTAATATTGAAAAATCCAGTAAAGTACAAGAATAAAAAGAATGGAAAATAGGCTCAATTTTGTTTTGTTTTTGTTTTCAAAAATAAAAATGTTTTGAATGTCACTTGAAAAACATCAACTGATGATAGTGGGAAAAGCTTTGGAACTGATATTTTGTCAGGGATTGTAATAAACAGTAAGAGTCCTTTGTAATAATACTGAAAATACTTTACCAGCAGAAAAAAAAATGCTTTTGCTGTGATCATCTGTTTTTACACAAAAGAAATTTGATATTTACTGAAGTCTTAGCATCTGTCTTAGCAACCTCATTATGGAACGATTGATAGATATATTGACAAATTATGCAGCAGAAGAAATACAAAAATCTAAAACTGATTACACATAAGTTTTCTTGCTTTTTGATGACCTTTTGCTTCTTAGCTGGGGTATTGTGAGCTTCAGAGTCAACTGGAGACCACTTGTCTTGGGAGGTTATCATCCTTTCTTCACTCTCTTAAATTCACCTGTCCATTGATAACAGAAAAATATATTTCTGGTAAATGTGAATGTTTCACTAGTTAGAGATCAAAAACAAATGTAAGAATTGTACCAGGACTGCTTATGAGTTTTGTTATTATGTTTTGACATAGGACTGATTCATGTCAGGCTAAAGGATTCTGTGATTTTCCCTTTTCTGGCCTATGCAGATGCCTGAGCTTTGATTCACTTTGCAAATAGAAGGAGTGCAAAATCCAGTATACTTTTCCTCCTCACTGAGGACTAAAGTTAAAATCTCCTTTTCAGTGGTAACTTCTGAACACCAATATAACCAAAACAGCTACAGCTATATAGCCAGATAACTGGAATCCCTGCTCAGATCTGCTCTTGAACTCTTCAAGGAAAACTTGGATCTGCTTTGGCTGAGCAATTCTCCTTTGGTACCACCTGCTGCTCATATGCACTGGGCATCCTTCCCAGGGGCTTCCAGCTAGCATTGTGTAAGTACACACTGGAAAAGCTGCATAATTCATGAGGACATAGCTAACTTATCTGCCTCTTGAAAAATGTCCTGAAAGCACTTCCAAACTCAAAGAAAGATCCTACTTTGTCTTCTGGGTCTAGTAAAATACAAAAGGTTTTGGGAGGATTTGCTGTTTGTTTTGTTGCAATTGTTTCCATTGTGAGACTTCAGCAATTTTGAATGAAAGTCCTTTTCCTTCAGCTGAGGAAGATTTGCAATCAAAAGTTAAAGAAGGGATGCTTCAAGGGCATTGTGCATATATCACTAATGCTGCATCTTTTGTCTACTGAAGTATTTGTAAGCTGGCCTTTAAGTCCATCAAAGATATATTTTAGCGTTTTCTCTGCATGCCTTCTACTTATCCTTATTTTCTGTAGCATTAGGTATACTCAGAAATACATGTATTACTTATACACTCTTCTCTATGTGTCAAACAGAATTTGTAAGTCGTTTATGTGAGCAGTACACAGTAAACCATTCTCATACAGTCTACTAAATATTAAATATACAGCATAATGTGCTAATAAAATGTTGCTAACATAAGTAGGCCACCTAAATTAGAGACTAAGCCAACTCTGTGATTAACTGTCTCATCTCCTGAATTGCATCCTTTGAAGGCTTCGGTAGGCAGAAAAAAAAAAAAAAAAAAAAAAAAAAAAAAAAGAAGGAAGAACAGAAAAAAAAAAAAAAAAAAAAAAAAAAAAAGTATAGTACATAAATATTGACAAAATTGTTAAGATCTAAAACCAGGGAAAAAAAGAACAAACTATGTTTGACCATTATAGCAATTAAGAGTAGATTAATAAATACGTTATCAGATATCACATTGTACACGTTTGTATATTAGGGAATATTAGTATGTGAGTTGGCATTGGGACAGGCTTCCCAGGAAACTGGTCACAGCATCAAGCCTGACAGAGTTCAGGAAGGATTTGGACAATGCTCTTGGGGACATGGTGTGACTTTTGGGGTGTACTGTGCAGGGCCAGGAGTTGGACTTTGATGTCCCTGTGTGTCCCTTCCAATGCAGCACATTCTGTGATTTTGTGATACATCATTAATCCAGGGCTTCAGAAGCAATATTACAGAATCATTTCTATGAAATGCTAGTTAAGAAAAGTTGTCCGAGATTCACAACCATGCTGCTGCCGTGGTGATGATGATGATGATATTACCATTCAGACAAAAAGTTGTGACTGTGTGATGGCCTGAGGTTACTGAGGAGGAGATGGGTGTTGTTTTACTCTGCTGAATACTGGGGACTTCAAAGGGTCTGTGCTAACTTCAGCAGGTAAAGAAATGTCACTTGTTTTTTCCATCAGGGAACTTCCCACATTTTCAGCATATCTCCTGGGAAGGCAGTGTCACATCAGCACTGCATTAGGCAGAACAGTGTGTCAGGAGGGAGAACATAGAGATGGGCCCAGCTGGAGGTTCCGCCTAGAACAGCATCTTGTCAGAACCTCAGGGGCCAGTGGTGATGACCTTTTTTTTTTTTGTTTGTGGCACAGATGACGTTGCTTCAGCAGTCATGCTTTATTCAGTAAAGAAAAAGTGATTGTACTGGGGCTATTTTATCCTTTGTTGTAGAATTTCTGTCTGGAATTTTCACCAGGTTTTCCCTCTGAATCTAGCATCTTCCTAGCAGATGTACAGAAGCTGAGGAAGGTGTATATGCCTCACAGGAATCTTATTTTTGCTCAGCTGCAGTTCAGAAACAGCCATCCTATTCACTAGCAAACACGTGAATACAGGATCTTTATACTAAAACTCTTACTTCTGTATTTAAAATTCCAGCATGGTTTGGTGAGAGGAAGGTATTTGGGGGTTAATAAGAAATGAATATTCTTCAAAACAACCCCGCCTCCAGAAAAAAAAAGTCCACAGCCTTATAAAATACCTGGTTTGTGTCCTAAAATAAAACATGTATTTCATGCTCTAAAAGTCTGAGGTTTGTAGCTGAAAAAGATTAAGTAAATAATTCAGAATTTGTTATGTTTACTTGTTAATAATTAAGCAGGTTAGTCTGTGTACTTTTTATAGGCATTGAACTTTATTTATTTATTTTTATTTACTTGGCTCGTGTTCTGATTTTTAAATTTGAAGAAGTTTCTGCCAAGGAAAAGATCATGAGAGAAAAGGCATCAAGGAGTTAAGTACTGCACAGAAAACAAAATCTGTAGGGACACATAATCTCTGGAGAGAATGGAGAATTGTCGTCTCTCACTTCCCTTCTGCATTCCTCCAGAATAATCTCTAGTGTTTTGAGGGAATTAAATCTTAAAGGTGATAATGATTTTTCAGACAAAAGCAGCACCTTTGATTCCTACTTTGTGTTCTCAGTGACCAGAGACAGAGAGGTCTCTGTTATGAGGTGACGTTTGGTTCATCTCAGTCGAAGGAAAGTTCCAGCCTTGTTCTGTTTCAGAAACAGCACAGAAATTTGAAGGGAAAGATCGGCAACAGACACATCATGCTTTCTGTTGTTTGAGTGAGTTATGGTCTGGGGAGATGCTGTGAACTGAGAGATGTAAAGTCTGACATCCTTGTCTTCTGAGGAGACCACGGTTTCTCTGTTGTTGTCTGTTGCTCTCCCAGCCACATTTGGAGCCATCCACTGAGAGACTGCATCCTCTGGCAGGCGATAGTTTATTCCAAGTGGCTCAGTCTGGGCACCTCTGCTTTCAGTGGTAATGAACAGGCTAATGGCTTCTCAGGCTCCTCTTGAATCTCAGTATCTGTCACTTGAGAAGAGAATGTGATGAGAAGCAAAATAATTCTGTGTTTTCTGTCCAGTAATTTTTGCTTGTTGTTTCACATAGTCTCGCCCTGAGCATAGATTGAAATAGAGAACGAGAACAGGTTTGGATTTGGGTTTGGTTCCCCCCTCCTCCCCTGCCCACTGCTAATCACATTCCCTTCCTGCCTTAAGTGAGGCCACTGCCTAATATTTTTGAACGTTTGAACTGTTCCTTTGGTCTTGGCAGAATAAGATATCATTTGATATTTTCACTCACATTTTCCAAAGGGGAGACAAAGCACAGGCTAGTGTGAAAAGTCAGTTGAAGTGATCGGCATTAAAAGACAAAAGCTGCTGAAATGTGAGAGTGATCTTTGGACTGTATATTAAAAATCAAAGATTTTAAAAGACTGTTTATGTGAAAATTAATAGCCTGATTTTGTTGACAGTTGAAGTCTTCATCTGTTACCATGGCATGTTTTAATTCCCTGTCTGCACTGGTATTTCCTTCTGAAGAAATGCACAGGCTCACTGCTGGTACCTCTGATATTAAAAATGCCATTTGCTGCTCATGTTCCAGGTGATGATTTCTGTTTAAGTAAACTTATGGTACATGAAGTGAAAGCATATCAACCTCGCAGACAGCATTACAGATGCTCCCTTTTCTCCATCATGTGACTGTTGCCTTCAAAGATCATTTTGTCCTGAGCCTAGACATTTAATTCAAGTCTTCCACAGAGATAAATATGGGCAAGCAATATTTTTCAAATAGATTTGAGTGGTGCACAGGGAACTTAAATTGTTTCCTGAAAGACTTTTTTCATGTGTGAAGGATGTAACTGTAACACGGTTGCTTCTGTTAATTTTTACATGTATGAAGCTTCCTTTCCCACAAAAATGCCAAATCATGTCCAGTTCTTTATCTTATACTTGCAGACCAGATCAGTAGTCAGCTTTGGGCAGGTTCCTTCAGAAATTCTTCAGACAATGTCTTTAATTAAGGCTTGATTAATTTAAATCATGTCTAAAAAACAGTTATAAAATGGAATTTAATGCTAGTCACTCCACGTATTCTTTTTTTTATTCCCAGACAGACAAGCTTGACTCTTAAGAAAAGTTAACAGATATCTCAACTGTAGTTCTCAGTGGACCAAAGTCCATATCACAAAAACACATTGCTACAGTCAGTAAGATTTGCTCTGTGGTTGTAAGTCCAGTGAAGGGTTGAACCAGCCACATAACTTGACCATTCAGCATGGTCTCTCAGCTCAAAGCTGAGAGGTAGTGGTGAGCCTGTGTGAGGCAATCTCTTCTCCTGCTAGAAATGCTGCCCTGAAAATGAGGGGATTTCAAGCTTTAAGTGTGCCAGATAAGACTTTTCCACAAACATTAAGTTCTCACACATTTTTATTTTTTTTTTTAGAGCATTGTTGTGATGCACTATCCATTTTGCACAAGTTTCATGCCAGGTTGAATCTCAAAAGAGACCAAGAGATTTACGAGTATTCTCACAGTGAATCATGTCTGAGATTCTTTTTGGCTCCTGTATTCTTAGCATTAATAAACAGTGATTTCTTTCATTCACTTGCTGCTGGACTTTAGTTTGTATGTGTGATGACTGTGTTTGGAAGGAATTGAACTGGAGCAATGCTAATATAATTTATCTTACTATTTGAATTGTGTTCATAAATGTAGGATCTTAAAAAGAGAAAATTTACCATCCTACAGAATTGCCTCCCCTTCCCCACCCCCCCCCATAACCTTGAGAGAAAATGTAAATAAAAGTGACACATTCTTTACATTTTCTTGAATGGAATGTATTTATCTCAGTTTCACTTAATCTGATGATAGGTCACTGAACAGTGTTTTTTTCATTAGTAGCAAATGTCAGAAGGTCATGCAGTTTATAAGGCATCAAGATAAGGAAATGAAAAAGTCTGTATAGTTCCTCTTGTTTGTATTTTCAGCAGTACAGGATGCTCTTGTTACTGTACAAGCAATTAGCATAGTGGAAGAGGCATTTTTAATTTAGAAATGTTTAAGTTGTCCACTTCTATATTTCTTAATTTTGTGGTAGATCTCATTCTGATTAGATATTTGAAAAACAGAGCTGATAAGTTTTTTTCATTTACTTTTCATTTTCATTCATTTACTTCATCCTGAAAAGCACATTTTTCTAGGAAATCACCGTGGCCTACCTCAAGCCTCTCAGAGGACTGTCAGACTTACAGCTTTGAGCCCAGTAAGCCTCTAGTGAGCCTATGGTGTGAAGTATTCACCTCTGCTTAGTACATGGAGTTAACTTTCATGTAAAAGTGAAAAAAACAAAGCGGTTTCCTGAATTGCATGCGGAGTTTTTCACTCCGTTGATGTCATACAGATGCATCAGATTTTGAGGGCATTATTTTATATTATATCATTTGAATCACCAATAAGCTGTTGATCTAAGTTAAACCACAAGGTTTAAACACGGAGGTTGGAATGGAAAACAAAGTGTATGGCCTGAAAACAGCTGTCTTGGTCCAACAAATTACCATCTCAAGTATAAGGCTTGATTAATTTAAATCATGTCTAAAAAACAGTTATAAAAACTGTGGCAGAAATGTTGCCTCTAATTAAATTCAGGCATTCAAATGTTTAGAAAGGATCAATTAATGATTGTGAAAATAAAGTAACTGTAACAGTTATACAGACTTGTACAGCAGTTTCTGGCAAAAATTACAGCTGACAAGAGGGTAGCTTGTCATCATGAGTAGTTGTACAAATTTTCAAATTGCCAGTAGGCCAGAGAAGAGAAACAGACTTTTGACTTGGATTTAATCCTTTGCAGAGCATGAGGAGTCTAAGCACTGCTGGAGGTCTGACAGATCGATGGGTTTTAAAATAGAAAATTTTCTCTCGCACCTTGTGGTCATGCTTTCCCAATGCTCTTTCCATGCTTTTCAGCTGTTCCAGGTTCCCCAGTACCACCTCCTCTTACTGGGCTCACTCAGCAGAGCCGTCTCTCACAGCAGCACCTAGTGTACCAGCAAGCACAGAGTGCTGCAGCTGGTAGATGAGGTAGACTTTAGGCAAACAGTACAATTTTGTACCTTATAGTGTCGCTTGAATCAAACATAACCTTGTGCAATCCATCCAGCAGCATTTAAAGGTCAAAACCCAACCCTCATTACTCAATATCTAGGCCTTCTGCTTTGCTTTATTCATTGTCTGTGCAGATCTGACAGACTGTTCCAGACCATCCTTGTGTAACGCTGGAAAGCGCTAACAGCCGCTGTCCAGCGAGCCTCTCTCTATTCAGGCAACTGCAGCCTTTAGGAAAGCTGAAGCATTGTTGCACAGGCTTAGATCAAGCAAAATAAACCTTCTTCCCTGAAAACAGTGGAAGCTCCCATCCAGCAGATGATGCCAAGTACACTCAGGACTGACCCACACAGCCTGGGGGATTATAATAGCAAAATTTCTTCAAATGCTGATGGATGCATCATTTGATTGTAATGACCACAGGTAGAAAGCACCCAGAAAACAAAAGGAAAATTACAAGATCTGAAAAGAAATTTTGAGCATGTTTCAGAGAAAGAAGCAGAACCATCCCTGTAGTAGCTGGGAGCCAGTGGGAAGTCAGGCTTGGAAACAATGAGCCTGAAAGCCTACTGGTGTTATATCTGCTTTATATGAGAAAGCAACACGTTGTGTGCTTTCTTTCTAAATAAGTAAAGGTTCTCCACCTCTGAACATTTTGGTAGTTAACAGTATATGGTACTAGGTCTGCTTTTGGTTCTTGGTTTCTAGAATGGGCAGGTTTTCTGAACATTTTAGTCATTAAAGCCATTTATAAAATGCATTTGAATGACAAACAGAAGTGGCAAAACTTTATTTGTTACACACATTTGTTTTTATCCCTAAGAGGAATTAAACTACACTTAATGGTGAAAAAAAAAAGATATTTACTTTTTTGAAGTATCACTCCATAATTATTTTGTGTCCAGCTGTATAACTTTCCTCTCTGAAGCATATGCATAGCATGACATTTGAAATACTAGTACAATTAGTTTGTTTGTCACCTGTGCACTACATGTGAATGTGTAGGACTTTGTTTTGTCTTCCTTCAGATAGCTGTATATATATATATATATATGGCATTCCACCCACTTCCCCCACTGAACACCAGCTATTTGACTGTTATAGAAACTCGAGGTTTTTTGTGTGCAAATCCCTAAACATACTTACTTATTTTCTTTACAGCAGCATAAGAAAGAAGTGTTGAGAACTGCTCTTAACCCTTTTGGAGGCCGAAGTCAAAAGGTAAAACCAAATGCTAATGTTTCTGCTTCTGAAGGTGTTGCTATTATAATTGTTTGGAAATGCTGTTTCCTTATCACATCTGAACTGAGATTTCCCACAGGAGAAAAGCAGGGATACAGTAAGAGGAATCAAAACATTATTAGACCTCTTTAAGAGCCACCAGCATATCTGGGCATAAATTATACAGGTAAGTTTCAACTGGTAAACTGCAATTATCTGTTTTACTTAATATGAAAACATTGGTGTTGAGAGTCAATGGGAATTTCAGTAGGATTTAATATTGCTAAGGATTTAATGATTTTTCTCTCACTATTACTTGATAGTTTTTTATGATATATAAAGTTTTTTTCAAATTACAGTAAAACAAATCCTGTAGCTCTTTTCTCAGGCAAGAGTCCCTCAATGGGAGTTTTGCCTGAGTGAGAACTGAATGAGGTCTAAATAATTAGCAATTAAAATATTCAGTTATTGTGCTATTGTATATAACAAAGCACTGGAGGTATTAAAAATTGCTAATCTCCTTCTTATTAAAATGTTAACTGCTAAACATAATACAGTTTTGCATTTCTATCATTCATTTTTGCAGTTCATTAGTAGAGGTGAAATGTTTGTGACAAATAGTCATTTGAACTTTTAAGGGATTGACTTTGTTTTCCTGGCATTTTAGTTAATATTTCCAACTGAGTTAATTTATAAGCAGAAGTTTTTGCGTGAGCCGTGGATTTTAGTGAAAAACCTGATCATGAGTAACTTCTCACATGCCATTCATGAGTATTTGCAGAAGAAAGCCGGTGGTAGACTGCTCCTTAGGAGGCAGGTTTGGGCAGTTTGGGTATCCCAATTTATATACATTTTGATCAGGAGCTCCTTGTAATGAACTCCAGTGATAGTTAAGGGTTGTCCATAGCGTTTACCAGGCAATTGTCACTGAGACACTGGCATGTGAACAGTTCAGCAACAGGCTGAGGAGCAAAGTTGTGCACCCCAGGCCTGTTAATTAGCACATGAGCCCTTTATTACCGTGCTGGTTAATATCAGGGCCAGACTCTGCTCTCACCCTGCTTCACAGTGCAAAAGAATGAGTAAGATGCATCTTCTGTCTCCTCCTTCCCGTGGCAGCTGGGGAAGTGTGGGAAGGGAGAGTCAGATTTGGTGATAGAGAAAAGAGTGGTAAGTGAAGGTGGTAACGGGTAGAGGAAGAAGATGAATTTATGAAAGGATTTGGTGACAGGTGAATTTCCCAGGGGAAAGCGACACCCTCAATGCTATTTCTCCCATAGTCACTTCTTGAAGTAAATTTTGTTACATATTATGCTTGAAGTTGTTTTTTTTTTTTTCTGATCTTTTTGTAGAGACATTTATACCTAGGCATTTAATTGTGCCATATAACTGTTGGCAATTCAGGCCATGATTCTGCAAGGATTTACACATGTATTTCGCTTACATCATTATGAGTAATCCTGTTGAAATACGTGAGATTAATTGCAAGACATAAAGTTAGGCATGCATATTTGTCTTTGTAGTAAAAGAGGTGTAGTTTAATTTATTTATTTACTTTCAGGGTGGGAAATTATTTTTAAAAATACATAAATACATGGGATTTTCCACTAATTCTGTAGCAATAAAAGAGGATGTGGATGGTAGCAAAATAAGCTTTCTGTTTGTTCTCCAAAATCACATTTTTGTCAGGTTCTTAACTGTAAAGTACGGGTAAGAATAGGCTGCTATCATTTCCCTTTTTACATGCACAGTTAAACCTCCAGCTAGAATGAGATGATCATATGATTTATTATAGAGGAGTGAACAGGACAGAAATCAAACAGGAAGGCATATGTACTTGTGTGGACTCTTGTTTATAATTTCATCAGATTGGTGCGCACCTCAGACATTTTATTTAGTGATAAGATATGCAAATTATTCTGGAGCCAGCAGCGATATCTTCACCTGAATGTCAAAACTGGCGAAGATTTTTAAACCTAACCTCAATAACAACCTGTATTTTAAAGCAACTATTCCAAAGATACAGCTACCAACTACAGACAAGTAAGTGCAGAATTGTTTCCTGCTCTCCTTCATACCATTTCCCTTCCTCTTTTGTTTACCTCCATGGAGGAACAAGGCTGCAGGCTTACCTGTAAATACTGGGTGTAACTATGGGCAACAGTGCAGAGGAGCTATAAAGCTGTGTGGAAGTTTGTGCAAAGCACAGGAATGCAGTTAGAAAATGGGGACACCTATGGAATGAGACGTACCAGAGGAGATAGCTTATGTTTCTCCAGATGCCTGTGTCACATCTTTGTATCTATGAAGGGATGAGTAGCACAAACTCTTCATTTCAGCAGCTTCCTCTGTCTTTGGTTGTAGTTTTCTTGCACTCACGTACTTAAATCAGAATGTGGTGTAGTAGAAGCCTGTGGATACAGTGGAACGTTTGGATGGTAGCTTTGCCGTGAGATCGAGAACTGAAATTCCTCAAAGCTGTAGGTGTTCAGCTGCTGGGGTTTTGGTTTTGAGTGTAGATACAGTCATGAGAGAAAGGGTGTCACTGAATATGCAGCCTGGAATTTAAATATTAGATGTGTTTATTTTTTGAATCCTTCTTCAAGTCAGTGTGCACTGACTGTAAAGTGATAATCCTGTGTATTTCCCCTAGAATCCTCCTCTTCTCTCTGTGGATGTGTGCACATAACTACGTCCAAATGCTTCCATCTGAAGTTTTCCTAGGACTTTCTTGGCTTGTTTTCTTCTTGTTTTTAGTGTGTCTACCTAATTAAACAGAAAGCTATCTAGACTGAGAACATCCAACAAAGGGTAACAACTGAAGTTCCTATTAGAAAGATATGACCTGTCCATAAAATGCAAGTCCTATAATACATTCTCATGGATCTGGGTACTCTTTATGAAAAGGACAAAATACCCAAGGCTTACTGTTTGTGCGGATTTGGGCCACTGCAGCAGAACATTCTGTTTACAACAACTAATTCTGGCACCTACTTTGGTGTTGTGGATACTTAACTGCTACCCACTCAAACGGAAGCACTTCAAAATAATTAAAGTAAATGAATTATCCACACACAGAACAAACCTTTTCAGAGAGAAAGGGAGTTTGTGGAGAGCAAGAATCTGGGGGGTTTTGTGTGTTTTTTTCTAAAGCATTTATTTCAAGGTCTTCTTAAAGAAGAAGCCAATGCTTTTGTTGAAAAATAAAAAATAAACCTGAATTTTTGATAGTCATTTCTGCCATGGCTGATGAAATTAAAATCATTGAAAACTAGAAAAAAAAGCAGATGAAATTTGTATTTTCAAGCTGAAGTCCAGGCAGTAGTGTCTTGCCTCTCTGCAAAATGCTTACCAAGGTAGCACTGGAAGAAACACAGTGGGTGTTGTGGAATGTTCACTTTCAATACACTGCTGTAAAAGACTTTGAAAGATTTAGAAGTATTTGAAGGAATTCCCTGATAGGCTGTAGGAGTTCTCCTGGCTTAGTCTTTCACCTGAATGGATGCACTTTAACCCTCTGCTGCAATACCAGTGCCATGGTTCCAGCTACCAACATTGACACTTTGCCAGCTGACACAAGAATTGATCAGTTACTGCTGTATAGGGAATAATTACCTAGATCTGATACCAATAACCTTGTTAATCCTACCAAAACCTGTGCATTCATATCTGATAACTGTTGATACTGGAATCTGTCGTGTTCTTTCAACATCAAGCTTCACAGGAAATTTCTGCTTTCATGCAGAAGTCCTCCTTACTTGCAGCTCCAGGAGGTGAAATTCAGCTTCTTTCTTATATTTACACTACATTTGCTGGGTTTTTTTCATTTCTGAATTTAATGACAGTCATTCAGTAACATTCCAGGGGTAAAGGGGACCAGCATTGCAGCCTGTACTGCTGTTTTTCTGCTTGTGATGAATGGTAGCCCACTGAGCTAGTTAACCATTACACTGACATTTTCCTGTTCCTTCATAGTTGGTTTGTACCCAGGAGACATGGGTTACCAGAGCCTAGCTGCAAACCCAAAGTTCACTATTGGGTGTGCACGTGTGTTTATGTTTTCCTGCATGCATATGTGTTGTGTTATCCAGCAGATATTCTAGTAAAACTAATAATGCTAGGCCAGTCTGCCTGGTTTTTCTATATAAAAGGTATAAGTCAGAGGTAATGTTTTACTCTCCCTCCTTTACTGTTTTTAATAATGAATGTGAAAGGATTGGCCTCTTAACACACTGGTTTCCTCATTCAGTGCTGTAAGCATGGAGTTTCAGGGTGCTAAAATTCTCTTTCTTAGAGCGCATTTGAATCATGTGGCCTGTGATTCATGTTGATTTGCCAGGGGCCATGACCTGATACCGCCTCTGTGAAAAAGATAGCATCCCTCTTCTCAGAGAGTGAAAAAGTTTTGGTAAGAAGTGTAAGTCAGGGAAGTTTTTTGAGATTCAGAACAAGACATTTAACCACCATGGCTTTTGATCAGATGTATGCCAGGGTCAAAACCAATAAGAAATTTTCAGTCATTCTCATTTTCTTCTTCATCTGAGCTGTAGATTTATCTGGTAGTATCTGGATGACGTGGCACAGGTGACACTTGCCACTTTTGCCATGTGGGGCATAATTTGACTTTAAATTCTTTGTTCTGTGCCAGTGACTCAGTTTACGTTCCTTGGAAAGAATAAATAGCAATTTTGCTGTCCAGATGTCACATTCAGGTGTCTGGACAGATTAAAGTAGTGATCTTTAATATCTCCAGTGTTTGTTTTGGGAAAGTTAATTTTCTTCAGTGAATTGCTCAGGACAGTGACATTTTTGCTTCTTCTCGTGGCTGATTTCTATTCCATTGTCTTTAAAACCCAAAAGAGACTTGGCTTCCCTGTTTTTCTGTAAAAGTAGAACACGGCGTGACAAGGAACTAATTGTAAAAGAGAGGGCTAAATCCTCCATCTGGTGGTTCAAGATTTTAACTTAAAATGTTATTGTGTCCTGCAAACTTCAGGAGATATGCCTTTCACTGAGTAATATGGTGAAATAATTTCTTCCTTCTCTCCTTCCCTCCCTCCCTCTCTCCTTCCTTCTCTTTATTTCTCTTCCTTTCTCTGTTTCTTTCTCTCCCCTCTCTGTGTTAATATCTCTCTCTTTCTCTACCTGTCCCCTCTTTGAGTAGATGGACATCTGTTTTCCTTAGATCTGTATCAGACATTTGTGGGGGAACATTGTGATGCTGCTGCTGAACACCTTCCATGTGCCTTATTCATTTTATAAACCTTCCAGCCAAAGCCAACTTTAAGTTACATCATAATTTGCTGAGCAGAGTAGCATTCCTGCATAAGTTCCTGCATAACTTGGTGCTCTCAGCAATGTGGGTCATTAAAAGACCAGCCCCTATCCCTCCTGAACCACAAATGAAATGACAGACAACACAATGAGAGAAGCAAGAAGTCAGCAGCAGTAGGAGCTGGACCACTGCTGTAGCAGCAGCTCATTTTAGTGCCAAGAAGATGAGGCAGACCATTTTGACTCTGAAAAACAGCTTTGAGGCCATTTTGAGTCATTCCCTTTGATTCTTTGGAACCAAACTTGTATCATTCTTACTGATATTAATAGGACTTGGGGGATTATACAAGTCTCTATGCTTTCCAAAGGCATATCTTTAGAATGGCAGAGAGAATTCATGAAAGTAGGCAGAGGCTCTTCTGAGAGAAAAGCTACTAAAAACTTGTATTTTTTCTGTTGAGAAATCAATATTGAGAAAAGAAAATAAAAAAGGAAGCAAGAAATGTTGCTCCTTAGTCACTTATAGAGCATTTTAATTACAGAAGTTTTTATAAATCTGAATTGTGGCCATTTGCTGCAGAACTTTGATCTGAAACTTTTTCCTTCCTCTGAATTAAAATATCTTTACAATTATGTTTATAGGCACATTTAGTTGTTTGGGGTTATTTTATGAGATGGGACTGCCCCAAGATCTCAGTACCTCTGTCTAAGTGTTCTCTTGTAAGTTATTTTTTAACAGTTTGATTGGTACATGACTAAAACACAATGTTCCAATCCCACCTGCCTGGCTGATCTACAAATATGAGATGCACTCTTTCCATATAAACTTTAAGCTTCCTTGAGATTCCAGGGGCCACCAAACTGAATCAATCTTAGTTTATCTCCTCCACCAAGACTGGAGACTCTTATCATTACTTCAGAGGTCATCAAAAGAAATCGTCTTTCTCTTTGCCAAGGCATTATACTGCAGCAGAGATTCATTCATTTAAGGATTGCTGAACCTCTCTAGGTCTTGGGAAATATATTTTTACCTAAGCAAACTCTTTATGTTTGAGAAACAGCTTTTCTTTAGTTATTTTGCAATTAGTTTAAAAATCTTCATCCTCCTACTATTCTTCATTATAATTGATAACTCTGAGCAGAGAGATAGGTGAAGGAAACATTGCAATGTTAAAAACCTAGTTATTACCCCTACTGATCCAAACAAGCAAACCTACCATCCTCTTGGGCTCTTCAGAAAAGTGTGGAACTTTTTTCCCAAGCACTTGTCTGGGGAGGAGGGCTGTACAGATTTTTGTAAAATTCTCACATCCATCTATCTCTCAGGGAGCTCTGCTTCCTATAGCTCAGAGAGCTGCCTGTGGAATTTTGAGGAGCCAGTTGCTCATGGATGTCCACTGAATATCTGTGGCCTGCAGGTGATCCTGTCATCTCTAACCTTAGGGCTGTGCTTTAGTAAAATCAATTAACTTTCAGTTGCCCAAGCTTTGTTTATGTCACTACTGAAATGCAGCAGCAGGTGAGAAGTAACTTGAATATGCCCTCTCTTGGTGTTGACCAGTATTGAGTGCTGTTTTCATTCTCCAGTTAGAGTTTCTGTAATCTAGCCTTGAAATGATGAGTTCTTTAAATTTTCCAGATCCTCAGAGTCATTCTGTAATTTTTTAAGTCATTAAATTAAGCTAGATGCTGGACTCCATTTTCAAGAAGTGACATGACCTCTTCTGCTCTCTTCTTGGATACAAAATCTCATCAATTTTCTGAAGAATATATGTGCCTATAAATAATCTCTATCTCATAATGAGATCCATGTTTATCTGAATATTGATGTCTCCAATGGCAAAAGGAAGAATATATTGTCACTTTGAAAACAGGTATCTTTTCTTTCTTCTTATGTAGCTATTAACAGTTCTACATAGTAGTCAAACTTGTATTTATATTTTCCAATCACATTTTTGGGAACGTGGTGTTTAGAGGGAAAAACATCTGTTAGAAAATCACACTTCTCCTTTAGAAATCTTTTTCTTAACATCCAGTAATATGGGAGTTAGTTTGGCATATTATAAGAAAAATAAATATAAGCCTCGAGCTTAAAATTTGAAACCTGTACAGTCAAAATTATGTACAGTTGATCTGGATATAGCTTGCAGAATTAGAGTTTAGCCTTTAAGTAAAATCTTACTTTACTTCTAGTTTGACAATCAAGTAATTGTAAAATGGGTGGGTTTTTTAAAAACAAAAAGCATGATTTAGCAGAAATTTTTCTTGCTTTTTTGATCAATTTTCTAACCAGAAATCTAACCAGATTTTTTCTTGAAGTCTTGCCAATGGCAAAAATGAGGAGGGAATGTGTGGACTCATGCAGAGTGCTCACTAGGGGAGGAAAAAAAAAAAAAAAAGAAAAAGAAAACCCCTAAGCTGCGGAAATGTCACATTTCTCTGATATGAATGAAATGCAGAACTCGCTTCTTAATGCTTTGAAAAAATCAGATGAAGTAACCTCTCCATTTACAGAACAATTTTCTCTCTGTGTTCCACTTTCTTTTCTTATTGGAAATCAAACAGCTTTGTTTTTCAGCACTTCTGCAAACTTGGTCCCTTGTGCACACACACAAAACCCCCTAAATCTATGCATCCTTGGGAATCAAAGATTTTGGAAGGTACATTTTTCATAGGTTGTTATAAATATGTATTAAAAAATTCCCATTGCATGAGTTTCTTAAGGGGATAATACATGAAATCACAAAGGAAAATGTTATGGCAAAAAGTACTGAAGTAAACTCAAATTTAAATCTTCACATTAGGAGGACTGACTAAAGTAACAATATTGCATGGATGCTAAAAACAGCTGTTGAAGTAGAACAGGGTTTCAATCTGAGGCTTTGCTTTTGACCTCTTGCTAGTATGGAGTTCTGTGACAACACTGGTGTCATCTTCAGTTGCCTCTAGCTTCTCTTCAGTTGTGGAGGATAATCTGCTTGTGAAATACATCTAGAAGTCTTCATTCATTGGTACAACTTCAGGGCATTAATTCTTAACACAGCTTTCAATAAGTTAAAAGATCACTGTAACTTCTACAGGAAATATTCAAGTGGATGATCCCTGAAAACCAGGAACAAATATTTTATTTTATTTTATTTATTTTATTTTATTTTATTTTATTTTATTTTATTTTATTTTATTTTATTTTATTTTATTTTATTTTATTTTATTTTATTTTATTTTATTTATTTTTTTTAAATTTTATTTATTATTTTATTTTTGAATTTAATTTTTATTATTTTAGTTTATCTTTTAAGAGGAGGGCTTTGAGGAATTATCTGTGGGCTTTTGAGGGGGTTTCAGCTTCTTTTCTCCAGTGCACTGCATCCACTAAATATGAGCTGGTAGAACTTTTTCTTAGCACAAAGCTGTCATTGTTTTAAGGCCATTCTGCTCCCTCTGAACGAGTATTATAACAGGTGCCTCACTTGCTTGGCTCTCCTGGAGAAGTTTTACAGATTAAAGCACCACAAGTACCCTGCACAGTGGCACTATTAACAGTGTGGAATGAGGTTGGGAGAAAAACTCATATAGAAGCTACACACCTAGGTGCAGTTAGTAAACAGAGATAGTTCCCCTCATTAAGCATAATTAAACCTAATATTGACTGTAAACTGTTACTTACCTTAAACTTCTCTGCAGACATTGTGGGAAAGGGATTAACTTAGCGGATAGGTACACTAATTACTACTTTCTTCACATTAAAGTTACCATCAGCAAGGCCTATATTCATAAATAAAACATAGTAGGGGATGAGAGACTGAGAAATATGTAAATTCATTTGCAGAAAAAAAAGACCAAATTAAAAAAAGAAAGTTGAGTGATGCTACTGGAAGCAAAATGGCACTCTAGCTAATTACCATGAAAAGTATGATAAATCATGGACGTGTATCCATGACTTCTGACTGATAGAGCCTGCAGAGTGCAATCTCTCATGCGTAGCTGCCTCTGACTGATTTAAACCCCTACCACTATCAGGTTTGATGGGAAAGCACAGAAGTCTGTTATTTTTTTTTTTTCCTTGGGTATTGTTGCTGCCTCTTTCTCCTAGAAATGACTTGCAATTATTGTAAAAATACATTCTGATTTTTTGGCTGCAGAAGAATTGTTGTTTGATGCAATTGACAAACAAAGGCTCCAAAGATGGTCTACTTATGGTTTAATAGCTGCATTTTCAAATGCAATTGATCTGGTATATTGAGACGACTATAGAAATATAATAAAATGTCAAGGTAGGGGTTGCTTTCGCTTTGTTATTCTCATGGGAGACATCTTGAGTCCCACAGACAAGATTAAAAGTCAGAATCGGTTTAATTTATGAATTTCTATTTGTTTTCTGTAGAATTTTAGGTGAGTCACGTTGCTGCTCTGTGTTTCAGCTTTTTGATCTGTTTCCTCACAAATTTCATAGTTTTCTCCACTTAACAATTGCTGTAAGGGACTGCACACATTTAGGATTATTCAGATGAGAGGCTGGCAGGATGAGGCCATACTATGTGTTATTGTGTCAGTGCTGTTACTGCTTAATCCTGTAAATACTTTAAATTTGAATACATAATGATGATGTGATTGTTGTTTGTGGGGTATTTTCTATTTTCCTTCTATATCTGTCTGGAGTACTTTTTTTGGTTGAGCCATACCAGAATAAAAGTCCCTTGTTGGACTAGCTCGCACCAGAATCATCTGAGGAAAGATTTTATCCTGAGTTTCCTGAGCAGGACATTGCCCAAGCCACAGGCATAGAAGAAGCTTGAGTACACTAGTATTTAATGTGCAAGGTGGAAATCTACCATCACAGTGGTGTTCTTATTATGTGGACATTTTAACACAAAATTGTTATTGGCTCCTACAGAGTATTAGCCTTTAACTTTTTATAAAATGGACTTCAATCTTTGTAATGCTCACAGTACTGCATTTTGCTGAAAGAAGGGGAGGGAAAAGTGAAGTTGTTAGGTGAACATCTGAAGATAGGTTCTAAGCAGTGAGTACCTTGTTTGTTTGTTAATTTGTTTAATTGATCTTTTTGGTTTCTCTTTTCTTCTCGAGATATTTACCCCTGAGACATTGATATGGTGTATAGGTAGGAATGTACAGTTCCCAGGTATGGGTATGATGCTTTAAGAAAGAATGCTTAGCAATTAACACTGTTTTCCTTCTCTGGTAACCCTTACTCTTTCCAGCTTTTTGTGTAGCCAGCTGCAGTGTTTATAGATGTTATCTTCATATGCTTTTTGCAGTTTCATTGAATTTTGACAGCACAGAATTTGAAGAAATATTTCAAAATTGTTTCAGAGCTGCAAATTGCTTTCAGAATTTACGTGGCTAAATTCTGCAGTGACATACACATCATAACAGGTAGGTAGCAAAGCAAAGAGATGTCCTCTGAGCAGCAGTCCAAAATCATTGCTAGCTAGCAAAATCACAGGTTAAAGTAAGTACAATTTACTGGAGTAAATACAAATTTAAAGGCTAGTTTGTTCCAGCATTAGAAAGAAAAATACTTGCATGACTTCTCTTGTTTAAGATGACACAACTGCATCAAGGAGCTTTACCTGAGATTCAATTTGAGGAGCTATTTGTTGTGCCTGCTTCTTCAGAGAGATTTAGAGCAACTTTGTTATGGGCTTGTTTTTTCTTGGTTCCTTTTCTTTTCAAAGGGAGGAAAAATGGGTCAATGTATGGAAAACAGAGAAATAGACTTAAGTCATGAGGCTGCATAGCCTGTAAGTTTCTGTTTATGATCAAGGTGCTTGGCCAGACTTCTCCAGACTTACCAGCTAAATGTCATGAGGAATCTTAATCACATTGTGTCTGTAACAGTAGACAGCCTAAATCCTGGGCAAGCATTCCAGCATTTGGCTGTAAGTAACATCTGCATGGTTTTTCTGATTAGAAATTGGAATTGGGTATATCAGCCTTATAGAGAAACATTGCAAACAAGTATTTTTGATAAACAATAAATATTAAGAAAACTCCATTGCATAAGAAATGAGAATATTAACTCCAAGCACATTTTTTTTGAGGAAATAAATTTTTCTACTTTGTAAGTTAGTATTCTAAAATGAAACTGTGTTAATTCCTGTTTTTTGCCCAGCCAGCTGGTGTCCACTGGACACTCAAAGTCCAGTGGGCACGATACTAATTGATCTCTTTGATCTCTTGTCAAACTCATTCCCTCCAGTTCTTCTAAGAGCTCTTAAGCTTCTAGCAAAACAATTATCTAAGTAATAACAAATTTGAAACCCAGTCAACTTTGCAAAGCTTAGGCCAAATCCTGTGAATTCATACTGAGGCAAAATTTACACTGAAGTCAAAATTAGGAGCTTTGTCACTAGTAGAATTTCTATCAGGCATAAATTCATACTTTCTTCCCCCGTGGTAAGGATGACTGAACACACTTATAGATTGTTATAAAATTTAGACACAGAAAGTACTTTTTTGGTTTTTTTAATTAAGGCATATATTTTTATGAGCATTCTTTTGTTAAGGGAGTGTCTCATTTAAGTAATAATATTTATTAAATAATAGTTAAATGAAGTATTTGAAGATTTTCATTTTCATTCTCATCAATAGCGGGACAACAGGATTCCATGACTAACTTAAGACAAAATGACTGAATATGTATATATTTCTGCCAAGTACAATATAGAAATAGGAGGCCAAACTTTAAAAGATGGATGATACTTTTCATATGAATTTAAGTCATACTCTTAATCAACTGGTTTAAATTTATTTGAGTTAGGTAAAATGTGTCTGTTTTAAAAACTCTTACGTTTTCTACTGGGTATGTAATAGGTTTCAAGCCTTTATTCAGATACACTCAGGTCTGAGAGAAAGTCCATGATTTTTCTATCTGAAGTTGTTCCCGGTGGAATGCTTTCTGGAATGACAGTAGTAGAGCTTATGTCATTGTCCTCATATTGGAACCTAACAGCAAAAGTGTGTGGTGCTGAGGACACTTCACCAGCAACTTGGCATTCTCCTAGTAGATACCAGTAGATTCAGTTACTTCTTTCGACATGTTAAACACTAGTGTGTTTTGAAACCTGCAGTTCCTTGCCTTCTCCTGTTTCCTATTATTTTTCCTGTTTATTCTTAGCCTTCCCCCATAAATTGTATTCTCTAATATCTCCTTCTCTGTTTCTGTTTTTCAGTAGTTCTGCTCTTTTGTGGCTAAAGTCCTGAATTTCATTGTCCTTAGGCAAGTAAAACACCTCTTGAGGACAGCCATGGGTTTATCTTCCCATGTTTTGGCCTTTGCTTGTTGTTGGGTAATTACATTACATCCATAGCAAACCCTCTGTATTTTGGGACATAGGCTTCAGCCAACCTAAGGCTGTTGATTATACATTTACCTTTAGAATTAATCTGCTCACTTCCAATCACCCATTTGGAAGCTTTTTAGGAACGTGCATGCTGCTTTAACATGCAAATTGTAATAAGTAGGTGGAGAATAAGATTTTTGTCTGATAGGTTAGTACCCATTTAAAGACAAAGATGGCAATATGCATGGTTAATGTTCAGTAAGATCTCAGTGTTGAGTGTCCAGGGGCTATGAAGTGCTTAAAAGAAAATAACTTGGGAGCTGAGGAGATAATTATATATTAGAGGAAATACTGGGAAGGGCAAAGAATGCAAATGAAGGCAGGCCAAGATAGATTCAGTGCCACAGACTAACTCCCCATTTACTCCTCCCTCAAATACACAGACAGTAACCCTCAATAACCTATGTGGGTTAGTGAACATTTTACTGCATCTAAAATGTTGATGCAAGGGATCATGGCTTCTACTGGATATCCAAGTGTTTGAGGCCACCCTGGTTCTTTGCAGTCCCAGCTTACACTTTTTTTTGTATTGGGTAGAAAGCAATCAGAGAGGAAGGATTTCATTTGGGTGTTGCAATTTTCTGTTAAGGTTATTTCCTTCTGCAGTGAAATGGAACATATGGACCTTTTACACAAAAGGTATAAGCTATGAATGTCGGTCAGGTCAGTATAAGAGATAGTCCAAACTAAATGCAGTTGTCCATAATTAGTCCTGTGCTTCATTTCTCCCTTTGCCAAAACAAAAATACCCTGACCACTTTCTCTTTTACCAAACAGGAGACTTTCTGTGTCTGCATCTCTGATGTGTTGTTAGGCTGCAGCAGAATGCTTACAGATGAAAGTGTTCTTATCCCTCTTTCCCTTAGCATCTACTACTGGCAGTGGGACTTGGGTTGCTCAGTCAAATGATTTTTTGTCTGCTCCAGTTGACTGTTCTTCTGCATGTCAGATCCATTACATTTTTGATGCAGTGGATTATGGTGCTTTAAGGACACAGAGTAGTACTACATGCATCTGAGTTAGCAAAATTTAAGTATTTAAGTGACATGGGAAAACGAAAGGAGGCTTTTCCTGTGTTTGGAATCTCTAGTAGCTTTGTACCCATCAAACTGAGCATGGAATGACCAATTGACCCTTCTACTCTGTATGTTGACTGGTGACTATAAATGAGAAGTCTTTCCACCCCTGCCATGAGGTTATGAGACATGACTATGTAGTAATTAATGCCACCGTATCATTTTTTAACTGCTACAGAAATATAATATCAGATGCTCAGATGGCATCAATTGGCTTAGCTCCACTGAAGGCAACAAAATGCGATGCCAACTTATACCAGCTGAGGATCTGGCCCACAGTTAAAAGGAAAAAAAGGACAGGCTGCCAATATGGCAGGGAACATATTGAGATGTATGGTAGTGACTTAATCAGTAAAAAGTTCTGCTTGAAGTGGTTGTCTCTTTTCACATTCACATTAGTCACTTGAGCTGGAGATATTTGAAGCTCTAGCACAGCCTCTGCGGGCACATTTGTGCTCTTGCACTCTGTTCCACCACCCTCTGTGCTCTTAAATATCTGAGAGCATCCCACATCACTCCTGTTCTAGCTGGCAATCTTTCTTCAAAGGTCTACACAGATTCTGGGCTGTATATATTTTTCAACATAATTTTAATTTGGATGACTGTGTTTTTTCCCTTTTGCCTATATTTATGGTGTTGCTTTCTTAATCACACCTAAAATTGGAAGGAATTTCATGTCTTTTGTAATTCTTATCTAGCTGTCCTGTTTGCAATCGAGTATTATGTTAATCTCGATAAGAATAAAAAAATCCAGCTTGCTGCCTTTGTATTCAACTATGTATGTCATTTTTTTACTTGGAGATAAGGTGACTGTACCTAATGTAATACCTGTAAATTTTTATCTGCTATAAATATGATTGAATAACTTGAAGGATAGAAATTCTGTTCTCTGTATTACAAAGTTAGTGAATGAATTACTTATTAAAGATGAAATGGCTGTAGAATCTCCTCAACTTTTTTCTCCCTTAGTAATAAAACTATTGTAGCATTTGGTTTATAATGAGTGCTGTCTGTAAACCTGTGAGCCATCCCCAGTTCTGATATCTTGTTTTTGATTGTTGACAATGTTCAGAGAATATAACCTTAACAATGTCCAGAGAGGATAATCTTTTGGGCCTGGCAGTTTCCATGCTTGGTCCCATCTGTAATATAGGTTGTTTGAGAAACTCTTTGATCCAGTCTTGTAGTAAAAAGTTGAGGAAACACTTCTCTTCTGCACTGAAAGATCTGCCTTAAAAATGTTACAAACTGATCGGTGACTTGGAATTGGACCTACAATATTATTTGTATTATTTTTATTATCCCAGCCACTTTGGGATCACACCCTACAAATACATATTTAAGCAGGATAAACTTTCAGAAGTAGGGGTATTTGGATATCTAAAGCCTGCAAAGTTTGTTGAGTTTTAAACATGTAATGAATGTCCTATTCTGTGTTCTAAAAGTACAGAAAAATGAACTAATCATTAAAACCTCTCCAGATATAAAGCTCAGTTTTTTAAGCAGTTTCAAAGGATGCTTTGAATGACACTTAGTCTTTAACACAATATACTTTCCTGCACTTCAAAGAGTGAGTCTTGGTGGCATCTGTATTATGTAGGTGCTGAAAAGAGTGCTGGGGAGGCAGGACACAGTGTTAACCTCTTTTTCTTTTAGTTTGTTGATTAATGTGGGTTTCAAGGAATTTAGTGCTACCTCAGCTGGAGGATTGTTGCCTGTCTTAGGAAAAAAATACAGGACCCAGTCCATCACTTACTGAGGTCCTTGAAAATATTTGTGTTTCGACCAACAGTTGGAAATTTCAACTTAAAGCATGTAGTATCTTCAAATCCCATATGCTGATAATTGTAAACAGTACATATAAACTCTTGAGAATATTGTAAAGTACTTATAGGAAAGGTATGAGTTGTATTAAAATACTGCAACAAATCTTTAAAGCAATATTTATTCTTATATTCTCAGTTGAGTTTTTTAGAAATTGCATGTGCTTTACAAGTTTCCAAATTATATGCATTTTTAAAAGAATCTTGTAGTGGTTTTATGAAGTATCATTGTCCCAATTTAATAGATGGAGAAACTGAAACATGGAACAAGTTAAGTAATTTTCTCAAGGTTGTAGGATAATTCATGGCTAAAATAGGGATGGATTCTTTCTTGGCATTGAGTGTTTAATGCACTATTCTGCTGCTTCTCTGTGTTAAAGAATGCTACAGTACCTTTATGATACATTTTAAAAAGAAATGCAACTCATGGTCTCATATTTACAAATCTCTTAAAAAACCCTTTTCTTTAGCTGAACATCTTCATCTTCTATCCTGACCTCTCATCAAAATTAAATTTTCATACAGAAACCCCTCAATAGAGCAGAAGACTGAATGTCATCTTTGACTTGCCTGGGATTAGAGTCAAAACCAGAGGGCAGAATCTAGCTAAGAAATACTGAGTTTAAATTCTTATAAATGTACTTTAATGCTTCAAGAATTGTTTCCTGTATATTGGACCAGAACAGAAGGTTAGTAGGAGATAGATGTCCCCAGTTATAAATAATTGTGACAACAACTAACAGTACAGTGCACTTGAAAGAACAGTTAAGTCTCGCTGCAAAATGCATCCCAACTACAAAAATGACAGCCTGCATGGTGCTGTGGATGGAGGGCAGATTGTACTGCTATTCAGAATAATAATACTAGCTTGTATCTGCTGAGAATATCCCAGAGTTTTGTAAATATCTCCTAGAAAGTAATTCAATGTTTCTTATTCTGGTATTATGTAAGAGTGCAAGAAGACATGGTTTGTAAGAAATTTGAAGTCAAGTTATAGTACTTCTGGGGCACAATGTATAATTTATATACTTTTAAAATTGCAATAGCTTTTACCTTACAAGAACAGTGTTGATGCTACATTTTGTGGTCTGGCTGGCACCAGTGAAGACTGTGGTTAGTCCAGTTTCTTATTTTACAGAAGTCACTGCAGGAAAGGATACATTCTTTTTTCAGGCTCCTCAAAGCTTTGCTGAGGTGCACATGCTTGATGTAATTTGAAGCAAAGTTTAACTTTACAGAAAGCATAGCGTAATCCTACAGTCGTGGCCAAGACAGTGAATCCTGGCCTGTTCCATAACGCCAAGGATCCTTACCTAGAGTTTAAAGAGATTTTACTGAATCACTGTTGCCATTAAACTTTATTGCACACTTCTGTAGGGTGCTTTCTGTTCTTGCACAACCTAAGAAATGTCTTCACCTGCTACTAAGCCATTAGAAACAAATCTGAGCTGCATTTACATTTGAGTCCTTCCTAAATGCTCTCATCATTTTCATGCCAATGTTAACCTTAGGGAAGACTCTCTCCAGTGAATGGAAGGACACAGTTTCCCCTGCCTCTGGAGGCTGTGTTACTATATACAGTGACAAGTAGCATTATGTACATATATTCCTAGGGTTACACCTTTGGCCCTCCCAGCTGAATAGATCTTCATGTGGAACAATGGAATGAATAGGTGGTGTCTTTTCAGAATTTTCTCTTTTAGATGGGATATGTTCCTGTTGTGACAACCTTATTATCAGAGGGTCATGTTTATTTGCCAAGTACTGGGATGTGCATTGAGTATTGTTAGTATGATTCCTGAACTGTATTCCAATAGGAACTTCTTACTTCCACATGGTGGAAGGTGCATAAAGGGGAATCCAAAGCTTGTCAGTATCTGTCAGCTGCAGATCTGTAAAACCTAAGAAATGCATCATCTCAGGCACAACGAGGGAAAGATTTACCCTGCACTTAACATGGAGAAACATGAAATAACTTGTATTGCTGTCTAAATATTTTGGAACTATTCAGATGAATAAAGCTGAAGTGGTAGCCAGTAAAATGCATTCTTGGACCTTCATTACTGTATAATCTGTCTGAAGTCTATGCAGGTAGATATAGGTAAAAATAGGTTAAAAGCTTTATTAACACTGACTTTTTTTCCTGAAATAGTCTATCAACTCTAGAAGAAAGTAGTTTTAGAAAAGCTGAGAAATTAGTCTGTGTTGAAAATTTCTATAGTATTTATAGCCTTCTACTCTCCAGCCTCTTGCCTTTACTAGAATTATTCATAGTTTATCTCACTGGAAGTAAACTTAAACCTTAGTTCATGAACTAGTCTTCTAGTAGAGCTAGAAGAACCTCCTACTCTCACTGTTGAGAACAGCTGTGCCAGTAGATAAGCAAACCTCAACCACACAGGCCTTTTTCTGCTGGGGGATGTTCAGCAGCAAATTAAGATTATTTGGGTTATTTAATGCCTTTCCCCCTACAGCCCCAAAACCATGTAGGATACTGTAACTGTTCTTCACTGGAGTAACTCTGATGATTAAGATACTTTATCCTTCACCACTAGGGGTTTCTAGGTCAGAAGAGCTAAGGTGTGTGGTGTAAGCTAAGAAAACTCATTAGAGGTAACACTTCTGTCTCCTGGTTGTACAAATGTCATTGGATCACCAAACAACAAAAGCGTCACGATGAGTAATTCCAATTCAGGTTTAGATGACTACATCGAACTCTGTAATGCTGGATGAGACACCACTAGAATTTACAATATTCAGCTAGTACCTAGCCCATGGCAATACTATCCACAATAATTATATGCTACCGCCAGCTATCTGGAGGATCAGTTTAGGAAGAGAGCAGTTGCTTTGCCCAGGGAAATTTAGATTAGATGTAAAATTGGATTTTTCATAAGGCCTTGTTTTTACCTAGCTACGAATGTTTCCTTAGCACAAGTGAAAACTTTACACATTTTAGCTCAAACTGTACTCTACTAAGCCTCCCACATTTATACCCATCTTCTTGGCAGTCATCCCAAAATATGTTTGGGTTGAAGCATTACACATTACATTTGGTGAAGCTTTAGCATTCCCTGTTGCTCACATCAATCCTTATTTCTGTTTGCTCTTGTAATTTACAGTTAATGAAAATTCTAAGTTTACCTTTGTTTTTGTTGGCGTCTGTACAAGAGAACCCTTTAGCCTTTTCAGCCTCACATCCAAGCGAAAAGCTGGATCCAAAGGGGAAGGTAAAACCTATCAGAACGCTTTCAGTTTAGGCAGCAGCCCTTAGCATGCATGTCAGCGTTGTAACATCACATTTCTGAAGGAACACCACAAGAGCCTTGCTCAAGGCTTGACCTGTGCCTGGGCTTGTGAGCAGCAGGTAGAGCAGCTCATCCAGCCATGAGAACGCCAGATCTCAGTGGCCATCTGGTTAATGGCCTTAACCAGTTCCTGCTCCCTTCCAATTCACACAAGATTCTGCCTGAAATTAACAGGAGTTTTCCTGATTACCAGTGTGGGAACTGGCTAATAACAAACTCGTACTGATGACCTTAACACAGCGTAGGCAATATTGACAAAACAAAGCATTCTGGAGTTAGTGCCGTCTTTTCTAACGAGCCTGTTAAAAGTTGACTCACAGATTTTCAGTTCAGGAGATACAATTTGTGTTTACCTACGGTACCACCTATGCACTGAGCTGTGTATGTACAAGGTTATAATGTTAAGCAATGAGCTGTAGACAGATGGTACATGTAGAATTTCTGTACATACACACAATTAGATAATGTGCGTGATTTGTATTATGCTTTTTAAGACACTTAATTTGAAAGACAGTTTTGTGCATTAAAAAATCCTATGCAGCTATCAAATTATTACAAAAATAAGCTTTAAAATACACCCTTTTCCATTTATTTTTGGTGCTCATTACACATTCTGAATCATTGCTTGTTCAGAAATGTTACCTCTTAAATTAACAAAATATTTTGCAGGTGAGAAACACTGACAAATTTTTAAAAATGTGTAACCAGAATTATAATACGGTTGCATATTTCTGGGAAAAGCAGGTTTCATGAAGGCAAGCCTGACCAAACCTCCCTGCTTTTTCACAGGTCATCCAAGTGTTGCATTATCAGTAGGAAGGAACTCTGATCGCATTTTGGAAGTTCATTCCCTGCTTTCTGGTTCTTTTTGTGTTGCTGTTGCAGAGGCTGTGCAGTCTGACATGGGAGAAAAGCACTGTTTGCACCTGTTTAAAATCTCCAGTGCTTTGTGTGGTTCCTGGGCAACAGGCAGGAATCCTGAAAAGCTAGGCTGCACTTGCTGAATTGTTGCTGGCAGCTGTGACTTTGAGAGAGCACATAGCAGCTCGTTAGCAGGTTGCTTGTGTTATGTGACATGCACCAAGCATGTCAAACTCTGAGCTGAGCTCCTGCCTTTGCTGCCTGCAGTCGAGGCTGGGTTGCCTGGGGTTGCAGACTTGGCCAAGGAAAGCATTTTAGGGATGTAAGGTGAGTTCCTCGTTGGTGAAGGGGCAGGGAGGTGAGGAGGTGTGAATCGGTGCTTTCTGATTAGAAAAGGGGAACGGTGGCACACAGGTTCTCTGCTCCAATGGGTGCTATTTTCCTCCAGCAATTTTGTACTTTTGGAGTGTATTTGCAATGGTGGAACATAGAAATGCAGGGGATAAGATGAATTTGAGCGTGGAAGTGTACACGCAGACACATGCATACATTATGTGTGCATTACAGGGGGGAAATACAAGATGACTTCGTTGGATAATTTTAAATTTTATTATCAGCTTTGATTTCTGGGTCTTGTTTACTTTGAGGGATCAGGATCAAATCAATCCTTACAACCTTGATCTTGGCCTATTTAGGCAGCATCCAAGCAGCAGATGCAGTCAAACTGTTTGACTGGCAAATTCAGACCATTTCATCTTCATATCTACTCAGTTTGTGCCTCTTGGCTCAATAAAGCATCTCTTTGCTCTTGTAAAAGGAGTTAGTATGTGATAAATCTAGTTAAACAAACCACAAAGCTACAGCATCCTTACAATCTGCTGAAATCTACATCATGAGATGGGAACAGATCTGCCATTGTCTTGGGATCTGTTTACACTCTATGCAGTTTTAACCAAGAAGGGGTGATCTATATACTGATCACTTTTCTGCAGCTCCAGAAAATCTCCTTTAGACACACAGTGCTAATATTGACAATGAAAGTCATTATCCCAAGATGAAGAAATAGCAGAAGGAAGTCTGGCTACTAAGGAAATCAGATACACTCAAGGAAAAAAAGCTTATCAAGGACCACTTAATGAAAAGATAATGTAACAAAAATACATACATATATGCATGTATAACATATATAACCACTTGCTCAGAAAATGCATGGCCAGTAGTTTGCCAGCAGCTGGAAAGATTTAGTGCAAGGCAGCAAGACTTCTCATTTGTCCTGCTCACAGGTGCAGTGAGTAAGTGCCCTGGCTAGAGTCAGGGAAATGTTCTTGAGCCTGTCTGCTGATCTGCAAAGGGATGTGATGTGGACATGGTAGGTTTTCATTTGAACCATGCTCCTAATGCATGCTTCAGTGCTTATCTGTTGTTGTTGTCTTCTTTATCTGAATATAGAAAGCAGTAGTTGTCAGGTACTGAAGGTAAATGTGATAAAATTAATAGAAACTAGTGTATTACATAATCATGTACATTCAGCATGAGTCCCTTGATTTATTTTGTGATCAGAGCTTTTTGTTTCCTCATCTAGAAAATTGTGATAATTGGTGTTTATCTCATATTGCTGTACTAAAGCAGTTATGTTGTAAACTTTCTTTTCATGGTCGTCCATGTGTTCTTCTGTTGTCATTTCCTTTTCTGCCTTAAACTTGGGTTATAACCTGTCTCTCCATAAATTCATCTTCTGATGTTTGTTTGGCTATCAAATCATTGAAGGGAATAAACTGAGACGTGTGGAGGTCTGTGTGCTGTTTTTGCTGTCTTCTGTCATGCAGACAGGACTAAAGAAACTTGAAAGTTGACATCCCTTTAGCAGGAACTCTCAGTTTTCATTCAAGAGCAATATATCAGAGTATTATTCTTTAGGAAAGTATTTGTGGTCCCTTTGGTTGGCCTTGTTTAGCATTGTTCTTGATACCATCTCATCACTGCAGTGAGAAAATTGCAGGTTTCCTCCTTCTCTGCAGGTAGTTTGGCAAATTCCTTTTAATATGGCTCCACTGTTTCTAAAATTCAAAAAAAATGAGATCTGTAGGACTCATTCTGTCAGCTTAGAACATGTTGTTAGCTGGCAATAACAACTGTGCTACACAGCACACACAAGTCAGGGGCTGGATGTTTATGAAGCACATGAGAATAGGTGTTGCATTTTCTTATGTAGTGCTTCATTTTACATAAACTGTATAGTGCCAAAAACAACCACTCCAAAATAAAGTGCAGTAGAAAAATAGCATTCAAATGTTAAGGATATGACTTAAAGCTCTTGCAGCCAAGTGCAATAAAGTTGAGAGACTTGTTCAGTTTAAAAATCATACTGTTGTCTCAGGTATTCCAGCTGATGCAGTGGAAAGGACAGACCCCAAAAAGATGATTATGTGAGATGCTACATGTAGGTGCAGTAAGGTGAACACAGTGGCCTGAAATTCTAATGGAAATACATCTGAGAAGATTCTCTCTTTAATTTCTAACCTGTGACCGCCATGTTTTAATTAATTCTATAAATTCCACCTATGTTTTAACATCCCTGGATTCTAACAGTCTGCAAAATAAAATGTCCCCTGTCTCCGAATGGCATCCTTGCTTTGTTGCTATAGATGATATCTGCATTCATATGCCATGACACATCTTTCACTGCTTCCTCATGAATAGAATTATAACAAGATGATGTGCTTCACTGGGAGCCTTGCTATGCAAGAACAGCATGGATTGTTCAGGAAATACCAGACAATCTCCTCTTCCATAGGCTCCCTGGTGAGACTTTGGGGCTAGCAGATACATCTTGAGCCAGTCAGGGTGGCAGTAGACAAGTTGGAAGTGGCTGCATTGTAAGCTGAAGACAGAGGAGTTACAGTGACTTTTACTTCAGTCACATCCAAATATGATTTTAAAGAGAGGAAGAGAAAGAAAGAAGTATGTCTCTAGGGTTGTGAGTATGGGCAGAACCTCTCCTTTGACACTGTAGTCTCTCATCTTGCTGGGTTTTGTTGTTGTTAGTGGTGGGTTTTTTGTTCTTTATTTTGGGAGGGGAGCAAGGGAGAGCTTGTTTCCAACACTTCATCTTCCACATGTCTACACTGATACGTAAATACACCTAAAAGGATAGTGTTCCTTCTTCTCTGGTGTTCCACCATTGCAGCAGGTAGTGAGTGATACCTGTTGTCATATTTGTTTTTGGCCCTCCAGTTTACTCAGAGCCTAGAAAAAGTCCACCTTACTGCTTGGATACAATGCTAGCTATCTTTGACTTTTACCTTCTAGCATGTCAGGTGGAAGAAGAGGAAAAGGAAGAGAGGCCATAGAAAGAGGAATGTAAAATCATCTAATAAAGCAACATCAATACACGATATAAAACTAAAAAATTAATTAGAAGATTAACTTTCCTTCCAAACTACACAGTCCTCTCATCCTGAGCTTCCCAAGTAACCACCCTGTTCTGTCACTGAGTTTCTTTGTCAGTGTTTCAGAGGACGTGCAGCATTAGATAGCATTGTTACTCCACTCTTCTTTGTGTATAGTTCACAGCTTGGCTATTCTGCCTGGTCACTGGTGGGTAACGTCTTCAAATAGTCCATCAGACATGCTTTAAAAGATAAAATAGTCTACTTCTAGGCACTGAAATTTCACTTCAGTTACAGAATGTGATTCTGTTACAGTGATACTGTCTGGGCTAAATTTACTCATGTTTGCTATGTTATCATTCTCCTGCTCCCTTTTGCTCCGCTACTGATCTGCATTGAAACTTCATAACAAAAAGTTCTCTTAAGAAACCAGATCCTCAGAAAACAGATTTGCATGGGGTAATTTGTCTTCTTCACTAGCTGAAGGTCACCTTGCCCAGTCTGTTTGTGGCTCCAGCTTGCTTTTTTTCTCCAAGCTCAACTAAATTGACAATTATTTGGAGACAGTGAAGCTAATTGTCCTAATTAGTACAAGTGGACCTGGTTGGGGATAGAACTTGAGACCAGTCAGGTGGCATGGGTAAAAAAACCTCCTCTGTATGAGAGTAAGGTATTGAAATAGAGAAGTTGTGAGTACCTAAGGTAGTGATATTCCTGTGGTAACTTTTTAGGGGGTTTTTTAGTTTGTTTTAATTTCTGCTTGGATTGCTGTGTATTATGCTGAATGTATGGATTTTTGGATATGAGAGGCCACATCTGAGAGAGGGAGGTTGCCATAAAGAAAAAGCTTCCTTTCAAATAAAGGGCAACGAGTGGTTACTCCAGCCTTGTAGCTTTTGTTGATCCTGAAATAGTGGTGCATTTCATGCTGTGTCAGAATGTGCTAGGTTCATCCAGCAGCTGGAGATGTATGGATTAGCCACCAAATGAAGAAGTACAAGGGAGAGTGCAGGATGTTGTCGTGTTTGTGCTATGTTTTAATTCTGAAATGACAACTATGACAATGCTAACAAGGTGCATGAAGAGGTGTATTTTTTAAAAGGAGGTTTTCATAGAAATGGTTAAAAAACTTGGAAATCTTTGAAGGTGTAGTTTTTGTGTAAGGAGATGGCAGAATATTATGCTCATCTAACAAGTATCTATCATTTCATTGCTATTTACTGTGCTCCTTGATCATCCCTCTCCATTTCTCAGCTACCTTTATGTCGGTAGCTGTCACTGAAGACTTCCACTTGCTCCCTTGCATCTGACAAAGATTCTAAGCAGGGCAGATTCTGGTTGTTGACTTTGAGAATAGATTTTAGCCCAATTTACATAGATAAGATTTGGCGTGCTGTCCTATCCCAAGTGTCTGTTCAGTGAAAAACATGCAGCTATCTGTGCCTCCATCGTTTTGTTTGCCAGCAACCTGGCAAGAAAAGCTCTTTTCAAGTCCTGACCTGGCTGATGGCTATTTGATGGCATAGAAAAAGAGGAAATAAATAGCAGTTGAAGTAGTCCAAAACACATTAATTAGGTAAGGATTTAGACTAACATCCTGCATTTCCCTGTCATCTTCAAGAATGCCATTGAACTGTACTTCTAACCACCACACCTTTTCTGTGCCTGTGGGCTAAAGGCTTTGCCCTTGAGGAAAAGGACTTTCCCAACCCTGGCAATAACACAGTTAAAGGTATGGGAATAGGTCAGCCAGTATTTGTTATGGTCCTGTAGCCGCAAGACAATCCATCTTCCCCTTCATAAAAATCTGGCTGCTGTACTATTGTGTGTAACCCATGCTGATTCTAAAAGCAGTATGAATTGTATACATCTTGCACATCAGTTTCAGTGTCTTAAAAAATGAAGAGTTTTTTTCCTTTTTCCTCTTCCTTTGAAGTTTTAAAGCAGAACTTGCTGGTGACCCACTTTTGCTAACAGTTCTCTTAACTAACCCCTGTACTCACTTATACATTTTTTTTCTCTTCCACCCACTGTCTGTCTAGCCTGGTTTAAAAATTTTATATATGTACTTTTAAAAAATTGATTAGTTGGAGAGCTGCCCGTTCTTCTGCGCTGTATAATAAGGATTTAAAAACTGCACACTGAATTCTGTATAGTGTAATTAAAACTGACCCAGATTTGGACCTGAGAACACCAGGACTTAGCCAAACTTGCCATGAGCTGAGTTCTGATGGCAGATGGAAGCTAATGAGGACACACTACACTCCAGAATTTCCCAGCTGCTTGGCCCCTTTTTGTACAAACAAGGTTTGGAGTGAAGTCCCAATCCCAAGAGCATGTTCAAGCAAATGTACTGCACCCAGTGTTGTGGGAAACAAGGCAGTGCTGTCGGACTGCTTCGGGAAAATTTTGAGGCATTATTTCTAATGGGCTTTTACTGTGTATCCCAGTGTTAGGAATATGCTGTCTTCCATCTTGTCCTAGTCTGAGTGTGATCATATGATTCAGACCCTGTATCAATACCCTCTTCCCATTTCAGTTGGGAGGGCTTCCACTTTAAATTAATGGAGTGTTCAGATCCCAAAGTACTGTGTCTCCCTTCTACCTGTGATTCCCTTCAGTGGATTCAATGTCCTGGGACTGTTCAGGCAGATGTAATTGAATCAGTTTGAAGCAGCTGTAGCTGGCATGTGGTCTCTCAGATTGCTAGCACCTGCTTGGTTGGGCTTTTTTTTGTTGTTTGTTACTCACTAGAGTGAAAATAGTGCCAAAACCAGCATTGGTCTTGGAGCTGATAAAGCACTCCAGCTCCTATATCCCTTTCCTCTTCTAGCCCAGCCACCTCATTACTGGTGCCTGCAATAATGTTGTTGGTAGTGAGCAGAAACAGGTTTATGCTTCTCCTCCAACAGCCTCCCTCCCCTTCAAGCCAGTGCACTGCCAACACTCTCTTCTTCATAAGCAGTAAGACTTAATCGTGCTCAGGTGTGCAGAGCGTCTGTGCCCTCCTTAGAAAATTGGGCAGCCCATGGTTTGCTGTGTCTGGTGCAGGAAGCACCAAATTGATCTGCTGCTCTAACAGTCTCACTGCTGGCACGGTAAAGTTGATGTTCTTTGTGTGTAGCAAATGACCAAGGAGTCCTGGGAGGTTCTGTTCAATACTTCTGCTCCCTTCCTCTAGTGTAGTACATAGATTTTGGTTACTGTGTTCCTACTGCTGTCAAACTTTTAATGTGGTAAGATTTCAGAAGGGACCGTGAGTCACTTGGTTCCCTCTCTGTATCGTGTGATTTATTGTAATCAAAGTTCAAATTGAATACGGTAGTGCACTTGGCCAAATACAATAACAACACACAGTGGTGTGGTTTTCAATGTACTATTACAAGATGGAATATTGCAATGTTAATTTTTTTTAATATATCCCTCTGCTGACTTCCCTGTACTTCATGCCTAAAGTACCTCCCTTTTTTTTTGTCCCTCCGTGCCCCAGAGATAAAGGATGTATCTGGATTTTTTATTCCAGCCGTTTTCATCTTTGGTATTAGCCCCACACCTCACTTTTTGCTCTTCTGCTCTCTCTCACTCTCCCCCTTTTTTGGGTATTACCACTTATTTCTAGGGTTGAGAGGGTCTTGTCCTCAGCTGATGTATGGGACTTGATTGCCTCCTGAAATAGCTTTAAAAATTGCTGTTTGAGGAAATTGGAAGTCAGTTCCACAGTGTTCCAGGTTCTGAAGCTGTTTCTTCCTTTTTTTTTTTTTTCTCTCCTTTTTATCTATATCTTGCATTTATACCACAATGTGAAATGTTTTGATTTGTCTGTAGGTATTTGGGATGTAGGCAAAGTCTCTCCTTCCATGGAATATTCCACCTCTGCTCCAGTACATGTGTTAATCCACAGCTCTCTGTGGTTTGTTGAACTCAGGCATTTGAAGGGTATTACTGAAAGCAACTTCTCTGGGGTTCAAAATACAATTTCAATCCAGTGGAAGTTAAATGCCAGTTTAAACATACAGAATTAATTTGGTTTGGGTTTTTTACATTTTACAGGAGATATTTCTCTTTATTTATTAGTTTTTATAGTACAAAATACTCCTGGTTTTACCTTTTAATTTGCACTGTGGGCTTAGATACCCTGATAAACTACCTTGTATAACTTGTAACTGTGAAAGTGGTGCAGCTAAACATTTTAATAGTCGTCTGATGGAACTGCAAAAGAAAAAAGAAAAATGGCATTCCAATCAAGACAGAATTGTTTTTACTAATCCAGTAAGATTATGTCACCGCTTGATTTTTCTCTTGTCCTGTTGTGATTTGTAGTGTTTTGTTTGTTTGTGGACTTACTTTGTTTTCTTCCAGTCTACACTCTGTCTTTCCTACTCCTTTTTGGTTAGTCTCAAAATGTCTACCAATAAAAACAACCATTTGTAATGATAGCTTTTACTACTCCTTGTAGTCTGGAAGCATTGCAGCTGCAGATATCTGAATATACTGAATAAAATGTCAGCCACCAGTTCTAAGAGGCTACTAAAGCTTAAGAAATAGCCAAGGGCTGTGGCTCTCAGTTTTTAGAGATACTATTTTAAAACATTTTCACTATAAGCCACACTTTCTGTGAATTAAATAAGGAAGAGTAAATATGGAATATTTTATCTTTTTCAGAGGTTTTGAGTACTTAGCATCCTTTGATGAGATCAGTAGGATTATGGAAGGGAAACTATTCTTGAGACCACACTGAATATAGCACCCATGGATATCTAAATAAATAGCAATAGCAAATTAGAAAATGTTGTTTGCATGCAAAAAATACTTGGGGTGTGGGGGGGAAACAAGGAAAGAGTAAGTATGCAGGTGTCTATCTTAGGATTTCTTAGTGCCATTTGTAGCCATCCAGAACAAGAAAGCATCTGCCACTCTTATGGTTGTCTTGAAAATAAATATAGTTTTAGGTCAGCAGCAAGTGCTAGCTGATATATTTTATTTCTAGAATGCTTTTTTTCCCATGTACTAAAGTTTACTTTAGAAATGCAGGCACTAAATAATTGTGAATTCTACACTAAGTACAAGAGGTAGTAGAGAACCAGCGGGATTTATGTTCTCAAGAAATCTATCTGGCGTAAGCGCAGAGAAAAATATATGGATGTTCTTTTCAGTCTGCTAACATCCTGACGAGGAGCTGCGAATGAAGTGATGTTTATTGTGCTGAACCATGCTTTTTGTACATTTAATTTGAGACTGTACATCTCTTACTTGGATACAGATAACTGATCGATTTTATGTGAAGCATGCTAGCATTTTGTGCCTGTGGAGTACAGTGCTTTTCAAACTAAGATATATTAGCACAGGAGGGTGACAGAAAGGACAACAAAGGAAGTTAATAAATTGATAATGAAGTGGGATTATAGAGGATTGAGCATGGATATTAGAACCATTTCAAACATACTTTTTAATCACTACCACTCTACTCTGATTCTGTCTAGTGGTACCACCCTGAAATGTATTGTTGAGTATTTGGTAAAAGACCACTTGACTTGTCACTTACTGGCAAGCATATCCACATCCTTGACAGGGGTCAAGAGGTTAAATGAGTGACAGGCAAGATTCTTCTGTTTGCCATGCAGTCAGCCTCTCTAGAAGAGCCATTGCTTATTTAAGTTGACAAAAATATTTGGAAAATTTGCAGTACAGTGTCTCATCTACAAACCTTTTATTGTCCAGGCTTTGCCTTCCATCGCTGCATCATAAACATACGATGTTAAGAAATCAGTGACCAGTTTAACATAAAAGTGAACATAAAACAATACTGTGTTGCACTTCTAACAAATAAAACCATGTGAGTAAATCAAACAATGGGCAAAGTACAGAGGAGGAGATGCTAACAAAAACGAAATGGGCTCTAAATCTGAGAGCATTTTCAAGAAGAAATCTCAACCCAATTCTTTCATGACATTGACCAGGCAGCTTCTTGAAAGAAATGTATGAGCTGTCTTATACATACTTAGAACACGTAACTCTGGTCCACTTCCCAAAGCTTCAGTTTTTGCTTTTCCCAAAATTCCACGCTCGACAACTGGACAGAAGGCTATGCTGAATTAAATTTTATTGTTCTGGTGTTCTCCATCCATTTGCAATGCACATAATCAGGAATTCAGCTATGTCCCAAGAAACCCGTTTAACCTAATGAGAGCAAATGGCAATGGGTGTTCCTTACCCGAGACAGCAGTGCCAGCGTTTCTGCTTAATTGGGACATATTTGGCTGGTTTCAGTGCTTGAAGTGCTTTTTAAACAGGTGTTTAATGGGTGTGGGATTCTGAACTCTGCCCTTTTGATACAGCAGTTGCCAAATAAAGATTAACAGAAATAAAAAGATCTAATACAGAATAATAATTTTTGTCTTTGTATATTTATTCAGCATAATTTTTACTTTAAGTTGCAGGCGGGTGGGGAGGTGTTTCTTCTCATAATTGAGAAAGTCCATTAAATAGAACAACAGGATGTCTAGCAGGGTGTCCTAATTAAAATTACCCTGTAATTTGAACAAAACATTCATTTGTATGTAGCTAAGGTCGACCTAAACCCCATCTAAATCAGGAAAAATTATTATACAATTTTTTTTTTTCTGCTGAAAATGAAACTTAGCATTCTGCCAGCGAACAGCATGGTTCTGTTATTATACAGTATTCAAGAGTAAGGATTTTCTCTTCAGTGTTCAAAAAATAATGTTTTGAGTTAATTTAAAAGAGGTTTCTCTCCTACCTCTAGCCTTTGATGGTATTCATTCATGGTTGCATTTCTGTGGTATTTGAAAGCAGAGACTATTTTGTTCTGTGCATACTGTAAGCCCATCTGAAGCCTTTGGTTGTGGCCAGTGTACTGGGGAACTAATAAGCAACTGAGATAGCAGCTGCTTAGCAGGACTGATTGGCTCGGGCTTGACTTTGCTCTCTGCAACTCCACAGTTTCTAACTGGCTTGGAGTGCAAGCTGGGTAATTTTGTTATCTCGGGGAGTGTGGGCCTGCATACATAATCCAGGCTGGCTACACAACTGAGGAGATGCTACACACCACGTAAAAATGACCTACTCGTGCTCTAGCTGTCATGCTTTAAAATGCTGCTGAGGCAAATTGTGTTTAATACAACTTATCAAATCAAAGGGAGTGCTTGGAAGAACTGACTTCAGAAATATTGGTTGCATTTAAAAAGAAACTCGTGGCATCTTTAAGTTGACAGAGCTGCATGAACTGCAGCTTGTGGATGTTGCTTCCAGGACACAAGGTGCTGGAAGTTTATTCATTTATTTATTTATTTGTGCCCACTTTCTGGGCAGGTTAGGAACGGGGAGGGTTTTCAAAAATGCTCAAAACTGATCTGAATATGCTGCTGATGGATTCAATCCGGACTTCTTCACCATGGTTTGAGTGGAAAACACCCTTGTTCCTTTGGATAATACCACCCATATGTTCCAAAAGTGGAACTTGATAAATGCCAATACTTAATTTGGTGCAAAAGGAGTTCCCTTCCACTGAATTATTCTTCTGCTTAAACCACCTTTTACATTTTCATGTCTCAGTTTCAGTGGAGTATATAACAACAAAAGAAAGGAAAGGGAAAAATCTGATGAACGCTTTGCTTAACCTACTTTAAGCTCCAAGAAGAATTGTTAAAAAGAAGATGAAATTTGAGGCTGGTGTTGTGGTAATACACTTTTCAACTGATCAAGAGCACTTGAATAGAAAGTATTCAAATGTTGGCATTATTTAAAATTTTAGATTCCTGTCGTTGTTTTAAAGACAGTCAAAACTGATGTGGGCACCTGTTGTAATGTGAAAAGAGTAAAATTAATTCAATCAAGCAGCTATTGGGCTAGGTATTTTATATGCATGTCTGCACATATATGTTATCATGTGGATATTTAAGTATGCATGCTTTCCAATGGGCAGTTATTGTGCAGAGAAAATTAGTGACACCACAGGAAGAATATATACACAAATGGGTTGTACTGGTAACTGTACCTTAAAGGCAGTTGAAGGAAAATGGGAATCTCCTGTTGGGAAACCACCCAAGCCTCTTGTCTAGGGGTTGTGTAGCTTGAACATGTATAGGCTTGTGTAACAATCTGTACAGCTGCCTTGGGTAGATAGAATAACTGCAACCATCTTGAGAGTGTATAGAAGACTGGAATGAAAAACAGTAGTAGTGTGGATGCCATTGGTTCAGACTCACATACGCTGGAAAGCATTGTTTTGTTATTGTTGAACAAAAAAGTCACCATTTCTTATCCCTGGTCTGCTGTCCTGCCCTTGAGGCCTGGTTGTAACTTGGCAATACAAATTCTAACTGAGCACTGAAATGGTGGGTATTGGTTGTTGAGCTGATGAAAACAGATGGATACAGTTGTCTGCACTGACTCTTTTACTCAGTTAGTTTGATTTCCAGAGATGCTGAATCACCTGTGGGTGCTCACCGGCTAGTGAAGCTCTTCCTTAGTGACTTCTCCTGAAGATATTGCGGGTGGTGGTGTCAGGTAATTCCTTACTACCAAAGGATCTCTCTTGTAGTATATAAAATATTCTAACTCCCTGGAGCAGGGAAGCAAAAGGAAGGGTACTTCAGTGTCTTCTGTATTTAGCTGAAATCCAGATACCCATCCTGCACAACTGTATGGACAGAGTGGCTTTAGAACTACTGAGGGGGTTACAAAGTTAGTTTCTAGTCAGGACAGAATTGATGTTTCTTCTTTGGAAAGCAGCAAAAGAGATGCGTAGTATGGTTGGTAACTGTAGAAATGTAAAGGAAAATTCCTGCTGTTTGTCTCCAGGTGTATTTTCTGAAGTCCTTGAAAGATTTTTTCAGGAGCTTCACCATGTTCTGGTAGCAGTGGTTCTTAATCACAGGCTTTATCATTTGCCTTTGGCAAGAATGTTCAATTCTTTCCATTTGAATGTGGGACCTTGCCTTATTGCCTCAGGGAAGTGTTACTGTAGTGCACATCACTTGAGGCTAATTCAACCTGCCACTTGGAAAATGCCCTTGGTGCAGATTGTAGCAGTGCACCATTATCTCAAGCTAGTTTTCATCAGAGGCAGACTGCATCTGTTCTGTATGATCTGTGTTGCCCAACAGTTTAATTTAGGTTAGCATGAGGTGGGGTCTTTTTTTACCTATAAAGCTGTAATTGGTTTGGCTTCCAGCTGTGTGATAGGAGTCTTTCTCTTGTGTCATACCAAAGCAGCCCTAGACGTCACAAGGTGTAGGTCCACAGCAGCTTAAACTAATCCGTGTTGACGCTGCTCTGTTCCTGTTCCTCCACTTGAACAGTTCTGCTGCCTTCCTGGCTCTAAGCCCCAAGTTTCCTGCCTGGATCTTGAGCTGCAATGAGGGTTTGATGTGGCTAAAAACACATGGGAAAGAACTCTTCATTCAGCTGAAAGCTCACTGAGCCAGGCACTTACGCACTCCTGGCTCTAGGATGGACTTGGGGACGTGTGACAGGGAGAGGAAGGAGATGAGGGAAAGGTGGGATTGTGACAGCTCCAATTAAAATCAACTTACATCATAACACAGCCATGCTTCTGAGGTTCTGGAAATGATAACCAGAGGTTTCAGCAAGATACAGCTGTGAGCATAGGATATGATAATCACGGGAACTGTGGCTTTGGAATTTCCTTCCTCCACTGTTTTCTAATGCATCACTTTGGTACACATTAGAAATGCTGAAGATCACACACCTCAACCTTTCCACCCTTAAAAAGGGAAAATGATATGAAGGCTTGATTAATTTCTTTTATGAGGTTTGGTTGCTGTGTGTCACTAGAAGCAGATCAGGCAGAGGGGAAAAAAAGAAAACATTTTTGTAAGCAGTAGGGAATCTTCCCCTTTGAAAAAGAGCTAAAACTTCATTAACATTTCAGCCAGTTTTAAATTAAAATATGCATCTGAAAATAATCTATAATGTGTTTTGAGTGCCAGTGAGTCACATCAGGGCAGTATCAGCACAAGTTTCTTGTGTATACAGCTTGTGATGTGGCTCCTGTACCATGAGTCAGAGTGCTGCTATGCCACTCATGCTGGTGTGAGAGTGCTCATGGAATTAACCCTCGGCCTGGCACTGATCACATAAAGCCAGTGTGCCCCAGGCCACATGGCTGGCTGGGGCAAACTGAATGGAGCAGATGACTGCTGGGTCCTGAATTCTACATCTGTTTTGTGTGCAGGCTAACTTGGCCTAGTGCTTTTTACCAAGACTAGTCTTATTCTGTTCCATTGCAATAGGTCTGTTTACACCAGAAGGATTATTCTGATGTAAACAGACTGCATTATTTCTGTAGGACAGGACCTTTGAACATGCCCCCAGAGTGATTGGGTCATCTTTCACCCATCCCTGTACCACTGAATGGTGATTACTTTACTTTTTCTACTGATACTTTAATCAGTAGATACTGATGATACTTTTAAATTTTTCTACCCCACTGAGCACAGGTCATTGAGTTTGATGTCAGGAAGAACAGAGGTTGGGAGTGAAGCTAACAGCTTCGCTGTGCAGGGAGGTCTGCTCTGTATCCCTAGTTTTGCACATGTGAGAGGATGTGTGCATCTGCAGCATTCTGCCTGAAATGTTTTCTTACTGCAAGGTTTTTATGTCAAATCTGCATGGATTGGATTTGTAGCCGTCCCGAGCAGTTGGTACCCCAACTGCAGAGCCTTTGGAGAAAAATGCTTTGCTGAATGTATCATGCTTTTGGTAGGCATGTGTTGGAATTCCTAACAACTGTTTCTAAAAGGTTTTCCTTCATGCAAGGTCTTAAAAGAGAATTTTCTCCTCTTTTTTTCCCCCCTTTCTCCTCAGGGAAATAGAGGGCTTGACGCGTTCTTTACATCCTGCATTTACTCTGACCACAGTCCCTCCCTGTTCTCACAAGCGGAGTTCAGCCCTGCTTCCCTTCCTGTTGATTCCCAGTCAGCTACATGGTAAGTTTTCATTATCTCTAGACTTGTTGCCACGAGGTAAAACCCTGGCAGACTCTCTCTAAAATCCATTAGCACTGGGCATTGAGGGCAGAGCACTTCATACCCATCAGAGATCGTTCAGTTGTATTCCAGGCTGACTGCAAGGAAGGGAAGATAGTATTGAATTAGCATTGGAGCTGAACTTCAGCATAGATTGTTATAGGAATAAAATATGAAGTAAAATATGTGACAGAATTAAATCCATCAGTTCTAATAAAAGAAACAGAAGAAAGCAAAGAAATATTGGACCCTTAAATCCCATTAACCAGGCCAGAGAGAGAATGCGTTAAAAGGAAGCTGCACTGTATCTTTTTTCATTGTTTGATGAAATAATCTTTTTCACCCTTTAAGTAGTGTGTTTAAAACTCCTAGTATTTCTGAAACAAAGAGAATATACAGCCACCGAGCTAGCTGGTTTTATACCTTCCTTTCTGAGTATTGTCCTTCAGTGCAATACAGAGCCATTTCTTTGTTCTCACAAGCTAGCAGTTAAATTGTATGTAAATGTATGCAAATTAGATGCTGTCTAATAAAGAGAGTCATTAGATGGAAGAAATATTTAGTTTAGGGGGAAAAAAGAGAAGAAAGCAGGTGTATTTTGCAATAGAAAAATGTAAGATTGCAAAAGCCCCTCAAACTTTGGGTGAAGGCTTTTTATAAAACCATTAAAATATTTTCTAAAAGGCTTGCCCTACTCTTGGTCCTATTTTCTCTGTGTTTTTTTTATGTATGTGCACTTCTGTGTTCCTAAAACTCACTGGCTGTGCTATACATTCAGACATGTAAGTATTGTATTCATAAGTATTTTATTTCTTTAAATCATGTAGCTATGAATTTACACACATGTACCTTGTACTAGGGTGTGTTTTCTGCTTACTGAGTAGATAGAGGTGGAATTTATGTGGTAAATTTTATTTTCATAGATTGATTTATTCATCATATGCCCTGACTAGATACCTTTCCTCACTAAATCATCTTCCTCCATTTTATCAACCCTCTCCTCAACAATTTCAAAGCTTTATTTTTTTTTCCCCCATTTTATTTATTCACCAGATTTCAGTGCCAGATGCATTTCCATTCTTTCACTTGCATTTTCTGCCAAGTTATCCCTTTTGAGGTATGGACCTGATTTAAGCCTCAAGCCACAGTGACCTTTCTAAACACAAAGTTGCAGCTTTACTGTCAGGTGTCATAACACTAAAATGCTCGAATGTGAAGCTTTGTATCATCTGAAACTGGAGATTCCACACCCGTGGATGGAGCACTTGTATCCATCTAGGTTCTGAAAGATTTAAAATAGATGAACCTTATTTTCTTGCCACTTCTAAGGAGATTAAATTTGGGACCTTTCTCTCTCTACCTTTTGAATTTCTACTCCAGCTCTTTCATCACTTCTGTTTGAGTGGACGAGTATACAAAGGTGATGTGGCTTAATTATATTGAAGTCTTTGTTGTATTTTGTTTCTGATGGTCAGTTAGCATGGTTTCAGGCAGACACAATAACTGTATGTCAGTTTGCCTATTTCTTCTGTTGCAGTTTTGCAAGTCTGGAAGTCTAAAGATATATATGTACATGTGTATAAAATATATGTATATAAAAATAATGTTGTTTAAATATTTACATATAAAGCCAAAGGATTGGCTTCCTTCCCAGAATTACTGGAACTACCTTCCCCAGGAACATTTGGACTTGAGAAATCTCTACAGCAACACTTTTTTACTGAAACTAAACAACTTGTGAAGTGAGTAACTAGCTCTACACCCTTTTTTGTTCATATGGGTTCTTTAGCTTAGGATGATGGAGAGACCATTCTGCACGGGTAGTTTATTTCCAGCTAATTATGATAAGATGATCCTCTACTGCCATTTGCACCCCTCAGTTTCTCATGGGCTTACTTTATGAGAGAGATCTTAGGAGGGAAACCTAGACAGAGTGGGAGTATTTTTACCACAGTTGGAGGACAAGTCCATGCACTGTGCTGTATCTGAGCAGTGTGTGCAGTCTGGACACTGCATTCCTTTCTGAAGAGCTAAAGAGCAGTCAGGCTGGTCACTCAGAACAGGCTGACCCCCAGCTGCCCAGTGTCCCAACCAGCCTGGCTGAGCTGTCAGCAGAGCAGCCATAATGTGTCTGCTACCCAGTGGGAAACGTAGGCAGGGTGATTGTAAGGACAAGGTTTGGCAGTTTCAGGTACTCTGGAAGGCATAATAGAATATGGTAAGGTGAAGATTGTGAGGAGTGCAAAGGAAATCTGAGCTGTAATATAAGGATGCTAGAGAGAGGTGAGGTTGAAGTGAGGAGTAACATGGATTATACTGATGGCTAGGAGGGATGAGGCCATGTTAGCAAGCAGAAAATGTTGATTTACTGACTCATTTGGAGCACCACTCTTCTAGACCTTCTGGCCTTGAATTTCCAGGAGAATTGAGTCAGTAATGATGCAGGCATTTAACATGGATGTTTACACAGTGTTTGCAATGTAGGTAGGTGTAGTTATGCACATTATTCAGATTTTGGGAGGTGGTGGTTAATCCTGAAACCCTAATTGGGAGATTTACACTGGACTTGGGGACAGGCTGGCAAACAAAGTACCTTCTGTTTCTCACATTGTTGGTCAGGTTGCAGAAAATACATGTAGATGAGTGATATTCAAATGGGGAAGAGTGATGTAGGCTTAGGGGCAGGGATTTGATTAATTCCATATTCCTTCCCATGCTTCCTGTGGTCTGGAATTGTTCAGGGAAGGAGAGAATTCAGTGCCTACTTTTTTGAGGAAATGCATCTTGCTACCTTATCCATCTCAACAATAGCAATAATACAGCTTTCCTACTCTTGAAGTACATTGCAAGCATTAAAAGATGTGAGACTTCTGTGATGATTAATCCAATAGCAGTACTGCAGACAGATATGGGAACCAAGCCCCTGGTGCATCAGACCAGGCATCCATCCTGTTAATGTCTTCGGCTCCAGCAGCGGGAGGCACAAGAAACCCCAAGTTTTAATAGTCGATCAACTAATTTTTTTCACTAGTGATCTTGATAGTAAATGAGAATTTTTAAAGCTGTACCTCTCAGAAGCTTGTGCATCTTTAAAGAAATAGTTTTAAGAAATAAAATATGCCACACTAAACTAATCCTAGAGCTAACGAACAGGCATTGGGACTAACAGCTTTTGCTATTACCTACTGCTTATTATTGTTATTATTATTATTTCTTTTTAATTATGCAAAGTGCTAATCAGTTTGATTATGCACAGTGCTAATCAGGTTAATTATGCAAAGTGCTAATCAGTTATTCTCTAAGCACACGAGGAGAGCAGAGGTGCTGGCAGTGAATGGTGGTTCTAGATGGGGGTAGTCACGGCAGTCATTCCTTATTAAAAGAGGAGTAGGTGAGATGATAGGGGTTTTTGTTTCCATTAAAAAGTAAATAAAAAAATAATAAAAAAAAAGTAAAGCTGTGAGGGGGATAGTTCTGGTGGGGTAATTCTTCTTTCACAGCAAGGCAGACTTTTTCCAAGTCAGCTCATGCTGTTGGATAATTTCTGTAGGAGTTTGAGTGCACTGATTTGGGCAAATGTGTTGCAGGGGAGCCTTTTAATAGCAAGGGTACAAGGTGCACCCACTTAATAGGTCGGGGTGCATAACTAGAAAAATCACGAATTAGTGGAGTTTGGTCAATCTATCAGAGTCACCTTTTAAGCACTGATAAGTGGGATAGTGGTAATGTAACATGGATGGCAGTTGTTCATGTGTTATTATGGCTGAAGATCCTGTATGCGCATACAAAATGTGTTTCTTTCAGTGTACTGCCTTTAAAAGCTGTAGGAATGTAGGGTGCCTTATCAGTGGAACATATGTTAGGCTATGTTTCTTATTCTCCTTTAGCACTAAATTAAAAACTAGAATTTTGTATTCCCGTGAAACAAGATCTGTTTTCACTAAGCTATGTTCTCCCGACAATTACAGGAGATTCAGTGTGTCTCTCTTACTATGCGGTGTCTAATATCTAACCAGTATTCCTTATTTGATTATGTTTCAGTATTGGTGTGGGATACATAAGCATTACTTTTTTCAGTTAGTAATGGAGATGACATTCCCAGAGAAGAAAGCTGCTTGCTCATAAAAGTCCTGGATAAAGGATCTTAAGAGAATTTTGAAGTCATTTAAACAAAAGACTGCTTCATATAAGGTCATCAGTACTAGAAGGTTACTGCACCAGCAATGCAAGAGAAATTTTCCTTGAAAAATTAAGCATTGAAGGTACTAAATTATGGGGAGTCATGATAAATTTTAAAGTGTATTTAGGGTAGGAAGTAAAGCAAAACATCACTAATATATGGCTTAAACCAGAGCCTGAAAATGAATAATATTATCTTCTTGGCTTTGTGACTATTCCACAAGACACTAATCCTTAAAACAAGTTTACTACCAAATATGTGATCGCAGACGTTCATCTATTGTTATAAAATCTTTCTGGTGTTAGAAATCTAGATAAATCAATGGTCCAGCATCAAGTCTAGTGCCTTAGATCTGGAGGAGGGGAGTATGTGATGCAAATAAACTTAAGTGAGAGGGGAAGACACCAGACACCAGTGTCCTGAGACTCTGCATGCTTTGCTGTCTGAGCATTCATGTATTTTAAAGTGGGAGTCAAATCCTGCGAAAACTCAGTTTTCATTTTCCTGTGGATATTTCCCTATAGTATCTAAAAGCTTCTGTAGAGTCAGAGGACCCTTAAAAGGCCAATATCATAAACTCCACACCGTAGTATTTGCATCATCAAAATATACATCTACCTGAGACATAATCATAGCTTCTTTTGAATTTCACCATCTCAGATGGCTGTCCTGATTAATTGCGGAACTAGAAAGGCAAAACTCACATTCTGCTCCTAATTCTACTGCTGTCTTTGTAACCCTGCTAAATTTTGCTCTGCCTTAGTTTATCTTGGTGGCAAGATAATGGCACAGACCTAACACAGTGGAGGTGGTTTGTGAAGCAAACATATTGTTTGCAAAATACTTTGATGTCTCTGAGCTAAAGAGGTTACAGAAGTTATGTGTACTATGGGGACTTGTATTATTAAGAAGCATCACCAAATTTTGTGATATTGTGTAAATTAGTGCAAGATGGCACCAAAATAATTTGTATATTCCTGAAGAGTGAAATAAATGGATGGAGAAAGCTCAGTTGCCTTCACATGAAGCTAATGAGTGAGCAACAAATGAGGAAACCCCAACAAGGAAATCTGTGCCTCCTGTGCTTGAAGAAGTGTGCCCCAAGTGAGCAGGGAAGTCATTTGCTTGTATGGCAGAAGGTCATTGCTTCAAAACTCCTTTTGCATTTTCTTAGGACCTGGTGTTCAGAGGTGCAGGGTAACTGCTACTCAGCCCAGTAGGAGCTGAGTCTGCTCACTGGCATTCACACAACTGGAAGCTGGTGGAGAATTAATAACAACAACATTTTAAATGTTCAGCTTGACCTTTTAAAGTTACTGACCTGCATTCAGGTTACAAATACACAGAAATTTTCTCTTGAGCTGCAAAGACTCTAAATGTTAAATCAGTAACTCAATCAGACTAGCAGCTCTCTTCTGTGTTCTCTCATGCCCATCTGCCATGCGTGGAGTAAAGGAACAAGAAAACTATCTAAACATATCCATATCTTACTGTGACACCAGTACTTGGAAGAAGCCCCACTGACATAAACTAACACAAAGTGACACATTGTTTAAAAAGTTGTTTTGAATGTCTTCTGCCATTGATCTTCTTTAGGGGAGATAAATAAACACTGTGTGTGGCGCAGCCAGTCTGAGTATTTTTGCTCCTACAAATGTTTATACATTCTCTGGTGGTTGTTTGTAATGTTGTTTGTTGACTGTAAATTCCAGACCTGTATGTTTGTAATGTATACATTTACAGGAGCAGTGCAGTTTGGGGAGTGCAGTCAGGGTAGTGCATCTTATTAACACTACCAGGTTTGTTTTTATCCTCCTTCCAAAGTAGTGAATTTGTCTTTGTGCTGCCAGTGAAAGAGAGGGCTGTGGTGGTAGAACTTTAGTAAAGCAGGACCTTCAGGTCCATGAGGAAAACCATATAGGATTTGTCTGGTAGGATGAAGTTACTTTAGCTTTTTATCTAATTAACCAATAACTCTATTGCGCTGTCAGTTCATTCAGTGGTGATGAGGATAATGTGTGTTTTCTCTCATGAAAAAGTGGCTGAGGTAGTTATAGATGACAAAATTTCTGTTGGCTGAGAACCGTCCTGCCCCTCTGTTCCTGTTTCACAGTCCTCTCCCCTGTCTGGGAAAAAAAATCTTCCCTTTCTCACTTATTGTTATTATCAGAATCTTAATCCCCTGGGCAGTGGGATTGTGTAGAAGATTTGTGGAATGATGCAGGCACTTTCTTCCATTAATCTGAATGAGCATAGCTGCCTGAACATAATGTATGTGTAGGAAGAGTTCAGCTCAATCAGTCACCATTTCTCCTATTAGGAGGAATTTCCCTTGAACCCATGCTTCTGTTGTGTTTGTGTAAGTTAAAATCACATGTTTTGGATGTTCCAGCTTGCCTTGCACTTTCCTTCCTGCTCTCTCATACACCTTATCTACATTTATTAGACACAGGTTTCTCTGCCTTGCAGTTACCATCACAGAAACCACTCTCATTTGAGTATAAGCTTTATTGACATGTAACAAATTTTAATTAGTTTTAGTAGCTTTAAACAGAAGTTTTGGGAGAGCTGCTTCTGCCTCAGGTGGGCTGTTCATAAATCCGCCACTAGAAGAAAACATTTGCTTTTGCCCATACTAAAATATTCTCATAACATCTAAGAGTTCTTGTGTCTTCATGGTTTGGAATGAAATCAACTGAATGACCTTAGTGGCAGGGAAGTATTTTTTTTATTCTACTCTATGCTTGTGCACCTCACCAGTCTGACAATAGCTGTTCCATGAAAATAAGAAGGATCTATTGCAATTATGAGCTTCTTAATGAAGCCTCTCAAAAGTCAGAGGTCTGGTGGTCCTGCAGGTTGCCACACTGTTGATGGTCACAAAGTACTGATATGTTGGTATGTTGCAGATGCTCTTTTTGGCTGTTTGGAAACTCAGGGGGTTAAATGCATAGGGAAAAAAAAAAAAAAAAAAGGAAATAATATTTCATTTACTTAGTCAAACCTGTGAACACTAGAACTGAAGCTGACAGAGCAACCTTAATTCAACTTCCTTGTGCTCTTCTAGTTTTTTTGTGATCTCATGCTGGTTTTGGTGGGAACCAGTCTTCTCATGAAACACCTGATGGGCTTGGTCTGTGGTGGAATAGAGATTCTTTGGTAAGAGGCTGTTTTCTTTAGGGCCAGTTGCCTTACTGCAAACACTGGAAATTGTTTAGTATATGAGGCAGAACATAGCACAAAACAAAAGGGTGCTTTTGTTCTCAAGATTATGGTGAGAGCATGCATGTGCTTAAAGCAAAAAATGTGCTTGAATTGAGTTGCTTGTAAAGCCAGACATCTTTAGATGGGTTGCAAAGCAAGCTAGTATTTCAGCTTTCTCTTACCAATTCACTTACTCTTCACTATTTCTGCCTTTTAAAACATTCTGCTTGATTTCCTTTAAAGAAAAAAATAAAGTCAATACCAGTGGTATCAGCCTACCTTGGTCTTGCATCCCTTTGCTGGTATTTTTTTTCTTCTTACTCTCCCTATGAAACTGCAATTTCAAGAACTTTGACTTGCAGTTGGTAAGAAATACACTATGTTCCACATTTGTTCACTGACAAAAGTGCACACAACTCTTCCTGACACTTTGACAGTTTAGTGGGAGATGCTTCTCTGAGTAAAATGTGTCTGTCTGTAGCCAGGTCCGTTTTCTAAGCACTGGGAATTCAGCTGTTTTCTTGCAAATTCTTTTTTTCATATTTTATTACTACAGAGAGAATACAGAGAGTGCCTGTTTCTTTCTTTCTTTCTTTTTTTTTTCCTCCAGTTGACACAATCAGTATTATTTGAAGAAAAAAAATTGCACACAGAATGGGAAATAGGGTGGGAAAATGTAATAGGAACTGCAAATCTTTTCTGTCTTGTCTGAGTAAATGAGAGCTGATGAGAGATGCAGCACAATGAGGTCTAGGGAATGCTTGCTGAACTGGTACATAAAGATTGTTTCATTTTGGTTCATTTCATTTTACTGTATTGAATTTGAAAGAGAAAATTGCAGCGGACATGAAAGTTTGCTGTGGAAACACCTTCGGTTGCAGTACCCTTGACGTGACCCTGGGCAAACATGAAAAGGAACGTTAAATAAAGTAGTGTATGAATTGTTTAGGTGTGCTTCAGAAGCTACTTTTTGAAGAGTGCTCTTTCACAAAGAGCATCCCTGCCTCTCAGGTTATTCTGCTTCTTCTGTTTTTAATCTCTTAAGGTGTCATTCTGGGTCATCTTTTGGGTTTTTTGTAAGTTGGTAGTGAGGGAGAGTGAGTCAAAACCATAGTGATTTGTTAGACTATGTGGTAACATCATTTTTGAATGCCAGTTTTCGAGACTGGAAGGAGGTTATTTCTTCCCCCTTTTATGCCCACCCTAAAAGGTTTTTTTCCCTTTTTCAAAAGAGTATAACTTAGGGAAACTTGGTTCCAGGTGGGGCACTACTACAGCAATGTGCTCCTCAGCAGGCCATTCTACTTTTACCTCGTGTGTTACAAGCTGCAGCACTTCTGTCCAGTTGGACTGACTGCACATTGTTTGCTGGAAAGAGCAGGTGTGACTCAGGTTAATCTGAAAATTGTTTTTCTTGTGCTGCCTTAGGCATTGTTAGTTCTCAAAAAATGGGGAACACGGGATTTTTTATGCCTAGGTCAAAGTCAGTTGCGTGTGTCTGAAGTAGTGCATCATGAACAGCAAACATTGCTGCGTAAAAGCTCTGACAATGCAGACCGTAAGATTTGACACTCCTGCCAGAGCCATTACCCTTGGGAGAGGTCTTTGATGATAAAACATCCAAAATTCAAACTTTTTTTTTCTAATCTAAATATATAAATTGTAATGTTCAGAAGTAAGATTCAGCATCCTTGTCGTCAGAGTCCAGCTGGTGTGTTCTCATGGCAGGTTTGTGTCATGAGCAAATTTAAGGCTCTTCTGGAAAAGTTTTTTACCTTCTGGAAACTTCTGGATTTCTGTGAGGTCGGCATGCTTGGCAAGCCTTTGCCTGGAAAGCATTAGGCTTTGTACACACCTTCCCTAATCAAAGTCCCAGAGAGTGAAGAGGTGGGAGTAGCATTGGTGGGCACTGGAAGAGAAGCTAAGGGGGGTGGTTTTACTTTTCTCCAAGCAAAGGGGTGATTTAATGGCATTGTGTAACACAGCTCTCCTGCTACTCTGAGGGTTAGGGAACGATTGGGTAGGTTATTTAATTCCTCCCCCCTCCGCCCCTGCCATTACCACTGCCTCTAAATGGAGACCTGAGAGTGCAAGGGTACCCATAGGGATGTCAGTGTCTCTGGATGTGATTCATTCCAAGGAGCAGCGTTCAGTATCTAAAATCTGGGTGTTGCTAAGTGCCATGGATTCATGATCCTAGTTCAAGCACAATCCCCTTTTTTTTTTCCACGGCTGTAGTTTTGGAAGTGGAAGGATTCCTCGTTTTTTGGGGGTTTTTTTCCTGATAAATATTCTCAGACAGGGAAATCTTGGATAACAGAAGAAGTGACTAAACGAAAATTCTTTTTGACCTAGGAGTGGATAGCTCATGGAAAAGGGGGAAGGTGTTCCCAGTGTCATAAGTAGATGTAATGGCTACAGAGCATTAAGAAAAGGTCTAAGAATTTAAAAGCTGATTGAAATGCAGAACATGTTGGGATATTTGGGGGGTGGGGTAAGGCAGACACTCTCTTCTGTAAATTTTTCTAGTCTTAGTCTTTATGCTGTGCAGTCTGACTAGCTATGCTATTTCATATACAATAGTAATTCAAGAAATACTCTTTTTAGCAGAATAAACAAATTTTTGCTGCTTGACATGTGAAATGTGTTGTGCTGGTAAATTCCACAGACAGCCTCTTTCCCCCCCAGTATTGTTTTGTCTGATTATACAATCTTGAAAATTTAGAATTGACTGGTTTACAGTAAGAAGCATTAAGTAAATGCAATTTCCCTATTTTTAATAACAGAAGCTCAAATTTCATGTGAGATCACACCAGTACTCCCGTGTAATTAAGTTTATGGTTTTCTTATGCACTTCAAATGTCTGTGATGTGCAGTTAATAGTATTTTTCAGACAAGTATTAGGACACCTCAGCAGAGATGCCAATGTGGGGTGGTGTCTAACAGCAGTGCAGACACCACAGAACAAAGGAAATTGCAAGACCCTGTTATAATTTGTCTAAAAATATGCATGACAGCAGAGCTCTTTTTTACCTGAGTTTAGAGAGTGATAAGGCTTTGAATTAGAGTGAAGCTTCATAAATGAATCAGGCATGAAACAAGATTTTCAAGCTTGGCTTTAAGTCCAGTGTGTATTGAGAGTGAAATATGGCTGGATATCAGATCTTCTGCAACTTGGATTTTGTGTAATGGCTGTACCCCAAGTCTATTTTCTGCTATACAGATTTTTACCATAAGCTGATATAAGACTGCATAGGAAATTCGGAAGAAAAGCTTTGGATGAACTTCTCATCTGTGTACATATATACAGATACATTTTTTGTTTGTTTGCTTGCTTGCTTGCTTGCTTAAAGGAATCATGATTTTTCAACACAAGAGCATTCTTCTTCTATTTCTAAGGAAAGAAAATAATACTAAAGACGACTAAGAATTCCAGAGAAATGGGCTGGAAATAAGTAAAACAAAATATTTCATTTAATTTAAACTGGTGGAGATTTTTTGTTTACTTCAAAGAAGTTTTGATTTTCAAATGTTTTGAAGATGAAGGCCAAAATTTTCATTTCATGAGGAGGAAGAATGTTTCTGACTTGGCTCCATCTGACATGCTTATTGAACACTGAAACTTAAAATTGTACTTACTTAGGCTTGGGTATAGAGCTGGATCTGTACATACAGTGTGTGTGACAGCTCTGTAAATTAGAGTAAGACCTTGTTATTCCAGTATCTTGGACTGTCTGGGCCCAAGTCTGCAGCATCAAGATTTTGTGATTCTTGAGATTCAGCTTGGTTGTGAATAGAAGTGTTGGAAATGAGCCCCTGATTCCTTTCTGAAACAATTTCCTCTGAGACAATAGGACTGTCAGGCTTGCTGACAGTAATGGCAAAGTTCTCACATGTCAGTAAAGCCTCTCCTCCCTTGGAAAGCTGAAGAACAGCTTGCTTTATGTAAGTATTTAGGGACACAGCAAAGACCAGTAGGTGACATGTGGGCCATGTTCTCCATCACCTTTCTAGCTCCTGAGCTAACTCCTTTGCAGTGCTGAGCTGTGGTGTGGGGACGGCAGATCTGGGAAGCCCCTGGCAGGTAGCCATAGAATAGCCCTTCCCTTATTTTATTAAAACAGCACATGTAAATGCTAACCAACTGTTTTGTTTTGCTCATGCAGATTTTTACCCATGCACATTTAGACTTCTGGTTTCCTTCATTACACATAAAGAGGTTAGAATGCCCTTCTGAGCAGGAAATAATAGCAAGAATAGCTTAGCGGCATCACTCTTTATTCTGTTTGCTCCTTAACCAGACGAGAACCACGCAGACTTCAGCGTGACTGGTGCGGCAGTGAGGACTACGGGGTTTGGCCCCACAGGTATTAACTTGTGTCAATCCTGTGGTATTAACTTGTGTCAATCCTGTTGGCAGCTTTCTTTGTCTGATATCCACCTTTTAGGGGGACTGCTGGGGGCAGGAAGCAGCACAGTTGGGACAGGCAGTGGGAGTAACTGCTGTGGCTTCAACTGTCCACTGCTGGCTGGGAAATGCTAATTGACATTTGAGAACGTACTTTATATGAGAAAGTGATGAGTGAATGGAAATTAAAACAAAAGGGTTGAAAATAGAGCTGTAATCAATCTAGCCCTGTATCTCAATAAGCCAGGGGCAGTATTATTTCATAGTGAATTTGGGGCAGATATTGCAGCAAGTGACACAATAGCAGGGGGTCTTCCCCCCTACTCCCTCCTCCCCTTCCATTAAATCTACATTTGGAAGGTGGATGGTGCTGACTCATAAATTAAATTGGGGTAATACATACAGTGTATATATATTTCTGTCACTTTGTCTCAAATTAAACACGAACCTTCTCCCCTGACAAGATGATAGAAAAGTTAATTGCTCGCCCTGGCTTTAAATTGGAATTTGAATTTGCAAAATGCTAAAGGTTTATGAGATCTAAATCATGAGGAGCTTAAATTACATTCCTGTGATAAAATATTAATAAATCAATTAAAACATAAGCCGAGTATAATATTACTTTTTTTGCAGGAACCTTGAACACAATAATTCATTAGAGTGTGCAGTAACAATTATTGTATCTTTTTTAATTTTCTTTTTTATTAGTTTCTCTTTTTTTAAACTGGGGAAAAGGCAACATCAGATGGGAAAACACCACACAATGGTGGAATATTATCCTGGTACCAAATCTAGTCATCTCCTAGTAACGCTGCATGTACATACAAAAGCATCTGAACACCCTGAGCTCCACACATTGCACCATGGCTCCACTATAACAAGATTCACTCACTGAAAGGTGGGAGCTGTTTTTCCCCTTTTCACCACGGGGAACAAGGGCAGTAGCATGGGAAGAAGGGAAAAAATCCTTACAGCTCCTGTTTTGTTATTCTTTTTTTCCCAGCCTCTTTCCATGCCATTATAGCATTTTCTTTTTTTTTTTTTCCTTCTCCCTGGTATGATTTCAGTGTTAAAACTATCAAAAAATTAGCAGATCTTTCTGTAAAATTGGCCTGAGTTTTGTGTTGGGGAAACTCAGGTCAGAATTGGATTTCATTGCTAGATTTTTAGTTATGTTTTGAACAACTCTCACAGCTCTAATCTTTACATAACCCATTTCTGTGTACTATATAAAGAGCACTTCAGGCACAGTGTGGAACTTAGTTATTATTTGAGGAAGGAGGTGTTATGCTAGCTCAGCATGCATTTCTTATATGCAAACATTAATACACAAGGAATGCAATTATTACATATACCTGCACACCTCTAGTGCCTGTGAAGGTGCAGATTCCTTTGTCAAGTGCTTTTTACCTTGTGTGAAATGACTGGACTGCATGTCTGATACAGCTATGCTTAGTAAAGGGTCTAATTGCTATTATTACATTATTTGTGTTTGAATTCTTGAAAGGTTATTTAGTACAAATTATGTGTTAGTGCCAGATTGGCAGCTCTGGGGACTGAAGTCTGCTGTACACATCCATAGGGTAGGTCCCGTGGCTGAGTGCGCTCTGCCCACCCTTCCCTGCACCTCAGAGTTGTGCACAGCTGTTGCTCCTGGTGGCCTTGGAGGGTCTCCTTCAGACTCTCCAGGTTTTGCAATTTGCAGCTCAGCCCATGGCTTGTGCAGATTGCCTGTGCCACAGCCAAGGGTTTTTGACTAAACAAGAGCATCTGAATAAAGCCCAGCCTGGTCCCCCTCTCTGGGGACGAGAGGGCTGTGCGGGAGGTGGCAGGGAAGGGGTGCGCAGCTGCTGCTCCTGCCTCTGCTGCGAGCAGCCTGCAGCCATCTCCCTCCAGCAGCACGGGGCAGCTGTCTTGGCCAGCTGAAAGCAGCCAGGGCCAGAGTCAGCTGGGCAAAACAGCAACAAGAGATCCAGGAGCAGGTGGTGGCTTGTGTTTCTAACCACCTGTCTGAGTAATGCTTTCCTGTGCTGCCCAGGAGCTATGGCAGGCTCCAGTTTTCCCAGGGTATAGGATCTCTCACGATGCTCGGGGCCCTCCTCATGGTGAGACCATAATGAGTTCATTGAAGGATGCTGCTTTACCATGCTCCTGGCTGTCCTAACTTGGGAGTGACCTCAACTTGAAATTAAACCTTGGTTTTCACAGGCATTTGCTGTCCCTTTGCCGGTGAGACCAGGCAGGGTCTGTTGTAGTGATGCAGAATAAAATCAAACTTTGTGTTTCTAAGCACACGAACCATGTCAGTACTGCTAAGCTCCTCATCAATATTAAAGAGTCAGTTCTTAGTCTTTACATGCACTGTTTTTCATTTTCCCCATTTCATGAAGGGGGGGATGTGAGAAAAGTCACTTTCCACCAGGTCTCAAGTGTCACGTGGCAAACCAGTGGTGGCCACTCAAGTGACTCCCTTGCACTGAACCTCACCAAAACTGGAGAAATGCCTATTCATCAGGAAGTAAACGATCTTTGAGCTTGTTTTGTGCAGACTGAGAAGCAGCCATCAGATGCAATTAGCTTCTTGTGGCTACCAAAATGAGGTAGCATTTAAACAAACAAGCTAAAACTGAAGGTTTCATATCACCAGCATGGTCTGATCTTCCTTTGTTATGATTGCAATAGATTGTTAAGGGTTGACCCAGTATTATTTATTCATGGCACTTGATAATTACATTTACTCAATAGATTCCATACTTCACAATGTCTGTTATAGAGTGTGACTGAATCTTTGTGCATTCCTGTAAATTTTTTAAATTGGATCAGTTGAAATTCATGTATGTGCAGGGAGGTGTTCCAGAATTTTCTGTGTACAAGGATAACTTCCAGCACAAGTGAAGAAAACTTTTAATACCAAATTACTTGTCAGTGTTGCCTTTTGTTGAATCATAGAAGTTACACAGGTGAAGTCATAGGATCATAGAATGGTAAGGGGTTGGAATGGACCTTAAAGATTGTCTAGGCCCAGACTCTTGCCTGCCATGGGCAGGGATACCTCCCATTAGACCAGGTTGCTCAAGGCCTTATGCAACCTGACATTGAACCCTGACAGAGTTGGGCAATCCACAGCCTCTCTGGGAACCTGTTCCAGTGCTTTCTTTGTGGCACACTGTCCTTGCTGGGAGTTGAAGTAGAATGTATGCACAAGAGCGTTGTTGACTCATACTCAGCGTGAAGATGGAAGGTTTTTTTTTAGCCATGGGTGACATCAGGTGTTTGAGGTGGTGAGCTGAGGCTATGTACGGGCTCATAAAAATGGAGAGGAGGACATGGACTGGCCAGTGCCAGTTCAGGGAGTACCCTATCGCTTTGAGGACCATCCTGTCAAAATCTTTACTTCCCTGTCCCACATGAGGACTGCCATCTCTTCTTTACTCTGCCCCAGGGGGGCAGCCAGAGGATGGATGGACAGACAGACGCTGCTGTAAGTGCCTGGTGGGGGCACCGAGTTTTTCACCGACGACGGTAAACACGATTTGGCTCCCGCGCTCCTGTAATCAGGCTTACTCTTGCTGAAACAGAGATTGCTCTATTGCAGTGCCAGGCCTGTAGCAATACCAACTGTTAAATAATAAACAGGCCCTGGTTGTTGGCAGCAGCTCCCAGCCCCCCGCCCCCGCCAACACGGAGTACCCGTTCCGTGGGTTTACCTGCCCGCCTGTGCGCTGGAGCGCGGAGCAGCGCCGTGGTCGGCGGAGGTGGAAGCAGCGCGGAGACATCAGTCTCTGTCTAATCTGCTTAGTTTATTATTCTCCAGGGACCTGGGGTGATACAGCGAACACGCAGTGCTTTGGCAGCACTAACAATGGCTGGGCTGTCGTTCTAGATAATATTACAGACTTCTGCCTGATGCATGGGGTATTTTAGTCCTCTGCTCGACTGCCCATTTCTTTACCTTTATTTCTTTTTTTCTTGGAGGGGTGTGGTAGGTGGTGGGAGGGATGAGTTTCCCGTGAATTAAAAAATAAAGTAATGGGCTTAACTAGCTTGTTCTCCTGCTGCCAGAATGGTATTTATTGTTTTATTGCATTAATAAGTATTATCAAACACTTTTCCAGTATTTTATTGTTAGAATGGATGCTGAAATGAAGAGCAATTTTTTAGTGAATGAAGGGACTTCATTATGGAAGTCACTTCACCAATGGGGAAAAAATACAACCACAAATAAGCCTTCACTCTGATCTCCATTTTGGCCACTTCTGTAGTTTTAATTTGATTTTCGTATTAATGTGTACACAATGTATGCATATGGAAAACAGTATATCCTGGTTTATGTAGAAGTAGAGCTAGAGTTTGGAGATCAGTTAGGAAAAATATTGTGATATTGTGAAGAAGAAGAGATTATACTGCAGAGTTAAAATGTAACTGCATGAATAGATGCAAGCGTACATATTAATTTCCCTTTCGTTCTCCAAACCTTGAGTGGAACACAAGCCAGAATTTTCACTTGGTGGGATAATGATTTTATCTTTTAAAACCCATATATGCAGTGAATTGTAAGCAAAGATTTTTTCCATTACATGCTGCTACAGAGTTCTATTTTGGAGTCAGCTAAACTTTGCACCATTTAGACCATTTTGGTCATCTGTGAGGGAAATCACTGAGCTGTGGGTTAGCCAGGACATGGATGACACAAAAGATCTTTGTATTTTTAACAAGTGTTGGGCTGTAAAACACATGGTGTCTTCCAATGTTCTGGAGGGAATTCTGTCATAAAATTCCCTATCAACTCTACTTGAAACTCCACCCTTTATCATAATTATGGCAGGTGCAAGTATAAGGAAGCAAATATAATTAGTAATCAGACCTGTGAGTACTGCCCTGTCGCCAGCTTATTATTTCCTCTATGTAGCTTTGCTATTACAGATCCGAGAACCCTGTAAAGCCCTTGCATAATTAATGTTCAGTTTTTAAACCAAGAAACCCCAGATGGTGAGGTCTGGGGCTCACTGATCCTGTTTCCTCTAAAAATAGAGGGCGTTAATGTGAGCGTATCCATCCATTTTCAATAGGTGAGTCAAGTTAAATACTCCAGAACAAGGTGGGAAAACTTGAGTTTGTCTAAATTCTTGGGCCAAATCTCATCACATGGGGTTTTCAGATCAACTAGATGATGTTAGGAGACATGAGCAGTCTTTGCTTCCCATGCCATTTGTTTTCCTAGCATACTTGAGCACTTCTGAAAATTCTTGTGTGTTTTTTTAATCATCCCTGAAGGCTTTGGCCTGAACAAGCATCTGGCATTTGACGCAGTCTGTGTTAAGATTGCAGTAATGACTTCTTCCCGTTTGTCATTTACTTGAGTAGATCTCTACAGACAGTCTTTTGATTTATTCTCAGTGGGAGCAAGTTGGAGATCAGTGCTGCTGGGTGTCTTCAAAATATGGGAGAAGTGCAGACAATGAACTTGTTGGTTAACATGTTCTTTCTGAAAGTTGTAGAATTGACGTAGTTTTATACTTTTTTTTTAACTTTTTTTTTTATTTCATAAGAATGTTGAAGCGATGCCAACAGATAATTTTCAGGAGTCTCGAGCAGGGCAGCTACAGGTATGCAGGGAGAGGCAGTGCACTCAGGAGATTAATGAAGTGCCTTTGCAGCTGCTATTGTAGAAGCTGGAAACCTTGTTTCATTAAGCAGAAAAATAAACTACAGAAACAGAAGACTCCCTCTCCTTCTTTCTAAAAATGTTTCCTTTCTTAAAATGCACATTTTTAATCCAGTGGGAAGAGTCTTTTCTTACTGCTGACATACTCCTTAAATCATATTGTTTTCAGGCAGTAGGTAGAGTGTGTAGATGAGTGACATTTGCTTGTAACTGTAACTAAAACATAGTTTTAGTGACATCAAAAAAATGATTGCATTTATAAGGTGAACCATTTACAGCAGGTAGAAGGAAAATTCAAAGCTAGAGTTAGGAATGGAAAACATCTCTTATCATTTTGAGTGCTTGTAGCTGTGCCATCTTGGGGTGTGATTTATTTAGAGTTGCTGGTCAGTTCTTGGTCAAGAGAATCACCAGGAATAACTGGAGGGACCCTTGGGAGCGATTCAGTATGTGGTGCTGATCCCTTGAAGCCAGCTCTGATGCTGTGTCCAGAAGGATATTTAGGGGGGTTGTTTATTTCTTTGGCTCTAACTTTCAGGTAGGACTTGAAAATTAGCTATTTGCTGCCATAAAAAAAAAAAAAAAATCTCATTAATCCAAAACCTTCCCCCCCCTTTTTTTTTTTTTAGCTCTAGCAGTATTCTTAGACCATACGTGAACTTTCAGTATCATGGGTGGTGGAAAATATTAGTAGAGGTTAAAAGATAATGGTTTCAGAGTCATCTCATTTATGCTTGAACCTAAATCTTGAAGCAAATTTTCAGGATCTGTGAATTCCAGGAGTCATAACTGGAAAAGCAACCCTAAGGGAGCAAATGGGGACATGGGATAATGGCTTTAAACTGAAATAGGGCAATTTTAGATTAGATTCAAGGAAAAAAACTCTTCTGTGAGGGTGGTGAGGCACTGGAACAGGCTGTCCAGAGAAGCTGTGGATGTCCCATCCCTGGAAGTGTTCATGCCCTGGCTGGCTGGGGCTTGGAGCAACCTTCTCTAGTGGAAGGTGTCCCTGCCAATGGCAGAGAGCTGGAACTACATGTTTTTTAAGGTCCCTTCCAATCTGGTTCTGTGATTCTGTGATTTCTTTTTAACGTACTGTGTGGGTAGCAGACCTGACTTGGCTTCCAGCACAAGGTGAAGTTGAATCCAGAAGCAGACCTAGAGAGGACTCCAAACATTCCAGCTCTGGGAGTTGCTTGAATGTGAGCTCTCAGTGATGGCCTTCCACTGAGCTGTATTCTGGTAAAATACACTCAACTGACAAGCAAAGCAACACATATTTTTCAGAGGATATGAGCAGTGTCTTTCCAGGCTGTCTCCAGAATTCAGAATTATTCTCAGAAACCTTCAGAAGCAATGAAACCTTCCCACTGAGCTGGATTCGTCTTTTATGGGAGGACTTGTTGTTATGGTCACTCAGAAGGAGGAATGTTCTTTTTGACTCTGAAGGTCTTATGAAATATTATGTCAGAAATTTCTTTTTGTATGGTTTGAGGTCAGAAAGGTCATTCATATTTTGAACCCAGTTTTGCACAAACAGATTCTCTCCATCTTGAACCCATCAGGAGGTTAAAGCTCCTCCCTTCCATTGATAGTTTTGTTCCACTGGTCAATTCCCTTGCTGTTTAAAAATGTGAGATTTGTTTCTGCTTTGATTTGACTTTTCTTTCTTTCATTCTTGGCTTCACGTTGCAGACTTTGGTTCTTGTTACGCCTTTCTTCACCCAACTGAAGATCCTTTTAGAAAACAATGCAATAGAGAAAAGTTAAAATGCCTTTCCAAGCCTACCCACTACCTCCTGTTTATGCCTCCAGAGATTGTTTTGGCCTTCTTTGCCACATTGCACTGCTTGTTCATGTTCAGTTGTTTATTTGTTGTAATTCTTTTCAGAATCTCTGTTTTTCAGGGTGCAGCACACCCCACTTGCTCCCATATCCCATCCTGTAATACATCACGCATTTCCTTTTTCTTGAAGGCTTGCTCTACTAAAAAGTTTTACTTGAAAGAACAGAAGTTTTGAAAAACTTGATTCTCCCCATCCATTAATATCCTGTTCTCCTGATACTTTAGCAGTCTTTGTATCACCTGGGAATTTTTAAGAGCAGTGATTTTATAAGTCATTGATCAACATGCTGAACAGTGTTGTTGCCAATTACTACTTTTACCTGTATCTTCTCCAACCCACCTGTTTGAAGATCATTTAGGGTAATAGCTTTCTGAGGATCTTCCATTATTTAGCAGTTCAACACATGCTTTCATTGATGGAACTAGAATGTTCTGCAGTAGTCACAAGTCAAATGCCTATAACACTGTAAGAGTCTTAGCTCTAAGGCTTATAAAATACATATCCTTACCAAAGAATGAAATCAAGTTTGTTTGACAAGGTATTTTTTTCATAGAACTGTGTAAACTGGCATTAATCACTTTCCTACCTTTCAGTTCTTTATCAATAATTTCAGTCAGCATACATCAGTGCAGTTTTACTGGTGTCAATAGATTTGTACATTTTGCTCACAGTGCTCCTAATGAGTGTGTATTACTAAATAAAGCAAAAAACAAAGCAAAAGTCAGTGCTAAGGATACTGCAATGTACTTGGGCACTTTTTTATTTGGTGAAGCAGTCTGTAACTTCTCTGTGTGGTTGTGGATGAAATGCACTGGTAAGTCCCAGCAGTCCCCATAGGCAGAGTGGACACTGGGGAAGGTCCCTAACCGGAATTTTAATCCATCAAAATGGGATTTCTTACAAAAAATTAGAAGTGGATCTGAAATCTTCTTTTATCTTGCATCCAGCATATGTATGTGCTTTGTGGGCAGTGAGACACTGCTTCCACAGTCTTTTCTTGTTAGTACTGAAGCTTAGGGTAAAACTTGGTTTTTCTGAACTTCACTAAGGGAATCTAGTGGGGAAATTCTCCAAACAGCAGAGTTGTAGGTACTGCTGAGATGGCTGTGAAGCAGCTGTGTTGGTGTGGAAGCAGGAGGCTGATAACTCCTGGAAACAGATGGATCTTCCTCTCAGATAGCTTGAGACATGATTTTCTTTCCTATTGAGTCTTGAGATGCTTTGTGCTTTAAACACCCTATTGTGTCAAATAAGCCTGAAATATTTACCATTTACATTAGCCTCCAAATGAAAAATGTTGAAAGTCTGTTCAATCAAGATTCCTGGACTACTGCATTTGACTGTCTAGTGTATACAAATTTGAAATATGTGGGTGAGAGTTTTGTATAACAATATTTGAATTTTGTATAAAAGAAATATGTGGATTTCGTTTTTCTCTCGAGGGTGTGGAGACTTGGCCAAAATTGGGCTGGCATGGATGGCAAAAAAAAAAAAAAAAAGAAGAATTTGAGTATACCAGAATGACCTACTTAAAAAAATTAAATTGGAAAAAAGAGTAATGGCTTGTAGCTATGGGATAATGGAATTTGGGACACTTCATCGTAATCTTGCTTTTAATTGACAACAGGCGTGTTTGTGCTTTATTGTGGAAGGACTTTGTGATCAGCATAACATTTATGCATGAAACACTCCACTTTTTATGATACTAGTCAGAGAAAACAGTCCAGGATTCCAATCTCCAGGTCCAGGATTTTCATTTAAATCCATTTTCATTGTATTCTGAGGGAGATTCACTCTGATTATTGAAAAACAAACCCCACCCAGTCTCCTTCTCCCTCAAAAAAATCCTCACTTTCTTTCTGAACATTGAAACTTTTTCCTGGTCAAAGGATGGCAAAGGATGGCTGGTATTTCTGGAGAACACTGTGTTAAAAATATTTAGTAGGGAATCCCTATTTCTGAATGATACAACGGATTGTTTCTGATCTGACTCTGGGCATTACTGTGATAGAAATATTTTAATTGCCATGATGTATGGATTGTAGAAGTTGAAATGGAATGTAACTGATTTCTGTGTTCTAATGATAGATGAAATTCATGAGTCTGGAACCTACTCTTTTAGAGTAGACTTATTTTACTTAGTAGCCATATTCTGAAGCTTCATAAAAGCATTCTGCTTTCAAGCCTTTACAAGGAAGATCTAAGTGATAAACCAATTGAAATAGCATGTTTAACTCACTTTTTAACTGAGTTTTCTTACCCACAAATTTATTATAATTTTCTCATTCTTCTTGATGAAAAAGGTATTTTATGTCTTAGTTTATCTATACATTCAGTCCATAAACCCTTTCCTTAAAAGTTCTCAGTAGATATGGTGAGATACTGTATGCCTTGGGGAGCCTGAATGATTTATTAAAATCCCACCCTTCATCCCCTTCCAAATATGACAGTCAGAATTCAAAGTGAGAATAATTACAGCTGTGCAGTTACAGCAGTTCTGAAAGACAGGGTAATATGAAGACTCCAGAGGAAATGTTAACAATTCTAATAGTTTTTTGTAAAAGACAGAGAGACACTGTCAAACCAGAGGTTTAAACAAAGAATAGGTTAAAATAAAAAAAAAATTTAAAAAAAAGACTTAAAGGCCATCAAGAACTAGTCTAGCTGTGGAACAGATGATAAGCAAGCAAAATCTTGTTGTCCAAAATACTGATACCTTGCTGGCAAAAAGAGACATGTCTGTTACTTGCCCAACTAGATAAGTCACAGGGGGACACAAGAACGAAATGAATCTCTTTCAATACCTCTCTCTGAAATACTAAATTAAGGTTAGTGGCTACATTTGACAAAGAAAAAGTGTTTCATCTGTGCTTCACAGAGTGAACTATTAGTATGACTGCAGCATTTAGACAAATTGAATGCCATGCTATTGTCCATCATCTTTTTATTCTCCTTTTTTATCCTAATTTTGAATAATTCATAGGAAAAATGATCACTTCGTAATGCCACAAACTCACAGCAGGCAAAACTAATTTTACATGATATGAAAACAGATTTTATTTATTTAAGAGTAATATTTAAAGAAAACAACAACTTTTTTGACACCAGCTGCTGGGAAATAAATAGAATATTTTATGACAGAAAAAAAAACCCCAAATGCGTTAAAAGCTGTTCCTGAGAGATGGATTAAAAAGTAAAACATAGACGTTGGGCAGATAAATTTAAACTTGGTGGTCACTGATGTAATTCTGTTCCTTAGGGGGAGTGAAGGAGAGTTTCCTGGAGAAAAAAGAAACTTCAAAGGAGTGCGGAGTGCTTAAGAACTTGTCTGAATAGCTGATCTCTGTTCTGGTGACTGGGGGCAACTTGGGTAACAACTCTAAAGATCTTTTACATCCTCTAGACCAGATGGGGTTTTTTTTCCCTCATGTCTGTTGCGTGAGAAGCAAGCCTCTTTTTTCTTATTTTTTTTTCCCCCTAGTTTTTCCATATCTGACCTCATCTCTTTAGCAGGAGGAAACTTTGAACCTACAGCTTTTTTGCTGCTGGTTTTTTTTGTGTTTTATTTTTTTTTTTTTAATTTCCCTCCTTCTTGGAGTGGCTTGATGAGTGCAGCAAGAAGGCAATCTGGAGGGATATTTATTTTATTTTTTAAATGAGGCCCTGCCCAAGAGTAGAAGGAGTGAGCGGGTCGATACCCAGTTCTGGTGTCTCAGGATAGGGAGGAGGAGGTGGAGAGCAGGGGGAAAGTTGCACAGCGTTTTAGCACAAGAGCAGTTGGAACAAATGCCATCAGTAATATAAATGTTGTGTACTGCATTTTCATGTAAAATTGTTTAACTTAAAAACTCTTAGTGACAGAGGGAATGTAAATCTGAGGCTGAGAGCCTGAGTCCCTAGCAGAAGTTTATTATTATGCCTGATAACAGCTGAATTCCAGCCTTTTTGCGTGCTATAAAATGGGGCAGTTTTGTCTATTATTGGCGCCGTGTGCACCACGCAGTGAAGGGTTTGTCGGCAGTTCAGCTGTAAGCCCCCATTTTCACGGGTTTATAACTCTACTGTTAAAAATTCACTCCAGGCTGGAACTTGGCACACGAGATGGAGTCTCTGCAAGTTATGCTGAAACTTAGGCTGTCCTCAGGCAGCTTCCTGACAGTGTTAAAAGACACAAGGGGTGTGTATGGCTCCTTTCAAAAGACAAGAGAGAGCAAGGACAAGTCCCACCATTTTGTGCCTTTGATTAAAAAATGTGGTTTTGGATTCTGCCTTGCTTAGAAGAAGCACCCTGATGCCCCTTGGCATTCTTGAACGTCTTAAATTTGGAAAGAATTTTATTCAAATTTTTATTTAATTTATCTGTTCTCTTCCTCGTTATTTTTACATGGAGAAAAATGGATCAAAGGCTTTGTATACATTTCCTTTAATGGGATTTAAATGCAGTGTTGTTTTTCTGTGCTTTAAGGTTTAAACATTGACAATTTCATTTTAACTAGCTGTCATTAGTTAGTATTTCTATAGAGCTTGGGTGATTATAACAAGCCCTAGGTATATGAAATATATTTTATTTAATGCTTCCAGTAATATTTTCCAAGAGATTAATTTCCAGACTATAATACAGTTGTAACTGCTAAGTAGTTATAATGATGCAACCTTTGCTTTGACTCAGTCACCTGGTTCAAGGCATGCTGTGATCTTGTGAAGAGAGCATGGTTTGGTGTATTTGTATACTCTCATTTATCAAGGTATGAGGGTCAACTCTTTTTTTTTGAAGGGGCTTTCATTTTTCAAAGTGGTCAGGTGCTTTCATGGTGTTGTCATCTTGAAAGCAATGCCAGTGGGATACTTTTGGTTTTGTGCCTGGTCATGGTGATCAGGGAGCACCTTCAGTGCTGCAGACCAGCAAGAATCCTTTAAGGAGAGGAAGCGAATGGAGGGAACTCTTCATGAGATTGTACAGATCTGTAAGTAGATAGCTCCAGCTGTGAAATCTGAAGTTGACTTAAGAAAATTAACCTTTTTGTACATCACAATCAAAAATATGGGCAAAAAGTTCCAAGAGTAAAGATATATTTGAATTGTACCAAGAGACAAAGGGTAAAAAAAAACAAACGGTGGGCTAGAATTCATTCTCTGACGTATGGAAAGATGGTGTTTGTCTTGTTGTTCACTAATAAATATAAAATATGTATCTGAAAAAAACTGTGTCCATTCTTTGCAGATACAATTTTGTTTAGATTTTTTCAGCATTTGATCCATTAAGTATCAAATTCTTGGCTTATATCCATTGATTAAAGAAGAAGACTAAGTATTACATTGGCTCAATGAAACAAATTCTCTTCTCTTACGCAGTCATAAACAAGAAATAATCCTTGATTTTTGTACAAGTGACAGGATTCTGGATTTACTCTAGCTTATATCTAAAATCAAAATTTGGCCAGTTATCGAAAATTTGGGAGTTTCAGTTTGTGTTGTGAAATAGGAGTTGGTTGGCATTGACCTCCTCTTGCTGAGGTCATCTGGTCTGTCCGCCAAAATCCACGCTGCAAAAACATTTCCATGGTATTATCCATAATATGCACCATTCCTGAAGGATGACTCTTGTGCCTAACCTTGATTATCTCTGGAGAAAATAGTTAAATAGAGTCTTCTGGGATTTGCTACCAAATATTTAAACTTCTTATTGCATTGGAAATAGAAAATCCATGTAATGAATTGTAACTGGGAATGAATCTGAGAGGCATCTTCTGGAAGTAACTTTTTGCTAAAATTTATCTGTATTCGGACACTGTTTGCAGAGCAGGTGAAAGGGCTTGAGGTCAAGGGATGCATAAGTGATAGAGTTCTGTGGGATCAATCTTGGAGGTCTCAGTCTAAAAAGCATCATTAACTCAGTGTTACCTTTCAGTGCCTTTCTAAAATCTTCATTTTAGACGAGAGGCCTGCGTGCAGAATTTAAGAGGCTTATTTTCTTATACAGAAATAATGCTGCTAAGCTGCTAGAAATCTCAGCAGCTTAATATAAATGTTCAAATAAAAAAGTTAGTATTTTAACTGTATAACCTTCAAATATAATTAATAATGAAATCCTAAGCAGGAGCCTAGGGGAAAGCATTAGGATTCTTTCTATTTGTGGAATAGGTGCAGGTCTCTAGTGTGCAGTTGAAAATAGGGACTAAATATGAGCTGATGATTTGGAAATCACTCATGTGTGCTGCTGAATGCAGTCACAGTTGGGATGTAAAGTAGAGCACAGGAGAAAATGAAAACAGAGGGACCTGAGCCACCAACTTCACGCTCAGATAAAATACCAAACTTGTGTACTAGATGGGGATATTCAAAAACATTTTTTTTATTTCATTTGGCCTGAGGATTAAATTAATGTTATCCTGCTAATGCAGGTGGTAGTATATTATTTTTTTTTTTCTTCACTCTTTTACCTGTCCTACACAATTATTATGGAGCTTAATTATGGGAAACAGAAATCATGGTAAGAGGGTGAGAGGGTGTGTCATGACTACCTGTGGAATGAGCCTGTTAAGATCTGTAGCACAGCAAGATGGTTTTCAGAAACACTGATTCCCAGAAAAAGATGTTGTCAAGTGTTAATTCACAGGTGTTGGTCATGTTCTGACTCAGGAAAGATGAAGCTGTTCGGAAAATGAAGGGCGTTCTCCAGTGTGGTTGGAGTACATTGCTCTGTCTGTGCTTACACTTTTCAGACCCTGTGCACCACTTCCATGCGTGAAAGTTGCAGGGAAGGCCAGCAGTTTCCTCTGTGATGAAGTGCTTAAACTCTGCAGTATTGGGTGGAAACAAGAGATATGGGATTATGTGCCAGAATATTGGTCTCAGTAATGAAATTAGCAGAGAGGAAAACTGTCTGCAGATACTTCAGTCACAAGGGATGACCACACAGTACTCTTGCAGAGTGCAGGTGGAAAAGACAGAAGCCCTGAAAAGGACTGGTTGTTTCTTTTTCATTTCTAGGTCTTTAGGCATCTCAAAGCACATGGTGTAGGTTTGATTAAGGTGTAAATGTATTGTCAGGTTGGGGGTTGATGCATTACAATCCTCGGAGTCACATGATTAGGAAGGAAAAGGAAAGAAATACGGAAGAGGAAAGTGAAGTTTGGTGTAGACAGTAGTCAGCATTCACACATCGCTGTCACACTGTGTGACCTGAGGTATTGCAGTTATTTCCTATGTAGGTATCAGTTGCCATTTCACTGACAGCTTCTGGAAAAGTGATGGTATTGGCTAATGGAGCAATCATACCGCTTGTCAGAGAAGAAAAATTATTTTTAGGCTTGTCTTTTATAACAACACCCTGAAATGGTTGATGATGCCTAAAAGAGGCAACACAGAAGTCAAACTGTTATTTCACGTAGCCTGTTTTTCCAACAGAAATAAGCAAAAAAATCTCATAAAATGTGGAAAGGACACTACAGATTCATTCCCTGTCTACTGTTTTAGACCCCCACACAAAACTTGGTAGCTTCCAGGGCTGCATTTCAATCCTGGGGCACCTCCTCTCCTGACAACCATGTTGTATTCTACCCTGTCCATTCTCTTACAGTGGCGGCATCATTCCTCCTCCACTGCTCAGCAGCAGTTACTCTTTGATGCAGGAGCTGTAGCCTAGATTTTTGTGACCATCTGTGATCTTTGTTCTCTCATCTCTGCTGCCTTTTCCATGGGAAAAAAATTATTTGCTGATTGAGCCCGTATCCAGCCCATTGCTTAGCAATTCATTAATGCTTTCAGATTATGGTGAATCCTTCTCCCACCTCAAGGAGCTGAAGTTTCTACTAATGAATGGCTGTTCAGCAACTTCAGATTGTTTATGTAGTCTTGAAGTCACTTATTTAATATTTCCCTTGCGATGGTCACATCTGAATGTGCCTTGCACTGTTGATGCAGTTACTTGATTTCTGAAGCCAGAAGTGGACTGATTTGAATTTTGCAGGAAGAGCAATAATGTAGAAATTAATTTTTCCCCCTTACTTTGGAATCAGAAAGAAATTCTGGACATCTTAAGACATTAGTAGGTAAAGTTACTAGGTAGCCAAAAATATTAGGAGCTTACTCTAATAACATATTTTTTATGCATAATGATGTTTCTTGGTGATATATGATCTTAGTTCCACCTCACGAAGGTAATGAGAAGGCTGCTTCTCATAGGGTTCATTTTTATCAGGACTGTGGTAGTAGAGGTTGTAGTAGAGAAGAATACACTTCCAGTAATTTTCTAGAAACAGTTAGTTAGTTAGCACTGGAATTTAGATTTTCTATGGATTAGTGTTATGGTTGATTGACGTCTTGGCTAAGAAGGTGTGACCTCTCACTGAAGTATTTCCTGGGTTCTGAGGTGTTTATAAATCCAGTTCTGCGTTTCTTAAGGTATGAACCTGTACTGTTGGTTCTGTGGGGGAGGAAATTAATAGTGTCTCTCTCTCTACTCCTGCTTATTTCCTTATTTTTTTTTCGAATTTTATAAAGTTTTTAGGAATCAGCCCTTTTATTCAAGCTGGTAGCCCTCTAGCAAATCTGGTTGAAATTGGTAAATTAAGAGTATTACTGAGAGGATGTATTCAGGCAGCACAGTTCTAGCCTTATGGAAACCAAGAGAAAAAACTGGTGTCCAGAGACAGGATATCTTTAGTTATTCCAGGCTCAACCAATGATTTGCTCTATGACCTTTGGCAAACCACTTGTCTCTTTATGCAGTAAGAAAATACTGATTGATTGAATTGATCTCTGCGTGGGATGAGGGTAATTTTCAGATTTCTGACTGAGGATCTCAGGGTTCTTCATTGCCAAATACTGAGAAGGTAGAAGGTAGTGGTAAACAGGCTGTCAATATTATCTGAAGATATGCTGTCATTCACCTTGATAATGATTCATACTAAAAGATTTAGGCAGGTTCTGCTGTTTGAATAATGCAGGTGAAAATGTTTTTCTGTTTCAAGGACAGTTTGGGTATGGACTGTGCAGCTTCAGGAAAGGAGATCTAAGATTATTTGTGGGATTGAAAGGTTTAGTTGAACACTACCTTCCCATTAATAAAATATGCAAAAAATTAGGAGAGATTTGTTTAACTCTTCCTGTACTATCTGTGACTTACTGAAACTTGCCATAAGAGAAACAGATTCCTTAAGTTTAAGTTGCTTGGTGTTTTTTTTGGTCGTACGCTGGCAAATTTGTGAAAAGCAAAGCATGAAGGCTTTTTTCATTCCTGTCACCTGTCTGTAATGTATGCTGGAGCCAGTCCCTCTCTCTTCTTGTTTGATCATGGGATGCAATGTGTGAGCCATGCAGTAAGAAGCTGGGTGCTGGCATCAGTTACAGCAAACAAGTATTTAGAAGACTGGTGGCAAGTCAAGCCAGCTTAAGGCTTAAAAGCAAACCTTTACTAGACTGGCATTCATTACCAATACATATAGCAAATAGTTCTTAATCATTATTAGCTATTACACTGCATATTCAAACAGTTGGTTCTTAACAATCCATTCATTGCTTAAGAACTTGCATTTAGAAAATTAACAAACAGTATTTTAACCAGCTGGAAGAACAGAAATCACTTTTTCTTAACATCTTCAAGTTTAATATTGGATATAATCATCCAGTGTTCTGCACCCACCAAACCAGAAGCTGTCCACAATGCATTCCAATAAAATAGCATTCAAACTGCATTGGGACTGGATAAGAGAAAAGAAAAATAAGGGATTTCTTAAAATAAAATAATAGTTCAGGAAACTATGACAGCACTATACTTGTAACCTGAACTGTGTGAATTTTAAGTTTTCTCTTATAAGCTATCTGATAAAATGAAAACATGAAATTTACATAAAACATTACAGAATTTGGGATTGCTACAAATCTTGTCCCTCAATCTACATCTTGTCCCTCAGAGATGCCTACAATGCTATGCAAAGAAAAGAACACCTGCATTTCTTTTATACGTGTATATGTGCATAAAAAAAAAAAAGCCTCCAAAGCAAAAGTGCAGAAGTTTCTTTGCAATCTTCTTCTTCGCCCATCCTTACTTTACTTAGTCCTTTCAGACTCTTTTTTTAGAGAAAACAAAAAAAGGCACAGATTTCAATTTTTGGGGTTGCAAACTGTCTTTAAAGATCTCTTCCACTTCAATATTTCTGGCTTCTGGCTTTCAAACAATTGCCATTTTACCTAAAAGGGCAACATGTTTACAGATTGTATGAGAAATAACTTTCAAGAGTAATGCATTTCCTGAACGTTTCTACTTTTAGCACAGTGATAGCTCAAAGCTAAGAGCCCTTCCTAAATGAAACTGTACTTTTAGGAACTTAAAGATAGCATTCTTTATTTTTTCCTGATAGGGACACATCTTATTGTGAGACTCAGTTCTCTTCTTATTTGTAGATGTGAGGCTTCTCTCCCCTCCAGATTAGCTTGTGTAGTTTTCTATTCAGGAACTGACTGGTGTTGCTTCTGGTGCAGAGTTAAATCTTGAATGTGCTTTTAGCTGGTTTTGCAGGGGATTTGTTGTTTCGTATTTGTGGGGCATGGGGTGGTGCTGGTGAAGTTGTTTTCAGATGAAGTTCAGGAACTGGAAATAAGGTGGGCCAGTGCACTTAGTGCAGTATCTCTTAGTGCAGTGACTAATTAGAGTTTTCTGCAGGCCATCAGCAAGAGTGTCACCAATGGAATGTGGACTGTCATCCTGCTTTCAGGGAAATGGTGGCAATGCACAACTTGTCAGAAGTCCTACAAATAGCCGTCTGGAACATTTCATTAAGATTTTAAGAACAACAAAGGCATGCAGATTTAATTGGCTAATATGTTTTTAAGTGGCCTTGGTACCATTTTATGTAAGCTGGAATTTTCTGCAGCCTTCAGAGCTAGGAAATAATTCTGTACATATTTACTGTGTAGTAGTTCCTTCTTTTGGACTTAATGTGGCTTAGAACTAAGAAAAATACAACTTTTCTCCTGTAATTCACATTAGAGATGTATTTATTTGTTTCTGTGAACATCAGGGCTCTACTGTACTGGTTACTTATTGCAGTATATTTAATGCAGACTTCCAGTCAATGAGGACAGAAAGGAGATCACTGACTACATAAAACCCTAGGCTGGTTTCAGTTATGGCTCAGGAAATGGAAAGTTGCTTTCTTGCCCAAATATGAGGCCCAGTCAGTCAGAAAATATAGAGACATGAATGTCATAGGGCATTGTTAAAGAGTAAAAACTTCAGCTAAAAGAAAGAAATGCATGAGGGAGAGTTTTGTGTCAGATGGCTACAGCAGAAGATCTGGCAGCTGGACTTCAGTGTTCTGCTCCAGCATCTCCAGATCTGCTGGGGGAATAATGTATCTGTTGTTGGCATCACTGAATCTCTTAATGGAAAAGAAAGTGTGTTTCTAAAGGATTTTGAGATTCAAGGAGGAAAGGCTGAATTTGCTTGGAATTTTTAGCCCTGTTATTGTACGAACCGATCATAGGGACAGTTGACCAAACCTCCTTGACATGAAATAATATGGTATTTTATATAATAGTCCCTATTAGTACACACAGATGCATACTGAGAATTTATAGGTGACTCCTAGAATGTTGTTCTTTTTATAGTAAACTACTGCCCTAAATTTTGGCTTCTTATTGCATTTCATTCTTCTGCTTGCTCACATTAGAATAAACAGCCAGCAATCTTTAAAAAGGTAGCACAGAGTGGAATAGCAGTTGGTGCTTTGTATCCTGGCAGGCTTCATGTATTTCACAACTGCTTTTACAGTGGAAGGTACAGGTTCAAATTTTGTTCCTTATGCATTGTTTAATGGGGCAGAGGGGGCAGCGGAGCATGAGATGGTGCTGGCCTGCAATAATTCAGAGAGTTCCTCAGCACATGCAAAGAAAGTAAGCAGTTCCTCCCTGATCGACCCACTTCCTTTTTATAGTCATTTGTAGAGAAAATGCTTGAAGAGTGCTGAGTTCTTTGTGGGAGGTGCAGAGGAGGGAAAAAGAAGAGTCTTAGCTCTTCCATTCAAATTACAGGTGGGTTCATCTTTGGTAAATGTGGTAAATGAAGATGCATCTCAGTTATGACAACAAAGGTTCTGAAGGATCTATCCTTTTAATTCTTTAAAGGTATATTTAAAAAATAAAATAATTAGTTGTATAATATGTAAATTATCCTGCTTTATTTATGAATATTATTTTCACTGTCTCAGCAATTGGGCCTGAAATATTTTTCTGGGCTTCATTGCAACATAAAGGCATTAGATCAAAAATGTTCCAAAATTCAGATTGGCTGGTATTTGCTTATATCACCATGACTGAATGTTACCAGTTTTAAAATGCTTTTTTTGTTGTTCAGGAAATTTTAAAACAGCTTTGATTTCAAACATGAAACTTGGCAAGTGACTGGTCCATAATGTGTTCTAATCACTTCTGGTATTTTGGAAAAGACTTGAAAAAGATTGAAATTGTTATTTTATTAGAAATTCAGTTACCATTTGCATATCTGAATTTCTCGTCTTCTTTACCTGGAATGCAATTAGCATATGGTCTTGTGGACTTTGCCCAGTGTTAGTGTTAACACGATGGAACTTAATTTTGTGTTTTTCTGTACATGGGTTTTTGTTAGAATTTTTTTTACTTCTAAAAAATTATATACCAGTTTTAATTCTGTAGTTTGGTTGACCACCAGGAGGATACATTTGATCTCATCTGTCTAAACATAGATTATGGAACAAGTTAAATACTCAACCTTTTTTTTCAAATAACATTCTGTTGTATGTTAGGTGTGTTTTGTTTTTTTTGTAGGGCAAATGGAGCCTGAGTGAATTTTAATCTTGGCACTTCTATTCTACTGTTACAGAAACCCTACAAACCTGAGCTCATACCATGTACTCCTCATCCTAAGTACCTGAATCAAAGATAAATATTACCTAGATTTAAGTGTGTGCACTCCATATCTCAAGGTCCCTGGAATAGCTACAAATATAATTTGTATTGGACCAGGCCAATGGGATGCTGAGGTCTCTGAATCCAGTCCTGCAATGTATTTAAATATACTTTGTCTTCAGAAAATAGTAGCCATTCTTTTTAAAAATCCATTTTAAACTTATCTAGTTATTATGCTGTTGCTTTATTACCTAGATTTTGCAGGATGTGGCTGACAGTATAGAAATCTTTTTCATGTTTTTACTAATATTGAAAGTAAATGGAAGATTGTTTTCTCCTTTTTTCTTCCAGATATTATTTCCTGTCCTGACACAGTGATCAGTTCAAATCATTGCTGATATATTCTTTTTTTTTTTTTTTTTTTTTTCCCTGCATTGTTTCTGGGCAAAAAATTACAATAGAGCTTTGCCAAATCACAGTGCAGGAACTGAACTTCCCTGAACTTTTATATAGTTCCAGCTGGGTTTGAATTTCTCTTCTTGTAGGATGATGTCTAATTAAACAAGAATTACATATATGGACTTTATTGGGAGATATTTGAGAGTTTGCATCAATGTTACATTAAAAGTTTAAGCAGCAGATTTGCAGTACAGTCCAAAGGTCTCAAAGTCCTCTGGTATTAAATTTGAAAAGATTTCTGAGATGAATGAAATTGCAGGAGGTTGGTAGCATTGTCCCTGTAATATTGAATCTCAATAGCCTGTACAATAAGATATTGTTCAGTATCCTCCTTGGGCCTTGAGCTTAATATGGCAGTTACATAAACTGAAATAATATGAAACTTCTGGGCATGGTTTGTGCATGACATTGTGCAAGATGGAGCTAGTTTTGGGCTTCAGGTTAATGACCTCCTGGCAAAAACATAAATAATGTGCTGAAGTAAAAGACTGCATTGATCTGTGCTTCTGCATATGGTGGAATAAAATCTGCATAATCTGGAAGAGTCCTGATACCACTTGTGACACACCTGCTTTTGTGAAATCCAAGCTTAGCCAGTAGTCATGACTACGCTTTTTATTAATTTTATTTACTCTTAAAATATAGCATTCCCCTTCTTACACATCAGAATCCCAAGCTCCTCCCAAGATAGACCTGTGGAGATAAGGCTTCTGCTTAGGATAGCGTGACAGTGATGGACCTCTAAAGTACTGTACATCTAAAGTCTCTTGGAGCCACAGGAGCCACACTTGCACTTGCTGCTCCAGAGACCTGAAGTGGATATTGCCATCTCTGATTCTCTCCACTTCTCTGACATAAGACCCACAAAGTCATGCCTCTCTGCTAACACACTTCCCTCACTGTCTCTTTTGCTTGTGAAGGAAGTGTCACACCATCATCCTATTCCCTTCTCTTGCCTGCAGCAAGAAGGGAAAATGGAAGCTTTGCAGTGTGAACAAGGCAGATTCTCACAGTGAAGACGGAGGGAAACAGGTGCTGACCAGGGAGAGGAGATGGGCTTAGGCTGCTGTGTGAGAGTAGAAGAAATACTGGAGATCCTGGGAGAAGATCAAAGCTCTCAAAACCATAGATAATTGATTTGATATGTGATTGAGACTACCAGGTACAGTCCCCTGATGTCATATATCAAGACAATGACCATGAGCAATACCTCAAGGCGAAGAGTTGTGACAGCTTTCCCAAATTTTTTGCAGTTGAAAACCTGTATCTTTCACTCACTTACTCAGTTTTGCTGTCTCAAGAAAGAGGCAATAAAAGTTTTTTTGGTCTTATTCTTGAAGTGGGACAAGTAAGCAGAGACTGTGGTGCTGGGGGTGCGTTCTCCACACAAGGACAGAGAAAGAAGCAGGTTATAGTGAAGGCTTCCTGCCCTACATCCCAACATCCTGCTGATGTTGATGATTTTATCCTGGAAATAGTCAACTGCTATGTTTATTTGTTCAACACTTAGGAATATCTAGACTTGCAAACAAAGTTTTATCACTTTGACCTTCTCTGCCATGTGTCCCATAGATTTATGTGCATTGCCCCAGGGTTTTTCATTTCACCTAAGCACATTACCTTCCATCCAGGATCTTGCCCTTTCACAGGTAAGGGTCAGACTGAATTTTTTGGGGGCAGATCTGTGAAGGGAGAGGTAGTACCCATTAAACTTTTGAGGGTCTAGTGTCTCTGTGGGGACAGCTCAATGTCATCTCCTGTACCAGCAATCAGCAACAAAATGGCTTTAGCTGTGCAGGGCAGTGGAAATTCAGGAACTACAACTAAAAGAATACCCTGTTTCCAAAGAAGAATTTAAGGATGTCATATGTGATTACTCTAAACTTTAAAATTTTAATCATTAGTAGTGATATTCTAAGAAAATAGGCCAGATGATTGTCCCGTACCACAGTGACTGAAATATATTACTTTATTTTGCTTTCCAAGGGAGCCAGTTTCACAACTGGACTGTACCAGTGCATAGCAACATGATGAAGTCAAGCAAACACAGTGAAAACCTTCTGAGTTTGAAACAAAATTCTGTATTGGTTTTTGGTAACTTTTTTACATTTTAAGATATATGAAATACCATATTGTTCTGGCCTGTGCACATCTCCATTATTTGCATTTTACAATTTGGATACCTTTCATATTTGATAAATTTCTTTTTTCTGAATTACCTGTTTTGGATGCTGTCAATATTTACATTCTTTTTCTCATCTTTAATGAATCTATGTAGTGATGATAATCCTAGCACCTAGTGCTCAGCATCAGAGTAGATTCTTCTTTCTATTCTTTCATAATACCATTGATTAATAACTCATTGCTTCCTATCTGTCAGACAGTTTTTATCCACCTTATTGTAATAGCATTCAGACCATAATTCTCTAGTGCCTCTATGAGCTTCCTGTGTGGTACTGTGTCAAAGGCCTTGCTTAAATCCAAACAAATTATATCCACCACATTTCCTTTATCCGCCCAGTTTGTCACTGCACTGAAATACCCATCACAATGAAACATTTATTGATGTAAGTTTCTCTGTTAAACCAGAATAAATGTGAAGGTTCTGCTGTGATTATGTGATAGAGCCTGCTTCTTAACAGGTATTATCATTTTATGCACTAAAGATAATATGAGCCATGGGAGATGATACCATTCAGCAGGAGTAGGGAGGCTGTGAAGATCAAAGCATTATGAACCTTGAAAAGAAGTGGGAGAAGCTTATTTGCTATGATACCATGTAAAGGGCATAAGTAAAGTCTTCAAGCTGTATTCCAATGATGCTCAGCAAATATCAGCTTCAGAGCTGCTTCACAGAAAAACTGTATCTTTAGAGAAAGAATTGTTTGGGCAAGGCCTCGTGAAAGCTGCATGCTGTCACTGTTCCTGTTCCTTGGGAACATAAACAGGATCTAGGGACAGCTTGTGCAAGAAAACAGTTGGAATAAGGAATATCATGGTTTTCAGCAGCCAACTTGATTACCATCATCGCCCCTGCGTAGGAGGAAAGCTTCAAGAGGTATTTAGAAGGATGCTGGGTCCCACCTAAGTATTACAGAACTACCCATTAAATTCTTAAACATTAGAAGTCCAGGTCAGATCCAAAGTGCAGTTACAGAGACCAACTCTTCTGTGTGTTGAGAAGTTCAGCTTCTCTTTCACAGCTGGGCTTCTCAAGTGCTTGTTGCTTACTCTGTTAGCAGTAGGGATAAATGAGGGGAGTGGACTGTGCTGTTAAGGGATCCAACACTTTAACAGGTTTGAGGGCCCTTGTGGTGAAATTGCATCCAGTACCTGTTTCCAGGTGACCATTAGAGTGGATTATGCACTGCAGCTTTTATACAGTTGATTGTGTCTAACTTTCTGAAACTGAGATTTCAAGTCTCAGTCTTAGCCCAAAGTAAAGTTTTATCATACCTGAACAGAAATAGTTCAAATACTGTTGGGTAATGTGGGGGGGGTGTATGAATTGTAGCCAAAAATACACCTTCTTCTTGATTAAAATGCTTTTTCAGCTGAAACAGCCATGATCTGCAAATTAAAATTTGTAATGGATGTCATCCTCACTGGGAAAGTAAACACAAATGATGAATGCCATGAGGAAGACAAAATCTCTGTGGGTGCTCATCTTTGCAGTGAACCAATAACAGATGGAGATTTACCACTTTCACAAAGAAACCTTCAATCTCCTGTTGTCCTGCAGTGGGAGGAACCCTTGATCTCAGCACAGTGCTATGGGTTGTCCTCTGCTCCCATTCTCCCAAATTACAAAGCCCCCCAGATTTCTTCCATCAGCAGCCCTGTGACTCTGGTTTGGGTCACAAATGGCTATGAGTTTGAAGGCAGAACTGGAAATAACCTAAATTCCTGCATATTTTTGAAAGTCTGGTAAGAGTTCCAATTCAAACATTTTGGGAGGATTTTTCAAACACTAGCATTACTTTTTGCTTTATTTTTCTTTTTTTTTTATTTTATTCTGTCCAGTCAGGACAAGGGACTGTTGAAAAAAATAAAGCTGTTTATAAAGAACTAATACCAACTAAAGTGATTTCACCTAAAAAAAGTAGTAAAATAATGCTGTATCTATATAATAAGATTTGCTCTTTTTTTTGTTACCAGTGAACCGGAACAGAGCAGTGTACTGGTCTGTCTATACTGGTTCCAATTTCAGAGTTTGTGTATTTGTTGTTAGATGAGAAGCCTGTACAATTGACTTCCCTTTTTCATTTCTGTGACACTATTATTCTGGGCCATATCCTAAATAATTATTTAGATTCTGAAGTTAGATTGAGGTCTCTTATCTGGCCCATAAGTATTTTCAAATATTCTCTTGAAGGTAAAGGGCTTTGGTTTTTGTTTGTGTGTGTCCATTTCTCATCCAGTGCCCTCCCTTTCCCTCATTCTCTGGTTGTTGAAGAAGAGCTCCTTAATACTATCAAGGAAGTTTTTTTTCTTAAGTGAGGACATCAGTATTTTACCTTCTTTGAATAGTTACTTGTGGCAGTGGCTTCAGTGTTGCTTTCCAGTTCAAGAAGTGAACTTGAAAAAGATGAACTGACTGAGGTTCTAATTTTTATATCTAAAAATTTCTAAAGATATCAAAAAGTGTATTACTGTTTTCTCCTCTAGTCTTCCTTTTCCTCGTAACTAATCAGCTGTATATGACTCTAACTGACCTGCTCCAGCTTACTTAAGGTACTCAAGGAAAATCAAAGCCTTACAGATAAGGAACTCCTTTATTGCTATGAGTTTGCAGAAGCCTGACTTCTTCTGAAATGTTTCTCAATAACAAATTACACTTTTTTCCCTTCTTTTTAATTTTTAGATTTAATGAATCTGATTCTTATCGAAGTGGGGAATTCAACCATAAACATGAGTCAGGCAAAATAGAGCCAGGGGTTCATGCAAGTTGTGGAATATTGCTAATGAACTTCAGTCATTTTAGAGTTGGTAGCTTTCATCTCAAAGTTTTCAGGCTCTGCATAAGCTTGATGGCCAGAAGGAGCTGTAAGAAATCAAAGTGAAGCCTGTTTACCTTCTGATATTTTTTTTTTACAGCCTTTACTAAGAGGTAACACTTGCTCTGTTGTTAACACTTTACTCCCATGCCTCATTCCTGACCTGCCATACTCCTCATTCTTGCGATTCCAGCTCTTGGGCTTCTCTCAAGCAGAAGTTCATTGACTGTTCTTGAGCCATGTCTCTTTCTTTCCACGAGGGGATTAGGGCACCCCTTTCACTCAACAATCATGATCTCCTGCCCCACAAGTGTTGAGCATCCTCTCCTGTGCACAGGAAGGCAAGCTCTCACAGAGAGCTTTTTCCGATGCTCCATTTCTTGTATTAGAAGAATCACAGCGTGTGCTAATTATGTCTGCCTTGAGGAGAGGGACCACTTGATCTGCAGGCACTCTGCCCTCGGGCTAACTTACAGACTAATGCCAAATGTTGTGTTCCCTCCTTTCCCTTTCCAGTCAGAAGAACATGGGCAAAGCACAAAAGACTTCAGGTTAAAACTTCTAGGAAGACACACTGAAGAGCAGTTGTCAGAATTGTGCCCAGCATGAGAAGGAGATGCTGTGCCTTAGTGGTTGGACAGGAAAGGGCTATGTATTTCCTCATTCTCTACAAGAAAGCAGGGATTTTGGACAAAATTTGCTGTGGTGAAGTCCATGCACCAATTTATTCCTATTTAGGTCATCGCAATAGGGCTTCAGTGGTGCAGTCTCTGTGCTGGCTCTCTACACAGGGATACATTTCACCCTCAGTGAATGCTCTTTGTTTTCTCAGTTGAGGTCAGTTTTTCCCTGCATTCATTAGAAGAAATAGCTTTGGATTTTAAATACTGCTGCCCCTCTCCTTCCCTGCCAGCAAGCCAGTGTTACAGTCCTGAAGATGTCAGAAAAGGGGTAAATTTGGAAGGGGAAGAAAGTGAAAGAAATGGAAGTTCAGAGGCCGAAACTGTTATCACTAATGTGGCAGTTGTGTTGTTGCCTGCTGCTGATGGACTTACCAATTTTTTGCCTGGATTTCTTCACTGTTTGTCTACCTTATTAGATGTGAATCAGGAGAAAGAAGGAAAATTGTTTGATACAAGGTTGTCTAAAGGAAGAGGAACACGTGTGTCAGATGGTTCCTTCAGGAAAAATTTCATCCAAGCCTGTAAAGGTTATCTTGTCGCAGCATCATCTTAGTGCCTCTATCAGGGGGCTCTTGTTCATTCAAATGCTCAAGAATTTTTTCTGATTCTTCCTGTGCTATCCCCTTCCGTGCTTTCTGCTTTGCCTCCTGCTCTTCGATACCTCTGATCTTGACAAAGTGGAAAACTTAAACCTACAAATAAGTTTGTGAGCTCATTTTTGTTTGTGGTATTGGTGTGTGTATGAACATGTTTGTGTGACACTGTATTGTCTGACACGGTGTGTTTTATTTTAAACATCCATGAGGATGGATTGAGAAGCCTCATATAACACTGACATCTGAGGAATTGGATTTTTACTTATGGGAGAACAAAGTAAAATTAGACTTAGGAATTGCTCCCAGCCCGTGGTACATTTAAAAACAGTATTAGATTTGCATCCGGGATTTATTTGACCGTCTCTGTGAGTGTGCTGCTCGTGAGGAGAAATAGCTGTGACTTTGAATGGGGTAAATTAGGCAAGTTCTGCTGTCACCTTTTAAAAATAAAATTTAATGAAGTTTTGATTTGTTCCTTTAATGAGTCATTGGTACATTGTATGTCTGTGTATATTGCTGTATGGTTTGTTATTACGAGGCCAAATCCTGACAACTTATTGCAAAATTGTTTTAATTTATTATTAATATTTTTTTGTTTTTCTCATTTCTCCTGGTTTTGGAGCCTTTATAATTAGATATAATTAAAACCACAGGTTTTAAACTCCAGTCTAACATTTAAACTCATATTTATGGTACAACCCCTGGAGTTTTATTGTCATTCCAACTATTTCAATTGCATTTTGAAAAAAAAATTTATTTTTTTTGCATCTGTTCAAATGCTGTATCTGCAGCCATCACTTCTTAATCATCTGTTTTGCACAGTAATGTGACATTTATTTTACATGATAAGAAACCGTGCAGTTTTATAGATGAGCTATTTCATATCCCTTAACAAAAGGTTGCAAGGGACCTTTTGCCTTGTACACTTCAAAAACAGCTTTCCTCTTTTTGAACTTGTCTTTCTCTGCTCCTCCATGCAACAGTCTGAAAGTGCTGCATGCTGTAGAACGAATTTGTAAAAAATGTTGTTGGCTGGCATTATGTAAAACCATATTTTCCCTTTTGGTGCGTATGTTCTGGTCCTAGTAATGTCCTTGTTTTGCTGAAATTAACATTTTTATCCTCATAGTCTTTGGTATGTGGTGGTGTTTTTCTGTCTTTTTTAATTGTGGGCTTTTTTTTTTTTTTAATTAGTATAAGGTTGATTGTTAAAATTAAGTGGCAGAAGGCTTCTTTCCAAATTATTCAGAGATCTTTTGCTGAAGAAATATATTTTGCTACTCTCAATTGCCTTTTTCCCTTTTTCTTTCATTGCAAACTACTCTGGGAAGAGCTTCTTTTAACAAAAAAAAAAAGGCTACGCTTGACTGATAATGCATTGCTTTGGATGGTGAAACATTATGAAAGTTTAATTTTTAATTAAATCTGAAATACCAATTATAACTGAAAGAGATTTTAACCTGTTTCTTTTCAGACTGCCTGAAGTTACATTGTAGATGCTGAAATCACTGCACCTTAAAAACAAAAAGATTAAGCCACACTGCATTCCTGTAAGTAAAAGCTTTTCCGGTACCTTTTGTCCGTATTTTTCCTCTATATGCATCCAAAGTGTTAGCACAGTAGCTGGTCTTGGATAAAGGTCAGAGTCCCCTTGAATGGGATTTAGAAGTTCAAAGGGTGTTTTATTTAAAAATTAAAAAGGAACTTACATCTTGCAGATCTTTAATTTCAGAGCACTGAATAGATCATTCTTTCCTGCTTTGTTTTGAATAGTATTAGGAATACTGTGCATCTCTGTTTGTTGATTTACAGTTGCTGTCGCTTTGTCAGTGAGGATTTCTGCACCTTGGTGCAGAGATAACAGAAAGTAGCAGAAGATTCCTTATAGCACAAAACTCAGTTTATTCTCTTCTCATGATGTCGTAACAAATTCTTCTCCTTTGTATGAGAAAAAAACAAACAACTTTCTGATGACATCACAGGGGACTTCAGCTGCTTTAGGGTGCAGATGAAGGCAGAAATGCCTAATTCATCTCTGCTGTGACACAACAAAACAGTCAAAATAACATCTACGTCTCAGCAAGAAAGGAATCTTTTTCTAAGAGCATAGTTATTCCATAAATGCAAGTCAGATTGCACATCACTCTGATCCACCCTTATTTAGAATCTGTTTATTGAATGTATTTGGGTTAATAATTAAGATTTGGAACTTCAGTGACTGAACAACAGACAAGCAAAAGAGGATTGGAAAATATAGCAGATTCAGATACTCCTAATCAAATTAAATAATATATGAAAAAAATCCAGAAGCTTGTAGAAAGAAGGAAAAAGATCAATTTCAGTTGAACAGTGCAAAGCTGCGGAATATTACAAAGCAAAGTCAGTTTGTTTTCTTGTTTAAGATCAAAATGTGCATTCTGTAATGAAATCCAGAGACTTCTTCCAAAGTGGTACTTTTGTACTTCAGTTTTAAAATATTTTAACTATTAGAGGGGATTTATCATGCCTTTACCACCCCCTTTTTTTAATATATTTTAATGTTTCATTGTCAATGAGCTGGAGGGTACAGATACACTGTGGGCAGCTGAAGCCTGCCCCTCCAGCACACAGCGCCAAGCATGACTCAGACAGGCAGATTGTGCCATTCTGGCTCTACTCCACTGTGTTTTTACATTACTGGCAAGGGCCATGCCATTGTGTTGTTTAAATATTGTGTGTTAACTGCAGGCTGTGGCCAGTGAATGGTATTTAACATTTTCTGCTCTTCGTTGCTGAATGTGAGCAGCTTCCTTGGCCACCAGAGGTTAACCTTTCAATTACACTGGTGAGCCAAGTTGAAAACTCTCATGGATTTGCTGGGTCCAGCAGCAATTTAAAGGGAGGTGTTCAGGGAAAAATAGGGGAGCTCTTCTGAATCTCTGAGTACCAAATTTCATGCTTGTCTTGCAATTTAGTGTGAACAACCAGAAAAAATTTTGTTGGAAAGCAGGAGTAATTCTCTTTCCAAAATGCAGCAGCAGTGTAAGAGGCAAGTTCTTTGAATCCTTAGGATCCAGATGGTCACTAAGTCCTGCATGGACAGCCCAAGACAAAATAAGAGTAGCAATTGGTGCTGGCTGGGATGAGCTTTTTTCCATTATATGAGACTCTAGATTTTAAAGAGGAAATAAATACCAAGTGTAAAACTCATGTTTAGGAAATATTTTTCGTTTCCTTTTTTTAGCAAAAGTGTCAGGTGCATCCACACAGAGATGTTGAGCAGCTTTCTCAAGGTCCAAGAAAATCAGTGGTCAGACTGGGAATGGATTGTGGGATCATGACTCCTAAGGCTGTTCTGCCTAGGTCTTCTTTCCATTCTGTGAAGGGCCACATTTTTAATCCTTGAGTTTCTTGTGATAATACCTTAAAAAACCACAAACAAAACAAAAACTACAACTACAACAAAAAACCACAAACCCTTCCACTTTTAAACTTGTAGCTGCTTCTAAGTTCTGTAGCCTTGGCATAGCCTGTCTCTGGAATACAAAAGAACAAGGTGAGGAAAGTTTTACATAAGCACATATATCCTGTAAAGTGAGGATGTGAGGATGTGCTTCTTGCTATACCTCGTGTCCATGTAAATACTTGCATCACACAATAAAAGTAGTGGCACTTTTTATAGAGGAAGGTATGCTTTAAGGATTTGTTTCCTATATGTTTGCTGTAATCAGGTGTTTCTAATTGTGAGATCCTTAAAAAGGTGAACTTGCCATTTGGGCTTTCCTGTGTTAACCCAAAAACAGCAAAGAGAAAAGGCGAGCCATATCTTGGTAGTTTTGTAATTTATGTATTTAATTAATGAGTGGAAACCTTGCTTAAGTGTAGGGGTGTCCCTAAAGTGAGTGATTAATATAAGCCAAATTCTGTCTAATAAAAAATTATTGGTACATGGCATTAGACATCACCTGAACATCTCTCAGACAGTTGCATGAAAAGCTCCACTTGCTGAATGTGGCACTGATATTCTCCTAATGCAAAAGGTCTGTGGGCTGGATTCTTATGTTGGGTTCTCTGAACTAAAGTCACGTGGGTTGATAGGCAAATAGATCTATTGAGTCAATGGGACTACTCAAATACTTAACTTTAAGGAAAGTTAAAAGTTAGTACTTTGCTGTTTGCAACTAACCCCAAATAGGATTAAGTCAAAGTGAGGAGGTACCTCTACTCACACTCAGTGTCTGCAGGAGTTTGGAATGAGACAATGACAGCAATATGTGTATTGTGTGTGGAAGAACAAGATGTGCTTTCAAAGCAATAGCTTTAGCTACGTTTTCATGGGCTGAGGGCAATAATGACATGTTATTTTTGTTAAAAAAGAGGTTGGTTTGTCAAGATTTCAGTTTTACAAGGCCTGATCTTATCAGTGACCAAGAGACCTGGTGTTCTAATCTTTATGGATACTGGATCAATGAGTGGCATTGGACAAGTCATTTAACCTCATTGTGCCTTGTTCAGCAGATCATTCTTTCCATCTTGTTCAAACTGATACAGCTCTGTAAACATTATTGCATTTGTGAATTTGTGTTTGCAGAGCTCTTAGGGGATAAATAGTAACCACTGTTATTATTTATAAGTATGTTGCGTAGACAAAACATGAGGGATGGCGATACAGCCACTCTTGGGGGTGATCTTTCACAACTTCCTTGTACCTTTGTTCAATCCCATCACTCAAAAGTAGCAAGGCCAACTCCAATTTAGAGAAGTATTTCTCATGTCACTCTCCCCACTTTTGATTGTTTTATTGTTCATGTTCTCTCTCTGTTTCTTTGCTACTTCCCTCCATGCTGAGTTAACCTTGTATACCAAACTTTATTCCTTTTTTTTTTTTTTCCTTTTGCATTATACAGCAGAGGCATTTGTGTAACCTCCAAATTACAGAGAGCAAATTCATTTTGTCTAGTGATTGTTTGCTGATGATGCATGAAACAGACAGAAGACAGTTTGAATTTTCATAAGTTCAATTGAGCTTGCAGGCATAAGGAAAGGAAGAGGCAGAACCCAAGCCAATGTGACACAGTAAGCTGGCATCCCAAAGTGCAGGCTGCATGTGTAGCGTCAGGATGTCAGGGCTGGGAAGGCCTTCGTCCATCACAGCACTGCTTTTAGATGAAGGAAGAGTTTTGAAGCAACAAACAAGCACTACATGTTCTTTACAGTGCAAGAATCCTCACAATTCTTGATGGATTTGGGACCAGTCCTTTCCTCCTATAACTTGCTGTTCTAGCTAGAATTTCAGGTCTAAGATGGGCTTTGAGTCCATTCCCAGTTCCTGATCCTCTGACAAAATGTAGACTCTCATGAATTTAAGTCCTTTTCTTTTAATACAGATATTGGCTTGCAGAAGCTGTGTTGCAAATGTGAAATGAGTATAGAAGTGTTCTTGCTTTGAACAAAGATCAATGTCTTGGGGCCAGCTATCCCTGAGGAATAGTGTTAGCACTAACCAAGAGAATTAATTTTGCCTTTTCCCCTTCCTTTTCCAAGGCATTAATCCAGAAACTCAGGGGGATAAATTCTGCCCTGATTTCTACCTGTGCAACCCCAGTGGAAATGTGGAGAGGTCAAAAATGTTTATTAAGGCAGAAATTGTCCTGGAGTTAGAATTGTGGAGAAAGCAGAAACTAGTTGGTCGTTATCTGGCCCAGGGGCAAGAGGATATGTAGGAGCCCTACCTGGCATTGTATGCTTCTGAAAGTGCTGCTTTTTTTGTACCTTAAGGAGAATATATTAAAAAAAAATTAAATATATCTAGTGAGTGAAAATTTATAATCAAGAGCACAGTGATTAATTGTTCTTCATGTCCACTGGGAGAAAGACCTAAAGAAATCAGTTCAATGAGCAGTGAAAATTGCCAAGTTAGATAATAGGAGCCATGTTGTGACTGTATGCGTTGTAAAGTGCTGGAACACACAACCTATAGGTACTATGGAAGCAGGGGAAATTTCTTTTTTAAGGAATGGCTTGAAAAACCGCCTCCCAGAATGTGCTGGAAGTTCCCAATAAGACAGATGACCAAGCTGGATGGGTTCTGTTACTCCCTGGCATCTCTCTGATTCAGTGTACCGTTTGGGAATGTTGGTATGTGGCGAGTACATTCCTGATTAATAAAGCCTAATGTTCCCAAAAGATCTCCAGGGTTCTCATTTTTCCATCCTCTCATAACTGAAAGCACACTGTGTCTTCAAAGATTTCACTGGGCTGCCAGCATTTTTCTTTGACCCTTCTTTTTTTAGAGAAGAACAGAGGAGGGAGTCGTATAGACACAGAAAGACATTTTCAGTCGTGGTGAGTCTGCAGGGGTTTCTTTCCAGTCAGTGCACAAATACTGATTTGTTTCAGTTACTGGTTTTTAAAATTTGGATTAATGGAGACACTCCAGGTATTGCCTGATACAAGCTCCTCTGATAAAGAACATAGAGACAGTTGAAAGTTGCAAATAGGACTGATGATCAGAGCAAATATGTAATGAGGCTGGAGTAAAGCCTGCTACAAAAAGGTAAATGTCTCAGGAGATTAAGAGCTTTGTAATTGTCTCTCTTTTCTTATGATTGCCTCTGTTTTCTGAATTTTCATGCAAACATCCTAGAAAGATGTTTTCACTTAATGAAACTGCAAATCTCAAAATGCAGTTGGCCAAGAACTAAGAAAATTTTCTTAGTTCTCAGGTTGGTTTTAATCAATCTCATTCACAACTTAGCACAGAAAAGGAGTTGGGAATTATTTTTATTAATTCTCTCGTGGAGTTATCTTGGTTTTGTTTCTTACAAATGTTTAATGTTTTTTTGGGGAGGTGGAGGAGGTTTGTGGGGCTTTGTTTGTATGTTGTAGGTCTGGAGGTTAAGGATATCAGCTGTAGTGCACAAATGGGTAAAATCATGACTTTTTTCATAGATGACAGCTCTTGTTTTTGCAGAATAGTGGCCACAATAGATGGGGATTGGAAAATGACTCTCTGGTGTGTGGTTGTTACAGTATATAAAGGAGTATGGGCTGTGATTCACTCCTGTTAAAAAGGCATGGGAATATAAGCATTGATTCCCTGCATAGCACTGCTGTAGCAAGTTGTAGTAAAACACTTCAGCATTTCAGCACCTGAAGATGTTATGGTGAAAGTGGAAAATTTTTCACTCCATTTATCAAAGCATTTGCTACTCTGCTTCAAGATAAAATAAAGATTAAATATTATTGAGCGAGGAAGGTTATCTCAGACCATAGATGTCATTAGATAAACTATGAAAGGAAACAAAGTAACACAGACCTGGCTTTTTCCAAAGTTCTATTTTGTTCTATCTGAAATGCAATTGTTTAGCTAAACCAGTGTATAATGGGAGGGACTCCAGAGAAAGGCATTGTGGTTACTCTATATTTACATCAGTGTCCCTGAGGACACTCTCGCTGAATCATTTCAAATTCCAGAGTCTGATGTAGGGAAGTCTGATGAATGTGAGTTACCCAAATTTTCTGGTCTGTTTTCCTCACTAGGCTAAATTGTCTAGCTCTGAATTTTACTATAGAGGATCTCATTCTCTCTGCCTTCTTTCCTGTCATTGCCCCTGAAGTATATAGATAATAGATTAGGAAGAGATTTTAATCTGTTGTGCCAAAATTGGTCTGTTGTTTTTAACAGTTTCCACTGGCATGAAAGAGATCAGAATATCTGATTTATTTGTTTATTTTTAAATAATAACCAAAAAGAAGTATTTGTGCAAAATGTTTTGGTGTTAGCAATAACTGAAAGCATCTCTGAGTCAAAACCTGCATTAACAATTTTTTGAACCTGTTGCTTTCTTTGGCAGATTTTTTTTTCATCATATTTCCTTAGAAATTTCATTCTAGTTCATGCAGTGTTCTTATTGAAATTTTGAATAGTTAAAATCTCTTGTAGAATGGAAGAGTGTTATCTCATTTCTTCTAAGATTTGCAGCAAGTAATCGAGAATCCTGTGACTCTTACCAGCAGAACCTTTTAAAGAAATAAGATGTATCTTTCTCAACAGCATTGATAGCAGTTGTGCACCAGATCACTGCATGTCCTCTCTGAATACAAACCACATTAGATCATGATCATGCAGCCCCAGTCCGTTTAGGTGGGGTATAGTGGCACAGTTCCTATATATAGATACTGTAAGATCAGACCATCAGTGGAAAAATAGGTGAATTCTCATCTCTTCCCAGTTCCTTTTTCCATTCATTAGGGTTTCAAGTGAAGAGGATAATCTGTTTTGTCATGTCTGTTGCCCTGTTTTAATACACGACTAACCTTCTTATGTCAGAGTGGCTGTCACTTCCCCAGAACAAGTGATACTGAATTCCTGAAGCAAACAGCTCTAAAATGATCATCCTTTGGGGCGAATTTAGTGCCTTACTGACAGCTTTAGCCTGCATGTTGTTGGCAACCAGAGGGAAATTCCAGTGGTCAGGGCATCACAAAAGCCTGAGGAATGCAGAGAGGATGCTGAGGGACCCAGGAACAAGGTGACCAGTAAGTTACAGAATTAAATTAGTCTACCAACTCAACTGGAAGTGTAGCATGATTAGAAGTGAAAAATCCCTGAGCCAATAGGAAAGGTTGCTGTAGGTAGTCATGCTCATGGATGGCACCTGAACATAAAAGTTTTGATTCCTCATAACTGTTTCAATCCTGCAGGAAAGAATGGATAATGCTTTTTACATTTGTCAGGGCTTCAGTGCTGTTTATTTCGTCTTAGTGCCTCTTGGCCATGTGACTTCACTCCAGATCCCATTTGCAGTTTCTTCCTGTGTCAGAAATAGGTGTATTACTACTTCTCAGCTTCTTTGTGTGTGTGTGACTTAGAAAATACTGCTCTTTTACAGCTACATCTGCCCTTCCTCTGATCGTGCTTGCCATTCAAAAACACATTTATCACGGCAAGCTCTTGTTCACTTTAGCAGTCTTTATTATGCAGTGGTGTTCTTGTGCCTACGTGCTGATACTCATGGCTCCAGAACAGCACTGAAGAGAACATTCAGATGTTAGTGCACCTCTAAATGTCTAGCAAATACTTAGTTTCCTCAGGATACCAGTCATGGTCACCTCAAGTGTTTTCCTGCCCTGTCCAGGGAATTGTCCTTTGGCAAGAGTTCAGGAAAATTCTTAGTGTAGGAAGGTAATCCCAGCTAATAGTTATGATTACAATCTATAACAAATATAAATACATAGATTTTTGGACCAGTATTGAACCAAAGCTTTGCATTCAGATAATCCCCGAACTTCTGTGATGCTCAAAACATCATCCTCTTTTCATATGTAAATCTCAGACTATTGCAAAGATACGGAAATAGGTGGTGAGAGGACATGGTGCTATCAGGTCCAAAGCTGGATAAAGTAACATTTAGGTGCAGGACTCCAAGTGGAATTCAAACCCCAGAGCTAGGGGCTTTGTCCAGTACTTGGGATGTATTAAAGGCAAGGGGAAGCATCTGGTTGGATGGTGTTCAGCCTAGAGACAACCAGAAGGAAGCTCTAGAGGCTAAAGACTTCGAGATTCTTCCATGGACAGGATTTCTTACCAGCAAGATATTTTTTCTTACTGCAATCCATTCATGTCCTAGAGAACTCCAAATGTGCTAGGTACATTTTACCTTTTTATGAATGCATTTTCTCTCCCCTTATAGGATTTGCCTTTCATCAATATGAGATAGGCAGAAATTTCCTGTGCACTAGAATGGTGTAAAACAATTCCGATGTCCCTGCATTGTCAGACTGTCAGTGGCACAGTTTTCTATGTGATTGTCTTCATTATCACTAAATTATATTTAAAAGCATTTAATTTCTAAAAATCTCTTACACTATCTCTGTCATAATGTTTAGAATGTATCTATACCATATAGTAGATATTCTTTAAGCTCCTTATGCTTCTATTTCTTGTAAAAGAAATATACTGCATAACAAAATAGAATTTCTCTATTTAATGCTGAACTAATTCTCAAAGCTGTGTTGTGATTAATCCTGGATGCACTGGTGGAAATTTAGAAAGGGTAGTAGGCTTTCCTCCCTGCTTTTTCTTTGTTGACATGGTAGGAAACCTGAATATCCATGTTATGAAACACTTATGTCTCACTTCTGCCGCTGCCAGTACTTGATCCCACTGTCTGCATGGGATAGGACTTTGTGATTCCCCTCTGCTGCTTCCTAGAGCTGGCAACTCAGGCCTGTGGAGCTGGGAGAAATTCAGGGCTGCAGGTAAGCAATGTGACAAAGCCAGTGTTCTTTGTAGTGCCCAGAGAGGTTATGCAAACATAATTATCACCTGTGATCCCTGCCAGATCTCTGCACACCATTTCTGGATGAAGTGCCACCATTTCCTGATCACTTCTTTTACAGATAAAGAGGGAAATCCTGGCCCCAAAAAAGTCCCTGGGATTCTTCCACATTCCTTTCAGTGGAAACAGGAATCATTGCAAACATATATGCTTGAGCTGGGTCTTTACGTGGGTTGGGTTATGGTATGTCTGATGCATTTATGTACTCATCTTTTTCCTCCCCTCCAAAAGTCCTGCCCTAGGTGAGGGACAGACACCAACTGCTCTGGCTGATGTCCTGCTGGTAATGCAGGACTCTCCTTAACTGATGGAGAGGAAAAGGTTTTACCTTTTGGTAAAAAAAAAAAAGAAAAATAGTGGTAAAATAAATACATCCTGCTTTCTTTAGAGTGGCTTATTTTTTTTTCTTTTTTCTTGAAACAAGTAGATTTATCCTGTTTTAATACCAAAGAGACATAAAATTTGTCACATGCATGTTTGTGCCCAGTAGTGGTTAAATGAAGGTTTATTTTGGATTTATTCCTATTTTCAGGTTTGGAGTTCTTTTGAGTAAGGTTATAAGACTATATTAGTTAAAAATTATTCCCTTCTCCCATTTTACCTAGCCCAGTTTTAATACTAAACAATTCTTCACTTCGTGGAGTTGATGAGGAACTGGCAAATTTCATATACAGTTCAGACAAACCAGTTCTTCGCTGAACTGGAGCTGCCCAGTTGCTGCACTTGCTTGTCCTGAATCCAGGTGTAAAAATCCCTGTCTCTGTCCCAGTTTGGCCTTTTTATTCCTCTGCATCACTGATATGCAAGTGGAAACACCTGCACTGATCTTTCTCAGTGTTGAGAGCTTTCAGAACCCAGTCTCCATTTGTCCTGTGTTTCTTTAAATATAGTAAGAGATAATAGAGCCTGTTCTGCACTTTTAAAATCTCTATCTTCTTACTTAAAGCTAGGTCAAATATTCTGTGTATTTGCAAGTGTAGCACAGATTCATGTGGCTAAATGGATAGCAGTGGGGGTGGTACTGTTGCTCTTTAAATAGGGACTCCATTTATTTTAGTGGGATTTTCACCAGTTTCAGTGCTCAGAAAGTCAGGTTCTGTTTCCTTTCACCATTTTGCCAATATATCACTATTGCTATAATTCCTCCCCTCTTCATTCTTAATGCCCATGCCATTAGGACTCTTAGGTCCCAGTAAGGCATTATTGGTGTGGAGGGCAAGAAATAGTAAGATGCTTAATAAGAAATCCTAGTGCAAATCTTACCAAACACAAATTATAGAAACAAGAATCGCATATAATGGCATACAGTGGCTGCTCAGTGTACCAGTCCAAATTAAAATGTGCTCTCCTCTGTCCAATAGATCTAGACCAGGAGAGATGAAAAGAAATTGTGTCCCCTCTTCTCCCAGCTCTCCCCAGTTCATAACTACAATCCCAATTATCTTGTCAAAGTGAAGTTTTTATGGGAAAAAGATAACATATCACCACAATAACTTCTGAACATAGCCCATGCCTCAGGACTTCGTGTAGCACAGAAGGTCTTATTTCACCTCTAGGTCCTTTACAAATAGAAATGCCTTGAACAATGAGCCAGTAAAATGTGAAATTAAGCAGGGGCAAATGTACATTTATTTTATGTATAGTCACATTAATCAGACATATCATTTTTCTTTGGAAATGACTGTTTCAACAAAAGCAAAATTATAGCAATTAAAAGTGTAAGGAGGAAAAATAATAGTATTGATTTTGTTTTGTGTGGTTTTGTTATTTTTTGCTTAATTTTGTGATAAGTAAGTAGTAATGCATATCTTACTGCACGTCAATCTGTTTGTTAGACTGCAAAGATTTCAGAAAGGTGAAGGTTCAGTAAGAACTAAGCTAATGCCTGGTGACTTTTTTCTTTGCACGAAACACTGCTGGTTTTGCTACACTGATGTGCAAGAATGCAAATACAGAAATAGCAAAAAATGAAAGGGCTTACTTGGAAATTCTAATACACAGAACTTTCAAAACAAATTTATTTTTGGCTTTTTAATTATGTGGAAAGGTTCAGTATCACTTCTTTTTGAATCCTGACTTCAAAAGGAAATGAAAAGTCAAATTTTCTCCCTTTACTTATAGCTTTAAAATGCCTCAAAAGGCCTAGTAGCTCACTAGCAAAATATCATAGAATCATTGACTGTCCTGCATTGGAAGGGACCCACAAGGATCATCAAGTTCAACTCTTGACCCTGCACAGGACACCCCAAGAGTCACACCATGAGCCTGAGAGTGTTGTTCAAATGCCTCTTGAACTCTGCCAGACTTGGTGCTGTGACCACTTCCCTGGGGAGCCTGTCTCAGGGCCCAGCCACCCTCTGGGGGAAGAACTTTTTCCTAATAATCCAACCTAAACCTCCCCTGACACAACTTCAGGCCATTCC